>NC_051310.1:167428089-167752407 GCF_015220235.1 Choloepus didactylus
GAGGAACAAATTTGGAAATGAATGATTATAATTTTTGTTAGAGTTCAAGCTCTAGGAGGGCAGGTATTTTAGTTTCTTACTGCTAGAACAAATACCATGCAATAGATGGTTAAACATGGGAAATTATTTGCTCACAGTTTTGAGGCTAGGAGAAGTTCAGGATTGAGACATCAGTAAGGTGATGCTCTCTTCCTGAAGACTGGCATTTTGGGGCTGGCTGCTAGTGATCCTTGGGATTCCCTGGCTTTTCCATCACATGGTGATGTCCTCCCTTCCTCTCTGGCTTCTAGCTTCTACTTGCTTCTCTCTAGTATGACTTTTGTTCTGCATATAAAAGCCTCCTGTAATCCTGATTAAAGCCCAACCTGATTCATTTGGACCATACCTTAACTGAAGTAACATCTTAAAGAGATCTTATTTACAGTGGGACAGACCCTTCAGAATGCAAACCAAAACCAAGAATGTGTCCAAACTGGGGTACAGAATTCAATCCACTACAGCACACTACAGCAGGGTCCATGTCTGAGTTGTTTATTGACATATTTCCATTGCCTAACACAGTGCCTGGTACATAATAGAAACTCAATAAACATGGTGAAAACAACATTTTCCAACAATGCTTATTCAATAACCTATTAATTAAACTCTATCAATCATAACCATGCTATTAATTCATTATTTTTTCAAGAAAACAATCCTATGTTCATGCTGTTGTAATTGAGTCATAAAGTTCGTGGCCTCCTTTTATACTGTGTGTCAAAACAAAAACAAAAACCTCTTTACTAGGAAAAAAACTAAGTGCATCAAGAGCAGTTCTTAATGCTCAGGCTATAAAGATTTGGCCAGGCTGATATCAGGAAGAGGAAAAGAGAGTGAAAGGGAGGGAGGGAAAGGAAGGAAAGAGAGAAGGTGGAAGAGAGGGAGGGAAGGACAAGGACACCCATGTCTGAGACGTAAATGGTACAAAAAATGTACAGCTAATCCCTCTAATCCTGTGGACAGTCTCCAACCTCTCAAACCATACATTCTCTAATGTATTCTTGATTATGTAGACACAAACTAATATTATTTATACATGTGAGGATAACACGTATCATGGAAACCTAAAAATAGAACAATACATATAGGTCAAAATGAGCAGTCATTAGAAATGGTAGGTATACCAGCACAATTGGTTCTTGTACCATAGTTAGCAAGTGAGTTGATTTACACGTTCATCGTAGAAAATAAATTTGACTTCAGATAAGTGTGTTTATCTAAATATGATCACATGAAGGGGCTTGAGAAAAACAATGAGGGACTTGGGCTGGCTCTTTAATCCAAGTCCATCAAGACTAGAGTGAGAGAGGGAGAGAGAGATTAAAAGATTGATTAATATTTCTAAAGTTGTAGGTAATTGATAATGTGAAAATTTAAAAAAAAAATCATTTTCCCTGTTGCATTGCAGGGAGAGGGCTGAAATGTAATTTTGGAACTTTCTCTCACCCCTTCATTTAAAAAGTTTTACACATTTATTCGTAATTTTAGAAGTAATCCTCATATACAGTCACTCAATATTTTTTGCTTAGCAATTACAGGCCTACCTTGGATATACTGCAGGTTTGGTTCCAGACCACCACCATAAAGCAAATATCGCAGTTAAAGTGAGTCACATGAATTTTTTGGTTTCCCAGTGCATATAAAAGTTATATTTATACTATACTGTAGTCTACTAAGTGTGCAAATAGCATTATGTCTAAGAAAACAATGTACATACCTTAATTAAAAGGTGACACAGAGACATGAAGTGAGCATATGCTGTTGGAAAAAATGGTGCAGACTTGCTTGACGCAGGGTTGCCCCAAACCTTCAATTTGTAAATAAACACTGTGAAGCACAATAAAGCAAAGTTCAATAAAGTGAGGTATGCCTGTTGTTGTGAGATTTAATAATTTTAAGCAATTAATCAAAAGTTAAAAGTTGTACTATTTAAAATTAGAATTGATAATGGTGTGTGATAAATTCACTTGCCCCTGTTTGGGTCCATTTCCATCTCCTTTAGGAATTATTGTCTTCCCACCAAATTTTGTCCTTTCTCTCTAGCTCTCTTCAGCTGGGACATGTTGAAATTTGGAAGAATGCATGAAGCACATTCCTCTTTGTATGATTTTTCTCTCCTCTTCATCTCTCTTCTGTCTGGTCCAGTCTGCGAAACACTGGCTTTCCTACAAGCCATGAGCAAAAGTCTTCATGTTGACTAAAACTTAAATATAAAAATGAATTGGGGGGAACTAAGATGGCGGCTAGCTGAGACGGGCGAAAAAAACGCCTCCATGAAAAACACTAGCTAAAAACCAGAAAGTGACCTAGAATACCGGTTATAGTGATGCACCAGCTGGACAAGGGCTTCTAGCTCCAGAGGGGCCGTATACTTGGTGAAACCGGGAGTCAGCATTCTGAAACGAGTGAGTAAGCTGGCTGGAAGACCCACAGCTGCGCAGTGGGCTGGGGAAGCCAGGGTTCAGCGTTTGGAGACCAGCTGGCTCTTTTGAAAAAAAAAGGAGTGGCTGCAGCAGCAATTGTGGGAACCACGCAGTAAAACACAGCAAGAGGGGTCTGGGCCAGCCTCTTGGTGTCTGGCCAGGAAGATAGCCCGCTGCAGATACCCTTGGGTTTGGGGGAACAGAGGGGAGAGCCGGAAGCAGAAGGAAACCCTGCGGCTAGCAGCTGGCTCCCTGGAGGGCTGGATAAACTCCTGCCCGGGGCCGTGCCCACAGCCCAGAGCCCCGCCAGTTGTCCTGGAGCTGGGAAGGAGGAACTGTGTGAGGAGGAGGGGGCTGAGACGCCCCGTTCGGCCATTTTTGCTTCGGGCTGGGAGTGCACCGCCGCACAGCCCGGTGGCCCGGGGCTTCCCTTGTGGGACGGCGCTCACTGATGACATAGCACAGCATTCCCTCGGCTGAGCTCCTGGAGGAGCATGGCAGGGAGGGGGGATCCACTTGGAGAACCCAGGGACACTACGCCAAGTCCGGTGGTTTATGGATCAGCGAGAGAGAAGGTCTGGGGCTGAACTGAAATGAAGGCTTAGACTCTTGTGGTGGCCTTAAATCTCCGGGATCCCAGGGGACTTGAACATTAGAACTGCCCTTCCTCCCTGGCCACCCGTACACACGCCCCACATTCAGGGCGGACAGCTCCAGCAGCACACCCAAACTGAGTTCTCCAACTGAACTCACAAGAATCAGTTCCCCACACACCGCAGAAACAAGGATGAGAACTGACTTGAGGGATATAGGTGACTCACAGATGCCATCTGCTGGTTAGTTAGAGAAAGTGTACATCACCAAACTGTGTTCCTGAAAAATTAGATCGATATCCCTTTTTCTTTACAACTTGAAAGAACCCTATCAAACAAAACGAATGCCAAGAGGCCAAAAACAACAGAAAATCTTAATGCATATGATAAAACCAGAAAATACGGAGAATCCAACTCCAAACACACAAATCAAAATATTGGAAGACACACGATACCTCGCAAAATTAATCAAAGAACTACAATCGAGGATTGAAAACATGGCAAAGGATTTAAAGGACATCAAGAAGACCATGGCCCAGGATATAAGGGATATAAGTGACATAAAGAAGACCCTCGAAGAGCATAAAGAAGACACTGCAAGAGTAAATAAAATAGAAGATCTTATGGAAATAAAAGAAACTGTTGGCCAAATTAAAAAGACTCTGGATATTCACAATACAAGGCTAGAGGAAGCTGAACAACATCTCAGTGTCCTAGAAGCCCATAGAACAGAAAATGAAAGAACAAAGGAAAGAATGGAGCAAAAAATAAAAAAAATTGAAATGAATCTCAGGGATATGATAGATAAAATAAAACGTCCAAACTTAAGACTCATTGGTGTCTCAGAAGGGGAAGAGAAGGATAAAGGTCTAGAAAGAGTATTCAAAGAAATTGTTGGGGAAAACTTCCCCAACCTTCTACACAATATAAATACACAAAGCATAAATGCCCAGCAAACTCCAAATAGAATAAATCCAAATAAACCCACTCCAAGACATATTCTGATCAGACTGTCAAATACTGAAGAGAAGGAGCAAGTTCTGAAAGCAGCAAGAGAAAAGCAATTCACCACATACAAAGGAAACAACATAAGACTAAGTAGTGACTACTCAGCGGCCACCATGGAGGCGAGAAGGCAGTGGCATGACATATTTAAAATTCTGAGAGAGAAAAATTTCCAACCAAGAATACTTTATCCAGCAAAACTCTCCTTCAAATTTGAGGGAGACGAGGATCTGGGGGAAGGTGCGGATGTGTTGGACATCCTCACCTGGACTGGTGTTGATGTTGTCACAAACATTGGGACTGGCAGTTTGATGTGCTGAGCCCTTGAGCATGGGACTTGCCCTTATGAGGCTCATTACCACAAAGGAGAGTCTAAACTTGTATGTAATGGTGCCTAAGAATCTCCCCCTGAGTACCTCTTTGTTGCTCAGATGTGGCCCTCTCTCTCTCTAACTGAGCCATCTCGACAGGTGAACTCGCTGCCCTCCCCCCTACGTGCGACCCGACCCCCAGGGGTGTAAATCTCCCTGGCAACGCAGAGTATGACTCCCGGGGATGAATGTGGACCCGGCATCGTGGGTCTGAGAGTATCTTCTTGACCAAAAGGGGGATGCAAAATGAGATGAAATAGTTTCAGTGGCTGAGAGATTCCAAATGGAGTCGAGAGGTCACTCTGGTGGACATTCTTATGCACTATATAGATAACACCTCTTAGGCTTTAATGTATTGGAATAGCTAGAAGTAAATACCTGAAGCTACCAAACTCCAACCCAGCAGTCTGGACTCCTGAAGACAATTATATAATAATGTAGATTACAAGGGGTGACAGTGTGATTGTGAAGACCTTGTGGATCACACCCCCTTTATCTAGTGTATGGATGAGTGGAGGAATGGGGATAAAAACTAAAGGACAAATGGGGTGGGATGGGGGGATGATTTGGGTGTTCTTTTTTCACTTTTATTTTTTATTCTTGTTCTGGTTCTTTCTGATGTAAGGAAAATGTTCAGAGATAGATTGTGGTGATGAACGCATAACTATGTTATCATACTGTGGACAGTGGATTGTATATCATGGATGATTGTATGGTGTGTGAATGTATTTCAATAAAACTGAATTTAATAAAAAAAAATTTGAGGGAGAGCTTAAATTTTTCACAGACAAACAAATTCTGAGAGACTTTGCTGATGAAAGACCTGCCCTACTTCAGATTTTGAGGGGAGCCCTGCTGGCAGAGAGACAGGGAAAGGAGAAAGAGATAAAGAGAATTTTAACAGACATATATAGTACCTTACATCCCAAATCACCAGGATACTCACTTTTCTCTAGTGATCACAGATCTTTCTCCAGAAGGGACCATAAGCTGGGACATAAAAAAGCCTCAAGGAATTTAAAAAAAAATTGAATATACTCAAAGCACATTCTCCAATGTATTCCATTGTACTCCAACCACAATGGAATACAAGTAGAAGTCAATAATTTTTTAACTGTAATTCCACTAGTTACTTCCTACATGATATAAAATACACAAACTCTAAGGACAAATCAGTGGTTTTGAACTCAATATAAAATATGTAATTTTAGACAACTATATAAAGGTGGGGGAATGAAGGAGTATAGGAACATAGTTTATGTGTCCTATTGAAGTGAAGGTGGTATCAAAGAAAAACCAGATTGATATGGATTTAAGAGGTTAATTTTAAGTCCCACAGTAAACGCAAAGAAATTATCAGAGAATATAACCATAGAGATGAAAAGTAGAGAATGGGTTAAGAGAAATGGGGAAGGGGCAATGGGGAGTTAAGAAATGAGTGTAGGGTTGCTGTTTGAGGTGAAGGGAAATTTCTAGTAATGGATGGTGGGAAAGAGCATTACAACATTCTAAATGTGATTAATCCCACTAATGGAAGGCTAGGGAGGGGTTGGAATGGGAAGATTTAGGCTGTATATATGTTTCCACAACTGAGGAAAAAAAAAAAAAAGTCTAACTAGATGACAATTGAACGCTAAGGATGAACTTGGATGGGACTGGAGGATAGAGGACAGGTGGCTCAAAGGGACACAGTTGAGACATAAGGAAAAGGAAATATAGAATGTAAGCTTTGTATCATTGTTGAATCTATTGTACTTCTTAGCTGCGCTTAATGGGATTGCATAAAAGAATGTTCTTGTTCATGGGAAGTGTATACGTGAATTATAGTGTATGCTCAAGGATGTGTGCAGCTAACTCTCATATGTTCAGAAGACAGCAATAGATGATGGATGATAGATAGGGAAGGAAAGAAATAGCGATGTGACAGCATGTTAAAGTTGGTGGATTGAGCTATCGGGGGAGGGGGGTCAGGGTATGATGGAATTCTGTGTATGGGGCTAGTATTGTTTTTGCAACTGTTCATATAACTTTGAATTTATCTCAAAATAAAAAAAAAAGTTAAAAAAAATGAATCGGTAGAGTTGAGCTAATTGAAATCTTTTTATACAAGATGGTAATATAGCAAAAGAATTTGAATTTGGCTAGCATTTTATAATCTGTGTTTTGATGATAGTTTCACAAGACTCTGTCATCCAAGTTTGAGTTAGGAAAAAAAATAAAATATGGAAACACTGTCAGAAGCCTTTTCTGTTTACAAAAAAATCCAGGGATACCAATGAGAAGTGCCAGAAATCTTATGTGACAGCCAGCTCTTGTGGATTTTTGAGCTCACCAAGTTCAAGAAATAGATAGTCCCAGAAAGCACAAAATTAAAAAAAAAAATGTTTTAACTATCAAATAATTGTGTTCCCTGCGCCTTTCCCATACTTCTGCTCAAACCTGTGCCCTGAGGTGATAGAATGCCCCCAGGGCTAGGTAATAGTTGGCACTCAATAAATACAGTCTGAACTGAATCACCTGTTTAATGACCCTTTTCTCTGGAATATTCCAAAGTGGATCTCCTGGAGGTTTTGTACAGTTATTTAATGCCATAGGAAGTGAGAATTTTACTCACTTTCAGGACTGCAAGTGACATTGAAAGGACCTCGGTTTCATTCCCACTTTTTCAAGAACTGTTTTTTATCCATTCCAGATAGGAGACAATTTGTCCTCCATTTAAGATCTTTCCAGAGGAACTCCACATCCTTCTGTTAAAATGTTTGACAACTCTCCCTGCCCTGAAAGTCTTCTAACATCTAGTGTAACTCTGTTGTGTTGTTAGATTTAATTGTGAAATCAGTGAGAATCCATGATCTGTAGTTAAAACTCTTCTTGCTGTTTTCTATGTATTCACATTTCTTTTTCACTTCAAGCTTTTGAAGTTTTTCTTTTCAATTAAACAAAAATTAAAAATCTTTTATTTCAGTTTGTCTCCATTCCATCTAACTTAAGGCACTTCTGTCCTCTTTTGTAGGAGAAAATATGCGAATGTTGAGAGACTGCTGGTAGATCCATATATATTCTAAGGGCTTTAACAAGCTCCATGGGTTTCTCCATCAGGTTTTTCAACTCTCTCTTATTAACAGTTAATAAAATAGTTCATGGATGGTTTGTAAGAGGAATATGGCCTGTCTGAGTTGGTATGACTTATAGGTTATACTTATATAGTTTAAAAAGAAAAAAAGAAAATGACATAAAAACAGACCCCAAAAAACCCTCTTTCCATTTAGGGACAGAAGTGCTTCTTCTCCCAGTGGATGCATCATATGTTATTTATGTACCAGTGAGCATCGTGTTTTTGGCTCACATTCCATTTGGAGCATGCACAGGATGAGTTTCCTTGGCTTATTGTTGTATATCTGGCTATCTATTTTTAATACATTGCTTTGTCTCTTTTTCATGCTTTCTTACATCTGTTGTTATGAAAAGTGACATAAAGTTTTTAAACAGAAAAGAAGTGATAGAGAAAGAGATGGTACGAGACAACATTTCAAGGGAATGTATGGTGGAGAAACAGGAGCAAAGTCACCATCCAGGGAAACTGAAAGCAGCCTCTTCAGGATAAATGGGAGAGGGAGGGTCAGAACAAATGTCAGCAATCATGGAGAAAAAATGGTTTTGAGGCTACAGAAAGAAAGCATTTCTAAGTTAGAAGGAGCTTAGTACATTTCCAGCAAATTACTTCAACTTTTTAAGCTTCAGTTTTCTAACCTGTGAAATAGAGACAATGACACTCACCTTGAAAAGTTGTTAGAATTCATTGAGATAATACATATTGAGAGGTTCAGCCCAATGATTGGTAATTAGTATGTGCTTGCTACATAATATAGAATCAGAGGTTGGCAAACTTAAGAACTGTGGGCCAAATGTGGCCCACAGTCTGTCTTTACAAATAAAATTTTATTGGAACAGTCAGGCTTGTTTGTCTAAGAGTGTTTTTATGCCAAATGGCAAGTTGAGTAGTTTTGACTGGGACTGTCAAACACATTTGTTATACAGAACTGAATGATTTTTCCAACTCAATTTTCTGTCTGCTATATTGCAATAAGATCATATATGTTGCCGATCATACTTTTGCCTGAGGTTCTAGTTTTCCTTTAGTTACAACCCCTATCTTGCCTCTTCTGCTTGCCTTTCAGTGTGGCATTAAATGGTTAAGTGGTTGACTTCACCACCAGGTGGCCTCCTATACTCTATTGTGCTTGCATAGCCTAAAGGAAAGCAGAAAGTGGATCTGGTGCACTTCTTCCAACTTTGGCTGTTACTGTGCTCTTGTTAGCACTTCCTTGGTGGTTTGGCTGCTCTGAAATTGCTCTATGAACCCTACATTTCATATTTGGCCTTGAAACATAGATAAATTCCCAATGACCTTTTAAGGAAATGAATTCTAAATAAGAGTTTAGGAACAGTTAAAATGGTAAAATTAAAACAAAAAAAAATTTTAATGCATGCACATACACACACATACACCAAAGTGTATTTTTAATAAACAAGCTTGGCTTATCAATCTAATAATATTACCCTGACTTAGTGCCACCTTCATACTAGCAGGGTCAATTGCTTTTGAAGCTTATTTGGGCAAAGACAGGCCACGGATGCTCAGATGGCCATACGTGAAACTGATTTCTCTTGAGGGGAATGGATGGCCTTGGACTCAGTGCCCCAGTTTCTCAATGCTATTTTGTGCTATAGATCCCTTTTTGAATTTTCCTTAATTTTGTTTTTAAGCTTCCCTAATGGTCAGTGTTAAGAAAGGAAGGTTGTGAAACAATGCAATGCTGCCTCGAGAAGGAGACCATCACTCACTATGGGCAATGACTCATCCTCTCAGGCCTCATTTTCTTCATCTGTAAAGTGAGAGGTTGGACTGGAACATTCCAAATCCCATATTCTCTCTTTGGTGAAAAGATCAAAGTTTGCTTTGAATATCGTTTGAGTTTGTCTATGAGCAATCTGTCAAAATCAAAATTTTAAGACCTCAATTTCAAACGTTAGCAAAACAAACTCACGGGCAAATATATTTTTAAAACTATCATGAAAAGTATGTAAGTTCTAATTGCTACAGTAGTTTTGGTTAATTTCAGGGAGTAGTCATAAATACATATTTTATTAATAGTTTTTAGACCCTTTCCATTTACTTTTATTCAGTGGTAGATAACTATTCAATTGAATTCTCTACAGTGTCTTTTGCTAAATCTTTCATGGAAGTTTAGCTTTCTCATTGACGACTTATTTTCCACACATTTTCATTTCCTTACCTTTTTCCTTAGGTGGAATTACTAAGTGTTCCTCAAATATTTTCACAGCAGAGAAAAGATATATGCTCTTATATTTCCAGTGAAAATGGAACATCTTATATCATCTGAACAACCTGCTCTTACCTTCTGCTTGTATTGTGGTACACACATCACTGATTTATATTTGAATTGTCACATTGGATGCCATGGCAAATATGCTTAAGGTATTTAGCTCTCTATGAGGAAAGGATCTGAATGGTCCCTAGGGTGTTTTGGTAGAGAACAAGCTCAAGTCTGAAGTTGAAGTCTGCCCTGGGGGACCCAGGGACAGGCATCACTCTAATTCCTAATTCCTTACTGGGTCTGCTTCTCTGGAGAGCAATATGGTTAAAGGCCAATCCATATTTGCTTGAGGGAATATTGATTACAAGTTTTTCCATTTTGCAAACTGCACTAATTGGTATCAAACCCAACTAATAGTTGATGAAATTTGTATCACTTTTTGTGTACCTAAGCACACAGAAATTTCCTGCCTTATTTCTCTGTTTTCTCACGTGCTTCTAAAATTCCATGCATTCTAATATATATATATATGGAATCAATGATATAATAATTCCATCTTTACTTAAAAAAAAAGAATAGGGAATGATGCAATCTGGGATTAGTGACTATATGACAATCATGTCTTACTGTATGGGATGGAGAACCAAAAAAAAAAAAAAACAGGGGGAAAGGGTAAATTATTTACCCTCTAGTAACTTACAATTCATTTTAAAAAGTAAGATCAAAAAAGAATGAAATAACAGCAAAGATAGTAAATTTTTGTGGTACAAAAAACAAGTGCTGATCTTCTTAGAAAGACTTCAGGGTAAAAATAAGATTTGAACTGGATAGGATATAAATAAGTGGAACAGAGAGGCACACACTGCAGAGGAATACAACATGAGAAAAAACCTCAGATCTGGGAATTAACTGGGCATACTCTGGGACTTTACCAAAACTGAGGAGACACACAGGGAAGAATAGGAAACAAATGGCAAATTACAATAGCTTTCATCATTGTGTTCAGTGAAAGTCAATAGAAAGTAAAGTTTTTCCATTCTATCGAATATTGAATCCTAGATGCAATGTTTCATTCAGTGAAGAGAAGTTTTATACACAAATATAGCAACTAGTGGCCTAAAAAGATGAGAAAATTGTACTAAAGGTCATATTTTCTTAACATGCAACATTTGGGTGGGATTTTAAAAACACTCATCTGTAGTGCTTAGAACTGAACAGGAATTGTTCTAGAACCTTTACATGTATTAATTAGTTCATTCAATCCTCTCAGCAACCTTATGAAGAATTATTAAGTAGTATTATGCCCAGATAAGGCAACTAAGGCACAGGGAAGCATACAGCTAGTGAGCTATGCAAACAAAGTTTAAACATGGGCAGACTGATTTCAGCCATTTATTTTTTGCTTGACTTTTTACCTTTTATTTTGCTTGTTTTTTTTTTTTTTTTTTTTAATTTACTTCTGCCAATCTCCTTGAATACCACTAATTTACAAACTAAAATGTTTGGCATGGGTCCTTTTCTGTCACCATGTTTATAGAAGTTAGTGATTAAATGGTTACTTGAGTATAGGTTTGAGAAGTCATATTACTGGGTAATTTCAAGCTGTTCTCTCTTTCCTTCAGTAAGGGATGGGAGGTGGGGAATGGTAACACTTTGTTAATGCACTTTCTAAAATAGGGAAACTGAATATACAGAATGTTTACCTTTCCAATGGCACCACTCTGATGTGACTTATTTTACTCTCTAATGTAGACAGGCAATAGTTACAATACATTATTTCTAAGGCAGATAGTACAAACCAAAGGGAAATTTGTAGTGTTACTTGTAAATGGGTAACAGAGCAAAAATCTATTTACAAAAGTCATGTGTATTAAAAATCAAAGACTTCTTTTTATAAATGTGCCTTTTATGCAGGCACATTTATAAATTTCTTACAAATATTATCTATTTACTTAAAAAAATATATATATCTGTGGTAGATAAGTGGCAAGTATATCGCTGTTCCTGTTTTACAGAGGAGATGACCACAGAAGTGTGAAGTGAATTCTTGGATTAGGTGGCAAACCATTATCGAACACAGGCAGAAGTAACGACCACGGGGCTGATGATGCCAGTGGAGGGGCTTCCTCTCTATGGTGCTTAGGGAAAAACCTGGAAACCTCAGGTTTTAGTACCTGTTTCTTCTTGAAAAGTTGTTCCTCACCGTGGCTGTAAGCTGTGCTAAATGGCTACATCCTTGTACTTCAGCCTCTTTTTGTTGCAGTGTCTTCTTAGAGAATTTTTGCAGACTTTAGGTGAAAATTTTAAGTATTTATCATATTCTTTCCATATGATATTTTAAGAGAAGTCATTCACAGAATACTTTTTCTCTCACTGTGACTTCTGTCCTCTTCTGCAGTGCTGCTTATTTTTATGTAATTTTTATGATTTGTTGTCTAGACTAGGCTTTGTTTCCCCTATCTAGTTAAACCTTTGTACTTTTACCTATTTACTTGTTATTACTTTCTCTTGATCCTTCTTCATGTTGTTGTCCAAATCTTGACTCCTTCTCCAAATCTTGACTCCTTCCTCTTCCTTGTTTTTGTCAGTCTTGTGATTGGCCACACACACATGCATACGCACACACACACACACACTGTTTCTCTTTTATGCAGCTGTTGTAATAAACTTCCTTGAATGTTTATGGTAGAATCCATTATGTAGCTGGAAAAAGTATTCAAAAGCAGTTATTATAATGGAGGCTTTCTCTGTATAGTCTTAGTTTACACCAGTAAATTCTCACCTGTATCCTAGAGCATCTTCAAATTGCAAGCCATCATTCTTCTGAGCAGCAGGCATGACCATCAGTGAGAATTCTTCTATTTGCCCTTTAAATCTCAATCTCATGCTATCAAAAATCTATGCAGTGTGTTTGTGGCTGTGGTTGAAGGGGAAGTTTTGGGTCATTTTATTGCTAGAAGGAAAGTTAGAAGATAAAACATAGGATTGTGTAACACAGTGAACCTTGTTGTGGATGATGGATAGTGGTTAATAGTACAAATATAAGAATGTTCTTTCATGAATTACAACAAATGTACAACACTATTACAAGGTGTTAATAATACAATTGAATATGGGAAAAATACACCTAATGTAAACTATGTACTATAGTTAACAGTAATATGTTAATATCCTTTCATTAATTGTAACAAAGGTACTAATATAGTGTCGACAATAGGGAGGTATATGGAGACGTGTGTTTTACATGACTTTTCTGTAAACCTACAGTTTCTCTAATTACAAAAAATAACGATAAAAATCTATGAAGGTTTGGGGGATGATCCTTCATCAAAGTGAATCTGGCCATGCAGGCACAAGGGTGGGGTTCTTAAGTGTGCTTTGGCCACTCCAAGGTCACTTTGAATGTCATTCTTGACCTTAGTTACATTATACTCCCGGGGCCCACCAATTTCCTCAGACTTCTGGATTGAGATCTAAAGATGCATTTTCAAGAGCAATAGCATGGCCTACAAACTAAGCTGAAATTCCTCCTGAAAATTCTATTTCTGGGTTTTATCACTATCTTACTGACCTTGGGCAAGTCACTTAGCTTCTATATATCAATTTTTAATCTGTAAGACAGAAGCGATATTACTAACTTTCCCCATGGGCTTGCCGTGAAAGAACAAAAAGAGAACAATCCATTGAAATGACAGGCAAGCTTTCTGAGGCTAGAGCAACCAATGGTGCTTAAAGCATGAAGCCTGAAATTTCTAAGATTTATTCTTTTAAAATCTCTCTCTGGTAAATATGGATAGGTGCTCCGAAGAAACAAAAAGGGGAGACTGGAACAGAAAGGTTTTTAAGTTGATAGCAGACTGGTATTGGAACTAAAATTTGGACCTGGCTTCTTGCATCCTAATCAGATACTCTGGCTATGAGAAAATAGTGCTTCAAAAAAGGTACTCCTTAAATATTTCAAGAACTGCTGTCACTTCCCTATTTTCTTTGATACATAGTAGAGACGCATTTCTTGAGTTAGCCATTCTTAATTATGGGAAGCAATTAACTTTGTTCATGGTTTCTATCTGAAAATTGAAGATACTATTCCTCCATTGTATGCTCTGACCAAATAAGTGTTTCACTGAGGATGAAGTTCAAAGGCAAATAAGACTCATTTCTGTGTACTAACCAGACATCTAGATCCAGTATATAGTGCAACAGCTGATATAGGCCCACCTGGTCTCTCTTTTTGGAAGAAATTCAAATGAATAAATATTTTCCAGCTGCCTTCTACATCTAAGCTGAAATGCTGAGAGTTACAGCAGATAAAGGGTGAACAACCCACTGCCCCTGACCGCATACAGTCCATTGCAGGTGCTCATAATCTAATTCTGAAACCACATTTGTCCTAATTTAAAATGTAGGCGCCAGGGATACCTCTGTATTAATTTTGTAGGGCTGCTGTAACAAAGTGCCACAAACTGGGTGGCTTAAAACAGCAGGCATTTCTTCTCACGTGGCCTGAAATCAATATGTTAGCATGATTTTCCCCTCTAGACGCTGTGAGGCACAATCTGTTCCATGCCTCCCTCCTACCTTCAGGTGGTTGCCAGCAATCCTGGAGGTTCTGTGGCTTGTGGCTGCATCAACCTAATCTGTTTCCATCATCACAGGATGTTCTCCCTGCATGTCTCTGTGTCCCTGTGTCTTCACATGGCCTTCTTTTAAGGATGCCAGTTATTGAATTTAGGACCCATCATAATCCATTATGACCTCATTTTGACTTGATTACATCTGCAAAGACCCTGTTTCCAAAGGAGGTTACCTCCACAGGTGCAGTGGGCTAGGACTTAAACATATGTTTTCAGGGGATGCAATTAAACCCACAGCACCCTTGAAACATTGCAGCCACCAAGAAAAACCACAGGGCATTATGGATCTATTAAGATTATAGATGGGAAAATCCTTTAAAAGTTAAAAACACTACGAAGATACACTACAAAGTGTTGATGTGAATACATAAGGCGTGATGGAATTTCCATTATATTTGGGGGGCAAGAAACCCTAGAAGCTCTCTGATGGGCACTGTCTTAACACCTATATTAATATGATAAGTTCTTGGAGCAGAGACACAGCTTCTCAACACTGGAGTCCATTGTCCCTGGTGAATCCCAGTTTGCACTCAACTTGAAAAGATTGGGGGGATGGGGGGATGGGGGTGGGGGGTGGGGAGGGGTGTTTGACAACAGTAAGAGGGGATAGCACTTTCAGCCTTCATTTAGGCTGCTCAGTCTCAAAGATTTCCGAAGTTGTTCTGCTCTCCAGCAACATCTTTTTGATAAACTACAGTGACTACATAGTTCTACTTCTCAGATTTCTTCTTATCAGAGAAGGAGCAATATATTCTCCTTGAAGAAACATTATCGACAGAGTTAACATAATACATATATAGTCTCTTGCTTATGAAATTAATTTGGCATTATTTTTGAGGTGCACAATATCTTGGCGACTGCTTTGGTTTAAAACGCTATGTGATTTGGGAAAAGCACGTTTCAGAATGTTTAATTCAGCGATACAAAAGGCACTAATGAAATATGCATGTATGAATTTTATATCATATTAGTTCCCTCTTTCTTGAAATCTGAATAAAAGCCAAACATCTGGATTACGTTTGAAAAGCCTGAATTTCCAATTTTCAGAGAGATTCAATCTATTTTGACACTGCGTACTTAGCCTTAACGTTTACAGTGTGCTATTAACATTACTTGCAATTGTAAAAAAAAAAAAAAAAAAAAAAGTCCCGATTTAAACAAACTCAGTGCCTCCTAATGCTAAAAATATATCTGTATTTGAAATGGCTGCTGCTGCACAACCATACACATCCATAGTTTAGGCTTCATCAGCATTTCCGTTATAAATACTTGCATCGAGAAGGCCTGTAATTCAGCAATAAAGATATGGGGTAGACTTTGATATATAAATTCTCCTGTGGTTTTATATTAAAACAACAAACAACAGTTCATGTATCACTTAATTTGAAAAACTGTGTATTGACTCAGTGTTTTTTGAAGGCCTCAAATAGTCAGTGTTACGTGATGTACCAAAACAGACATAGGCCTCATCCTTTCAGAATTTACTCTTCAAATTTTTAACACAGATAACTAGATTTCTGTTTTTATGGATGGTTTTTGTAGATAATTTGAGGTGAATAGTTTTGGGGAGCTAGATTAAAGGTAAGTGAGTATTTATGATCATAGTTTAGGGAAATAAATACGGATATCAATACTTCATCTCATTTCATTGTCATAGTTTATTTAGGACATGACTGGTCAGTTGAGTTTTAGGGGGTAAAGCAAGAAGATGTATGTCTACACAAGAGAGTAAGGAAGAGAAAAATGTGACATTGTGTTTGAAGTTTGCATAAGCTTTCAGAGGACTTTAATTTACTCCACTTAAATTTTTACAGGATTTCTTGTAGCACATATTAGGCGAAACTCATTCTTTTGTTACATATGGAGATCTGCTTAAGTCAGGGATTTTCCTTTTCTCTTCTTATTATTTTGCTTTATTAAAAAACCAGACAAATCCATTAAGTTATGTAGCAGTGCCCAATTATGCAAAAATAGATGTGTTTAGAGGTGTTTATTTAGGTTGGAGAATGAAAAAACAAAAGAAATGATACTTTTAAATTGGAAACTTTTTTAAGGGAAAGTTTCATTACATTAATTGCTGCTCCTTGTGTCTTTTTTTCTATCCTACATTGCATACTCTAACAGCAGCTATTACATAATTGCATAACTATTCTTACTATGTGCTGACATGACATTACCACAGCCTTGATATGGTGCATCATAATGAAACCATAATTAGAACAGTCATGATGTATTATGGCAATGATCCACATCATCACTGAAGTGCATTGAAATGCACAGAAAACCCATTGAGATGTGTATATTTTCAACATAATACAGTGCAACCATGAAGTTTCATAGCACGGAGAAGAGAATGCCATTATCCCCACACTGCTGGCGGCAAGGGTTATAAAATGCTTTTCTTAGGTATCTGTTGGAGGAAGGTCTGTATCCATAAGGAAGGAAAATTTTGAGTAGAGTTTTCAAGTTCATGTATTAAAAAAACATCTACAGGGAGGATCTTAGTGAAATATGGGCCTGACTCATAAATTCTACAGTAGCACTCTCCTATATACATTTATCAAATGAAAGGACCTGAAAGGTTTCATTCAATACCTCAAACTCAATGAAATACCTCTCTAAAGTAGGATGCATGGAAGATTGTTTGAAAATTTTCAGTTAACCTTGGCCTTCCTTTTGGTTCTCTCTGCCCTATCTTAAGTAAGATTTTATAGCTTACATTGTTTGTGGTTGTGTCTTTACTCTGTTCTTGCCCTCCTGGGTTTCTCTGGGCAAGAAGAATCTTATATCTGATCCTTGTTGCAGTAAGTGACAGCTCCTTCTCAAGCTGAGATTTTTCAGTCTTGGTGCATCTGATCTACAGAGCAATGTGATATGGCTGATCTGGTGAATGTGGGCCCCAAAAAAGGAGCTCAACTTTTCTAAAACAGAGATGAACTTTAGAATCTATCTTTTAAGCCAATCCTCATTATCCCATAAAAATATCCCAACTTGGTAGACCTCTGGTCCCTGCCTGGACACCTCCAGTGAATGAGAATTCATTATTGCCCATGTTACACTCCTACTTAAGCATCAGTCATTGGCCTCAGGCCTGACTTCTGACATCAGAAGAAACAAATCCATATTTTCTGTGTAGAAGTCCTCTAAATGCTCATAGTTTGCTAACATATTGTCCCTCTCTTCCCCCACCTCCAACTCTGATTTTTCCCTTGGCTGAAAACCTCCAGCTCCTTCAACAGCTTGACACTTGCAGAAGTATTGAATACTCTCCTTTCCTTGGGTGTTCTCCTTTAGGCATTTAATATATTGTCTGGATCCCTTTTGGAAAATGAAACCCTACCAGAACTAGGAATCCAAGTTGGGACCTAGGAAATCACAATTAAATTGATTGAGACACCTATGTGTGTCTCAATCCAATCCCAAATCATCTTTGCCTTTTTTAGGTTCTACTTCCCGTTATCTGTTGGCTCATATTGAACCTGAAGACATCTGAAACCTAGCCACCTCCATTCTCTGTGTGGTTTTTTGGAGGGGGTGGGTAGAAAGATGATCGTTAATTTTATGTCAGGCTTGAAATTTGTTATTTTTCCTTCTTAGGTTTGCTCCATTATGCCAGCTTGCTTTTTAGTCTAATATTATCATCTAAAATAGAGGTTGTGAAGTAGTCATCTGCAGATTCAGATCCAACTCAGAGACATAGTTTGGCCTGTACAGTGTTAAAAATATATACTGCAATATTTAAAATTTATTGGACTTCACATAAAAATATATTTTTCTAGTTTCTTTTAAAGAATCTACCTATCCATACTGAAGCTGTATCGAAGCCATATTCCTGCATGGACACAGTAAGCAGGGCTGAGTAGTGGTTGTCCCTCTTAGGGCAGGTGCTCTCACATCTTCCACTGTCCATGGGATTCCCTAGTCTCCCCATTCATTGGGTTTAAATGTTAGTAATCATCACATTAATGCATTGTTTTTCTTTTACTAGAAAAATATTTCCTCTTTCTTCATGACACTGGCAATAAGTACAATATGAAAGATAAAGAGATAGAGAAGGTGACTTATTCTTGCCCAAATAAACTCCTTTACATTGTCTACCAGGTAATGATACAATACAACTGGCTAGTGCTGACTCTGAGAGATTTTGCCAGTAGGAACAACCATTGGTAGCTTGGACTCTGCCATGGTGGGAATATTTACACCAGGGAAATTGGCAAACAGTACAAATCCAGGATCTTTTTTTCCCCGGAGAGCCAGTTTACCAGCATATCTCTGCCTGTAAGTACTTGAGTTTAGGATCTCTGAGCTCAAATATTTATTATTCTTTATTGTTTAGTGAGATTAATATAATCTGGCAGCCTGATCAATATGTCATACATTTATTTTATTTATCCATGACATTAATAAAAATAATGAATAGGACTGCAGCAAAGAAGATACTGTCCAGTATATGAAATAACAGAATCCATTACACAGTTATTTTTTATGTATGGTTGTTCAAAAGATTCTCAGCAAACTCCCTATACTTCTGTGCTTCTGATTGCATCCATCTGCTCACTTTATGCTTATCAAAATCTAATGGAAGCAGGATGGTGGCATAGAGAGGAGTGGAAGCTACTTAGTCCCCCTGGAACAACTAATAAACAACCAGGAATAACTAGTAAATAATCTGGAATAACTGCGGGGGGACAAACATGACTGTCCACACATCATACACCAATCTGAATTGGGAGGAATGCTCGAGATCGCAGCATAAAATCTGTAAGTAAAAACTGCAGATCCAAGCCAAGGCCCCTCCCCCATGGCAGCCCAAACTGCAAAGCCTCACTGTAATAGAGAGCAGCACTCTCTGAGCAAGCAAATATAGTTCAGCTGAACTCCAGCTGGGGTTTTAATTAACAAATGTGGACTGCTCAATACAAGCTATGAATCCCCAAGAAGTAGATAGAGGCTTTGGTGACGACTTCTCTGGGAGGGAGGGGGAGCCCAGAGAACCAGGTACTGTCTCTGGCCAACAGGTGAAACTGATGGTGGCTGTGGACTGGCACTGAAGGAGGGCTTTCTGTCACATTTTTGGCTCAGTGGAGAAAGCCTCAGCCATTTTCAGTTCCCAGCACTCTGACCCAGACAAGGGTAGAGATAGCAGAGTCAGAGAGACTGTTCAAATGCAAATGATATCTCCCCAGGGGATGTATCTTCCCTAAGAGGAAAGGAGTGGTGCCAAGCTCTACTACCCACCTTCCATTCAGAAGCAGACCCCAGAGCCTAGGGGAAAACAGCCATGGGCCCCACCTCCTTACACCAGTCTGGAGCTACAGGCTGACAGGTACCACCTGCTGGGCAGTGGCTTGAGGCCTCACAGGGTGTATCAATATTTTAAGACACCCTCAGGAAAACTGGATACTGTTGCCTCCTTCTGGACCTGAGCCCATTCTGGTCTGGGAAAACCTGATTGGGGTGACCAAGGAGGCCAGATGCCTAAACAATAGAAAACTAAAACCTACACTAAGAAAAACAAAGTTATGGCCCAGTCAGAGGAACAAACTTACACTTCAACTGAGATACAGGAATTTAAACAACTAATGCTAAATCAATTCAAAAAGTTTAGGGAAGATATGGCAAAAGAGATGAAGAGTATAATGAAAACACTGGGCATACATAAGGTAGAAATCGAAAGTTCAAAAAAACAGCTGGCAGAATCTGTGGAAATAGAAGGCACAACACAAGAGACTATGGAGACATATGACAGCAGATTTCAAGAGGCAAAAGAAAACACCCAGGAACTGGAGAACAAGACTTCTGAAAGCCTACAGACAGGAGAGTGGATGGGGAGAAGAATGGAAAAATATGAGCAATGTCTCAGGGAACTGAATGACAACACAAAGCATGGAAATGTACCTGTCATGGATGTCCCAGGGGGAGAGGAGAAGGGAAAAGGGGCATAAGCAATAACAGAGGAACTAACCAATGAAAATTTCCCATCTTTTATGAAAGACATAAAATTACAGATCCAGGAAGCTCAGCATACCCCAAACAGAATAAATCTGAATAGGCCTATGGCAAGACACTTAATAATCAGATTATCAAACATCAAAGACAAAGAGAGAATCCTGAAAGCAGCAAGAGAAAAGTGACCCATCACATACAAAGGAAGCTTGTTAAGACTGTGTGCACATTTCTCAATAGAAACCATGGAGGCAAGAAGGAAGTGGTGTGATATATTTAAGAAACTGAAAGAGGAAAACCACCAACCAAGAATCCTATATCTGGCAAAACTATCCTTCAAATATGAGGGAGAGCTTAAAATAGTCTCTGACAAAGAGACAATGACAGAGTTTGTGAACAAGATGCCTGCACTACAGGAAACAGTAAAGGGAGCACTACAGACGGAAAGGAAAAGACAGGAGTGAGAGGTTTGGAACACAATTTTGGAAGATAATAGCACAGCAATGTAAGTATACTGAACAAAGATGACTGTGAGTATGGTTGAAAGAGGAATGTTAGAAGCATGTGGGACACCAGAAGGAAAGCAGAAGGATAAAGACTGGGACTATGAAACTCAGTGAAACCTAGGGTGCTCAATGATTGTGATAAAAGGTGCAAATATGTTTTTACATGAGGGAGAACAAATGAATGTCAACATTGCAAGGTGTTAAAAATAGGGTGGGATTGGGGGAAAATACAATCAATGCAAACTAGAGACTATAATTAACAGAATCATTGTATTATGCTTCCTTTAATGTAACAAAGGCAATATACCAAAGCTAAATGCATATGGGGGGGAGGGTATGGGACTCCTGGCATTGGTGATGTTGTCTGACTCTTTATTCTACGTTACTTTAATGCTATTTTTCCTTTTGTTGCTTTCTAGCTGTCATATTTTTTTTTCTCTCTCTTTTTTCTTTTTCTTTTGTCTCTCTACCTTCTTTGACTCTTCCTCCTTCTTTGTGGAAGAAATGGAGACGTCCTTATATAGATAGTGGCAATGGTGCTGAATACATAAATACGTTACTATACAGGGAACCAATGATTGTTTACTTAGGATGGAATGTATAGTGTGTGAACAAAACCGTCTTAAAAAAAATGGGTTGATGAAGAAACTTTGAGGACAATATATTGAGTGAATTAAGACAGACACATAAGGACAAATATTACAGGGTCTCACTGATGTGAACTAATTATAATATGTGAACTCATAGACGTGAAATATAAGTTACCAGGATATAGAATGCGGCTAAAGAATGGGGAGCGGTTGCTTATTGAGCAGAATGTTCAACGAGGGTGAACTTAAACGTTTGGAAATGGACAGAGGTGATGGTAGCATGTTGTGAGAATAACTAACAGTGTTGAATCATGTGTGAATGTGGTAGAAAGGGTAAGCTCAGAGTCACATATGTCACCAGAAGGAAAGTTGGAGGTTAAAAGATGGGAATGTATAAAACAGTGAATCTGTGGTGGACAATGTCCATGATTAACTGTACAAATATTAGAAATCTCTCTCATCAACTACAACAAATGTATGACATTATAGTTAGAAGTTGATAATAGAGGGGCATCTAGGGAAAAAATATACCTATTGCAAACTACATAATACAGTTAGTAGTATTTTAACATTCTTTCATCAACAGTAACAAATGTACTATACCAAAACTATGAATCAATAATGGAGGGGGGGTGGTTAGGGGTATGGGAGGATTTGAGTTCCCTTGTCTTTATTTCTTTTCTGGAGTAATGAAAATGTTCTAAAAATTGAAAAAAAAATTAATTGTGGTGATGGATACACAGCTGTATGGTGGTACTGTGCATAATTGATTGAACACTTTGGATCTTTGAATAATTGTATGGTATGTAAACATTCTCAATAAAAAACATAGATTAAAAAAAAATCTAATGGAAGCAAAATATACCTGATCCAGGAATTCCCATCCTTGCTATAGAGATTTAAGTCATTAGATTTTGGTTCTATATTCTTAGCAATTTACTTATATTTAAAATCTGGTTAGTAGTAGAGTAAATAACTGGTATTGCCACAACATTGCATTGAGAAGGTAATAGTATTGAATTTCTATACAAGTTGACATTCAATTAAAATTTCCATATATCCGGTGAGTCAGCCAGTTTTCGGTTGGGGAGCTAGAGCAAATGCTTTGCTCCTAAGCTGATTACTTCAAAACAGGCAAAATTTAAAATAAAGTGAAATCAGGACTCATTACATCAACTAAGACTTGAGTTTGGCTTATCAAATACAGATGAAAAGCAAGAAACAGACTAGAGAGCACCCATGATATTTCTTCCTTAAATTCCTCTATGTATTATTGACACTGGAGGAAAAAATAACACATTAAAACCTCCTTACTGAATTACTGTCCTAAACCAATAGATCCATGGGGCTTGTTCAGCTAAAAGCCACAACAGACTTTGTAAGGCAATGATGTAATCTTGGCTTTGTGTCATTTATATTCAACCTAAAAAAAACAATTTTCCTGAATAGACAGGCTGACAACAATATTGTTCGGTGTGGGTTTTTATTTGGATTGTTTCCAAATGGTTCACATGCCTTCACAGTAACACATCATTCCTGCTTACGTTTTTTTGCCTGAATTCCAAAGTTTTCCCCTTTTACTAGCTTTCCATTTTTCTTTTAAGGTCTCAGTTATGTTTGTAAAACTAACCAGCTCCACCACAAAATTAGGATGTATCTTGCAGAGTGCATTCATTTTACTTTTTGCATATTTTTCCCGAGGTCATGTCAAGGTTAGTTTGAATTCCATCCTACATTAAGACTTCTTTCACAGCTATTTAGCTCGGCAGCCTACTCCCCGCTGGGGTCTGCCCCTTGGGCACGTCAAAGCTTCAGACCTGACAAATCACACACAGATGAAGCTGTACAGTTTTTTAAACAGTTTCATCAGTAAAATTTTTTTTTCTTTTCCACTATCCTCCTTCATGTTGAGATTTTTTTTCTCAGAATTACCATTTCAGGAATGTTGATTTCTATTTGAGACTGTTTTTGTACCAGAGTTGCAAACTAGCAACATTATTTATTTTATGGTACTTTATACTAATAGACTTCTAGACACCAAGATTACAGACCTACAGATTGCTCCTGAACTAGTATAACTGCAATCGCATTATTAAAATCTATTTGTAGCAGGAAGCTTAGTGTTGGAAAGGTGGTTATCCCACAGAGTAGTCTACCAGAATCATGAAAAAATATCAGCCATGAAGATGCATCCATTTTATAACACATTATGAGTTGGACCTGAAAATATTTCCCAAATGGTTAGTAATATGCTCTTATCAGTATTTTAGCGAATTGTGAAACTAATGGTGCAACTCCATTTCCTGTTTAATTGATGAAGTTAAAATGCTTGGCTGCTAATGAGTATATTAGCAAACAATGTCCCCTTTACAGACTTAAGTAGATCAGGATTTTTAAAAGCAGCTCACTGTCCTTATTTTTATAGGATAAAAAATATTGACTGCCATAAAATTGCTAGGTCTACTGAAGAAGTAGTGTAATCATTGCTGTGCAGTCATTTTGGCAATGTCAGACGATCAGATTATAGTTTTCTATTTCTCACACTAAAAAATAGTTATTTTCATTTACAAACCATAGGCTTTTCATTACATTTTCATTCAGGACAAGCAACACCTGAAGATTTTAACTGCAGACTTCAGCAGAAAACTTACACAAGTGAAGGGAAAAATCATATTTGAGTGATTCTCCTCTCCCGGCCCTCTTTTACAGTTAGCACAGTATAAAAATACCCAGTGAAGGGTTCTATAAAAGGTTGCTTGCTTGAAACTAATTAAAAGCAGGTCTAAATAGAAAAAGAAAAGAAAAGGAGATCAAAGGAATTACATTAGGTGTCAGGACATTGGTTGTTTGAGAACATTTTATTTAAATTTTTGTCATTTTGTTCCAGGAAAAAGCTAAATTCTAAAAATGTACATTTTTGCTGTAATTCCATATTTGTGTTATTTTTGCAATAAGATACATGTCAACAGGAAAACATCTTGAAGAAATCATTTCAGCATTGACGCATTAACACATTATGGTGAAAAGAGAGGCTTGTGCTTTTCACGCAGTGCATTTCAGTCTTCAATTAATGTGAAAGCACTACAATGCCTATGCAACTTCTCTTGCCTAGTGGTGCACCATTTATCATTGCAGTTTTACATTGACCTTGACACCCACTTCATTAGAATAAAGATTGTCTACCATTTAGGTTACATTGTTCCTCTGCACAGAGACCCCATGCAAATTTCTGTTCAGATAGAAGAGCTGCGAGGCTGTCAGAGGTCATCTGCATTAAATGATTGCAGCTATTTTCCAACTGCTTCTTTTCATTCTACTCAATTCAGGCTAGGAGGATCAATCAAGTCCTCTGCCTGAAACAGTGGGACTGCTGGGAATATAACTGTTTTTGGTAGTAGTGGATATGCCCTAAACAGTATTAAATATTTAATATAAACTCATTAAAGGCCATGCAAAGGCTTCAGAAAGATATCAAATTTATAGAAAAATATAAGGGATTAGAGAATCCCTTTTAAAATAAGTAGCATAAAAGTGATCGATTTTATAATTTTAGAGAGTATGATCACAATAGTTCTTAAACTTAGTGAGTCTTTTCTATAGGAGACTTTTCTTTGACATGGATAGGGAAGGGGCGAGACAAGCAGAGTTGGTGTTCTTATGCCTGAAATTGACATGAAAGTTTTTAGTTATTGGTGGCTTTGTTTTTGTTCTATAACAATGAATTCTGCTCTGGCTATATTTATTAATAAAGGCTTAGGTATTTGTTATGTAGAAGAAATGATTGGAGAAATAAGTTGCCAGGTTTTCTACTTAAGTTTTCTGAGTGATATAATTGGAATTAAATTATTAATGGGAGATACTTTAAAAAAGATTGTTTTATGATCTTCTATTAGGGAATTTGCAATTCATTTTAATATTTGTAGTTTGATTTATATTAAAGATAATGCAATCTATGTCCAATTAAGAATACATGGCCAATGTAATGTGATTTCCAGATCATGCAAATAGAATAAGCTGAAAGAGGGGGGAAAACTCAATTCTTAACCTCAGATGTAATTTGCTGTGCGAGTTCTGGCAATTTTAAATGACATTGCACTTTTTAATTTTTCCAAAGGCTCAGCAGCAAATTTATCCCAATCAAGAAAGCCTATTATTAATTTACAAGGACAATTGTAGGAGTCTTTATAATTTCTCTGTGCAATTATTCGCCATAAATTGCTAATGGTAAAATACAAGGAGTTTGCAAGAAATAACGACTATTATTTGTCTTGGGCATGAGCCCTCTTCTGCAATCTTGACCATCTTCCCAAAGTGTTGGTGATATTGGCTCTATGTTTATCACATGTGTTGTGAGATGCTGGACAGCGGTATTCTGAAAAAGGGGACAGCACAAGAGCTGCTGTGAAGGCGAGACTGGCCTCTATCAGATTCCTGCACTCGGCATGTACAGCTGAGCTGTGGACCCTGGACTTTTGTATAAAAAGACTCTTTGTTCACCACTGAATGGCATTAGGCATGGACTTGCTGAGGGGCCACCATGCAGCCTCGCATGAGGAGGGCAAACACTAGCCAGAAAACACAATGAGAGAGTCATGGACAGACACGTCGCTGCACTTTTGTGCAAAAATGCCTGGTTTCACAAATAATTTTGCCAGTGGTTTGGTGTTTTGATGTTTTCCTAGCATGTGTTTTCTCTTGATGATAGACTAGGTTAGATTTTATTTTCTCAGTGTAATTTTTCTATCTATATATTTATCTACCTATCTACTGTCTTTACCTATCTATCATCTATCTGTCTGTCTATCTGTCTGTCTGTCATGTGTATGGGGGAAGATGGAGTTTGTCAGATATACAGGTGTTTGTGGTGTTACTTAGTACCAGGAAAAAATTCAAACGTGACATTCTAAGAACTGGATCTTTTAACTCTTCCTAATACAAAGTCACCTGAAGCCCAGTTAAAAGTAATGTGGTGCAAGATGTGAAGACTCAAACCCTGATGATGCAGAGTCCAACAGCCCTATTCTAATAATCGAGAAAATTCGTTGGTTTAATTCTTGTGTTTTCCGTAGCCAAAGCTTCACTCTCCGTTCAGCAATGTCTGGTCTCTTTTCAGCATAACCAACAGAAGCACCATACAAAAGTCTTACAATGGATGTCTTAATCTCTCTGTGTGCTTTTAGAGCATTATTTTGAATTCCATCATGCTGCCTTTTTTCTTTCCTCTTCTGAAGTTTTATTACAACAGCAGAATTCCCAGGGAGCTTTGGGGGCAAGGTTCACATAATATAGCCCTGAAGTTTTGCTTAGGTGGAATCCATCCCCCAATCCTGGCCATCTTTTGATGATCTTTCTATTTCAAAAAGATTCACTGGGTAGAGTCTTACGGCATTAGCTGTACATAGTTTATTTTTTATTTTTTTATTTACTAGACAGTGAGCATCTACAACCCTTTCATGATGCTTTCTTTCTCTGACCTCTCAGTGACAAGGCATCTTGTTCTTTAACATTGAGGGAGGCAGAAAAATGCTTGAGTTGCTCAATGTGTGCCTTCTATACCAGTTTCAAAATGGCTTATTCTTCTGGTTTCCATGGTGACAATTAACACTGTTTCAAGGCATTGTTCCAGTCTCCATTTGGGCAGAATTTTCGGTGTGATTTTTAACAACAACAAAAAAAAGGTTTTAGGGAGAGAAAAAGCCTTTAGCATAACTGTCAAAAAAGTTATCTCAATCAAGTCTTCAGGCATTTCTAAGTATACTTATTTCCAAAATCCTTATTTTTGCTGGCTTTGTTTTTATAATTCGATTTTAACACTTACGCTTTTAAAAAGAAAGCACTGAATAAGAATTGTCTAAAAACTTCTTCAACTCTTAGTTAAAACAGTGAACTAGTGTTTATGGTTAATTTTAACTCTGTTTTTAAAGTATTCTTTATACATACAGATGTATGTATATGTATATATATGTAGAATAGGAATGGCCTGTGTCTTTAATTTAGATAATTCACATAGTTAGTAGGAGGCTTCATTAGTCAAAATTGAATTGGCCAAGCAAATACACTTAATAATGTAAATATGCCCTTTCAATAGAGTATATTTTATTTTTGACTAGACAGAGGCCCACAGCAGGTGCTGTGGGGAAATTAAATACTGGATGCTTATTTACCTTAGCACTCAAGAAAAGCCATCTGACTTTAACTTTGATAATCTCATTTTTGGCTATTGAAGAGTGGTCTAGATCATAACATTCCCAGAATACAGGACACAATGGGGCGGCCTTTGCTCACTTACTGCTGTGGATGAAATGAATACAAAGATTAAATTATCTTCTCACCACAGGATAAAGTAGCCCTCCTTGATAGGATGGTCGAGAACTGATAGAGCTGGCATTTGATTCTCCCCCTCAATGCTTCTGAAAAGATGTTGCAGAGAGAAGAGCAAGAACATACTAGCATCAACAAAAAATATAGCCCTCATCGTATTATTACACATACAGCTTTAGGCCCTAAATCATATCAGATGCAACCTTAAGAGTGCTTCAAAAATTAAAATAAATATTTTCACCTTAAATTACATGACATTCTAGTACCTTTCATTCACATACCAATACATCTAACAATTAACTGGATTCTCTTAGCTTTTATAGTTGAAGGCATTGTCCATCAATCACATCTTTCATCAAGCTGTTTATACAGTAGGTTACGTGGTGACAAAGACAGAGAGCATACATAAAGACAAGCTTTTTTAATGTAATAACCTTTTATAATAGCTGTTGAAGTGACTATTTGCACCACATTTCACAGAAAAAATTATTTTATTCATCTAAAATTAAATTAATTGCTTTTTATATTTTTATTATTGCAAGACTATCATTTCTATGAGACACATCTAAACTGTTCTCTTTCTTGACTGATCTTCTGTGTAGGAGCCATTCATAGGTGGATAAAGGAGGAGGGATGAACTTGTCCAAATACAAGTAATAATTTGTGGAGGCCACTCCGAAGTGGCATAGCCAGAGGACTCCCTCTGTGGACTAATTCATGTGGCATAAGTAAAGGATTTAAACGGGATTACTCTGCCTGCCTGAAATACTGGTTCCTCTGATATTATGTCCAAGTCTTACAGAATTAATTATGTAAATCTTTATCAGCTACATCATCTTTAGATGAAAATCTTATTCTATAATGCAGATTGCTCTCTCCTCCAATCATCCCTCTGACAAAAAAATGCTATCTAGGTTTCTAGAATACTTGTTGAGCATTGAGTCCAGAAACCTCTAGTGGACAGTCTGCTCTCTATGTTGGAGTAATGTGGTCCTGGTAATTGCCCGCCATTAAAAAACACATTCAGATTTCCCAAGCCAAATTCTGAAGGAGCTCTAAAGCAGCCTTTGATTTTTTTTCATTATGCATATTCATGTAATTTTGGATACTCTGACATCCTGATCAACATTCATTAATAATATGAAATGCTTTAAATCACCTCATTTAAAACATTTTGTTCTGTGATCCACAAATGACTAACATTTGGAGAAGTTTACATAATACAAATGATGTGCATGTTTAGTGTAAATGAAAGATTAAAATATGAAGCTAAAAGTATGCAAACATATGCACACAATGCTGAAGATCTATTAACCGAAACAGCGATTTTACACCTTGTTTTCCTTTCAGCTGCTTTTGGATGTATTTTGGTTGGGATTTTATATAATACCATGTTTTTAAGGTGAATAAAATCACCCAAGTGCTTGGGCATGTTTTGAACTTGCTGATTTGCTACTTTGCCCGGACGAAAGCTTTTCTTATTTGATCCAGGAAGGGTGCTTATCTTTTAGCTCATTTAGGGCAAAGGAGCAATGCTACCAATGTGCCTAAAGGAAAGACGTTTTGGGAATTGCCATTATATTTTGGAAATGTGCTAAAATGTAAAAGATTTAGTTTTCACTCAGAGGTGTTTTTATATGTACATTTTCAAAATGCACATACAGTAATTTATAGCTGTTCATAATATAGGACTTTTTAACTATGAAATTAACTAGACATATTTGAAGAGAATCACCATAGTATAGTAACTGTCATGTTAAATGGCACTTACGTTATTTCTAGCAAAATATCTTTTAGGAGAGACTCACTTGGCAATTTGTCAGAATACAATGTATATTGGGGAGAGGACTCTGTAATCAATTATGATGTTTGGGGACATTTTACAGCCCCCAAATAAGGAAGTATAACCATTATAACTATTTTCAAAGCATGTGTTTTCTTTCTCCTCTTTAAATGTACCTCTTCTGTAAGCCCACACAGAGTTTTAAAGTAAAATAAAAATGAAAGCAAAATGTTAACTGGAATTTAGTGGCCTTCCAGGATAAGGAGGATGTCAGATAATCTTTATGGATAATTGTAATTGTAATATTCTGAGGCTGGCTCTTTGGGGGGAGGGGCAGGGATGAGGAATAGGGCAGCACTCTGGAGCCCAATGTTTAACTACCAGAATTAACTGTAATATTAAACCCTCCTGGACCAGATATTTTCCTATCTGGAATATTTTAAATCAAAGACCAAATGTTTTGGTAAACTTTAGTTTAAAAAAGCTTAAGTCTTAGTCAACTAAGTGGAGTATCTCAGATATTTGTGTGTGAGATATATACACATAAGTAGTGTTTAACTGTTTTCAGCAATATTCCTCAACTACTCAAGACACTTTGGTTTTTCTTATCCTCTCCCTCAATTTATTGGAAACAAAATCTTTTAACACCCACAAGCACCACAAACTCTTTGTTCAAAGATTTGCTAAGGAAACTTCTCTCCCTAATAGTATCTCTTTCTCTCTTCTCTTTTTTAGCGATACAGTGTGGAAATGTCCATCAGGCACCTGAAAAAGAAGGAGCTGCTTAGTAAGGTTGAAGCTTTGAAGAAAGGTGGCGTTTCACTACCAAATGATCTCCTTGAAAAAGTGGATTCAATTAATGAAAAATGGGAACTGCTTGGGGTATTTGCATTTTTATTACTGTTTGTAGGTTATGTATACATTTTTTGTGTAGTGAAGTACTCTATCCGTCTGATTTCTAATTTGAGAAACAAATATCTCCCTCTTTCAATTCACTACCTACATTTCAAACAAGCTGTTTATGCTATTATGGGAGAAGGATACTGCTTTTTCCTTTTCTGTTTTTTTTTTTTTATTCTGAGTTTGTCTTTCATATTTTAATAATTTTGGTTCTTTAATACATAAAAAAGTAAGTAAAATATGCCATGTATTATGGGTATGCACCAAGTAACTGTAATACAGTATATCTGATATACACTGACTGTCATGCTTGAATGAATGTTAATAGAATTTATTCTGAAGGTACATGTTAGAGACATCCTCTGTTTAACTATTTACTGTACCCTTAAGATGAAAAGTGGAGTTGTCACTACAGCTTTCAAGTCACACTAAAGCCGCTAAAACAGAGATGCAAATTTGACCCAAATCTGAATTGCAGAATTAAATCAGCCTCTGTTTTGTGCCTCAATTTCCAGCTCACTTTTAACAAAAGCCAAAAAAAAAAAAAAAGTTTCATGTAATTCATTTCACCCAATGATGGGCTGGGTCTCAGCCAAAGCCTGAGATGCAAGAATCTGGCAAAAAAGGCAATATAGAGATTCTGTTACCCAGAGACCAGGATGGCACCATGCAGGAGACAGTACTGTCCTTTTGTTGGAAGACAGCTGAGAGAGAGAGGTTAAACTCTATTTTTTCATCAATTTCTCTCCTAAATTGCCTTCACTTCAAATCAAGGGTAAGCTAAATTTGTCAATTACCTAAATGATTAATTATAACAGTTTAGTATGGGTGATGTCAGTTATGGGGCAAAATTTTGCATGCCTTCCTTCTTCTGCCTCTTAAATTTTTTAAAAAAGAAATAATCCTACAAAAATATGTTGAATGAAAACCTTTCCCCATACCTGCTGACTTGGAGGAATGCCAGTATTCAGTTTATGCCATATTTAATCTAGGTGATTAAGAAGCTGCAATTTTAAGCCCTTGCTTTCTCCTCTAAATTCACTATACTCTACAGTTGTGCAACAAACTTAAAATTTTAAGTTTTCACTCTTATTGTAACATTACTTTTTAATAGAAACTAATGGAACTGACTTTATAATATTGCAGTTTAAACCAGAACCTACTAAATTCTGGAGAATTCATTGATCTAATACAGGAGAAGTATAGTAAGTGTATGATATTTTAAAAGGTTGTTTATTAAATAGATAAGAACAGAAATGTTATATGCTTAATTGATAGACCTAATTATCTGTGCACACTAAATATTGATATATGTAACACTAATTTGATAAATAACTAATATTTTTAAACAGTGTTTTTAAATATGTCATGTCTGTTGCTTCCTCAGTAAAAACTTTTAATTCAACATTGTATTTAAAAAAAGAAACAGATTATTTAGTTGTGCTTTATGAGTCAGATACCTTAAACATGGTTTCTATTTGGATAAATACATCTTTGAAATACAATATGCAGAGCTTTATAATGATTTTGAGGGAGGGGGTAAGGGCAAGATTATAACAAAACCTATGCCACACTAACAGGCATACTGTTTTAATTGGCATGATTACATTTTAATTGACATGAAAAAAATTAAAGGATTTTAACTTCTAACAATAGTAAAAAAGAGGAATATGATTTTTAATATTACTTTCATCTAAGGTGAACAGTGTGGAATGGAAATACATTAGAATGAAATGTCAGTGGTGCGTACAGTTTAATCTGTGAAATTTTGTCCCCTGTGCTGCATATTACTCTGTCTCAATTGCATATTAAACAACCCTATCAAGGCAGGCATTGGCATCTGCTGTGCTGACACAAATTGTGAATTAAATGAAATTGATGTCCTCTGTCGTATATTTATGAAGACGGACCATTCTCTGAAGTATTCTGTTTATGAAGAATTTATGATTGCAAACTGTTCCAGAACAAAAAAAGTGGCAATAAATTCTTTTTTGTGACCCTACCCTCCAAGGGCATTGATTTCACCTCCTGCTGCTACTTTTGTTACAGCATAAAAACAATAACTAAATCTGGATTCCACTGAGGGTCTTCAAATTATCAATATTTGCACCATGAAAATATAAGGGTGTTGCTAGGAAAGGCTTTTTTTGTCTGTTACGATCTCCTAAAGACACTATTTACAGAACACTACACAACAGATGAATGTTTGTTGACTTAATTTTATCTCTGTTTTAAAGCTTATTTTTGTAGGTTTAATTCATCATTATACATTAAATCCAATCGATTCCCCAAAGAGTGTTTTCAACCAAAAATTTAAAAAAACAGCCCTCCTGCCCTCCTTCATGTTATAGTGGTTAATCTAAGTAGTCTTCTAGCATAGTGGATTGGGAATTATTTTAGCACATATATTAGAAAGTCTAGTATCCACAAATGCAAAGTGGTAAGAATTGTGGGATTGAACAATTTCTGAGTCAGGTAAAACCAACAATAGGACCATGCAGGCTATCCCTTTGCAAAATCCCTCAGTCATAGGGTTTAGGAAATTACACTTCACAAACAAAAAGGAACTTAATTCTCCATGCACAATGTATTCTTGGTCTCTTTGGTGTATCGATTAAACTGACTTCTATCTCCTGAAAGTTTTATGCAGAGGATGTCTTTAATGTGAATTCCTGTCATGAGAATTCAAATGAAATTTTAGCAGTGACCAGGGGTGAACTTTTGGGCCAAATCTCCTTTCCATGAAAAGAAAGTATAAGTGGATCCTGTCTTCTTCCGCCTTCAGTGGTAGTCAGGACAACACGGCCCTAGAATTTGAATCCCAAAAGGCACAACAAGCTAATCTGGACTGAAAGTCATTAGCAAGGTGGCAAGAGCTGCTGGATGCCTTCCATGTGGCTCTTGTTACCAACCAAACTGTGATGCGCTTTTAGTACCTAAACTAATCTATGTTTTTGTTTTGTTGTTGTTGTTGTTGCTGTTGTTGTTGTTGTGTGTGTGTGTGTGTGTGTTTAATCTGATGCATTAGAAAACCCTAGGAGAGAAGATCCAGGACACAATAGCAGGGCACAGTGGGTCGAGTCCACGTGACCTGCTGTCTCCTGAAAGCGGAAGCCTGGTAAGGCAGCTGGAGGTCAGGATCAAAGAACTGAAAGGGTGGCTAAGAGATACAGAGCTTTTCATCTTCAATTCCTGCCTAAGACAAGAAAAGGAAGGAACAATGAATGCTGAGAAACAACTGCAATACTTTAAGGTAATAAAAAAACAATCAAAGTTGATAAAAAGCTTTCTTTATGGTAGGGATGAAATATTTATCAAGTACATAAAGTATTATACCCATGTATCTGTGTATCACTGTGCACTTAAATGTTTCCTTGAATTTATAGACACTCTCTACAGTTCTTATATGCCAATGCCTGTGTGTGTATAAAGATGAACATTAAGCATATCAAATACACATTGTATAGGGGAAATCTCTGCTGCTCATGTGTTTTGTGCCTGTTGAGGGAGGACATTGATAAGTTAAAAAGCAGACCAACAAACACTGAAAATTCCTGGGGACTTTGAAAGACAGACCTAAATGTTCTATACTTGGCTAAAAATACTTCTAAAAATTGATATGATAAAGGCACTTGATTTTTGATTAATGTTAAACAAATCAAAACAATTTTTACATAAGAAAGAGGCAACTATTTATGGAGGAGAGATAAAAAAGAGGTTCCTACATTACAAGCATATTCTATTGCAGAATAATGCCAGTATTAGCAATGCAGCTGTAAATGTGTTCATTGCACCTCCATAAAGCAGGGCTTTTCCCCTGATTTGTTTCCGTTGTTTACACAATATCTATTCAAAAGCAGTTTAAATTCAAATGATTTTTCTTACTGCCCAAGCTAGTCCCAACTGCCTAAATCCTCCCATAAATGCAGTGATTATTTGAGTTCTGGCTGGCATCAGCCTATATGAGACTTTTGGGTTGTAGAACATAAACAGTGGCAAGAAAACTGACATGAAAAGTCTTGAAGAGGAGAAAGAGGAAAACCAAGAAGGAAAACACCTGTTTGGGATCAAGCAACTGTTTCTTCTCAAAGCCTTCTAGGTCCAGGCTTTATTCATCCCATCCTCTTCTGCCTTGCAATCATCCAGCAATCTATCAGAGAATGTAATCTCATGTAGTTCACCTTCCCTCTGTCAAGTAGGCAGGCTTGCCTTGCTCACCTGTATAACCAAAGAGGAGCTCCCTCCAAGGTAAGACCAAGGTAATACTTCTCAACAACTGTCCGCATCACACACCAGCAAATTGTTTTGGTTGAAAACCTTCTCTTCTGCCACCAACTTGACAAGATCAAACTGAAAGTAGATGGAAATGTCTTGCCAAGGCAAATGGGTTTTACTCTTTAAAATCTAATATCCAGATGATTTGCTATTTCCTCTCTGCTTCTCCCACTCTAACCCCGAGTGCATGGAGATGGAGTCCTCAGAGCTTTGCCTCTGTGCTATTGGACTTGAACATGTCCCTTACAAAACATCCTGACAATTAGTAGGCTGGATGTTGTGAAATATATATTTTTCTCTATTGTTTCCTTATTGCAGCTTTAGTCAACTAGGTAATGGCAACAGCTTTGGGATTAAGGCAAATCCCAGTCCAGCTGGGTGACCTTAGTCATGTTTGTTGTACAGTCCCTTGGTGCCTCAGTTTTTTCATCTGTAAAATAGGATGTCAATAGTATTTATCTCACAGGGTTATGAGTTAACATGTGGAAAGCACTTATTATTTCCACTTTTTTCCAGTGGTGCATTCATAAGGACTAGAAATCTCATAAGTCCAAGTGTGTTATAAAATAATAATTGGAAACAAAGGAAGTTTGTTATTATAATTATTTATCAACCCGCCTACCTACCTAGCTCATGCACAGATATTTGAAAACTAAACTTTTTTTTTTTTTGCTACTATTATAGATGGAAGCATGAGTGGTTTTGCTTTAATTTTCCTGTTTCTTGCCAAGTACATTAGCTGTACACTTTAGCTTCTTACAGTGACATTAACATCATTTTCAGCTAGGTCCTGGCAACAAGTTTAAAAAAAGAGAGAGAGAGAGAATGAGAGATGGGGAGAAGAGACAGGGAGGTACACAGAGAGCAAGAGAGATACAGAGGGATAGAGAGAGATCTAGGGTCAGAACACACAAGCAAGCAATCTCTAGGTTTCAGATCATTAGATGACTCCTGGGAATCCCAGTCATTTGTTAAAATTGCACTAAAACTTTCTAGCCACAAGAGGAACTACACTTAATTCACTATTTTATCAAGTATGTCTTAGGGCCCGAAAATAATCATAGAATTTTTTTATTTCAAAACTACCATAGAGACTATCACATGGTTTTCACTATTGTAATTCTCTTCTTCAGATATATATATGTATATTTTTTTCTTACAGCATTTTCATTTTTGATGTCATGATTCATTAAACCAAGTCTTTTCATTCCCCACCCTCATTCATTTAGCTATTTTTAAAATGATGTAGTAATCACAGAAATTCTCCTACCCCAAACAAAATGTTGGACCTTGACAATAACCTACACCTAGCCATGTGGTTCCCCCAGCCCCATTCTATCCCGTTTCCGTAGTCTAAGGAAATCGTGATTCTGAAATCGTGATCATTATCTTTTCGTTATTTCCTTGCTTTCCTTTTATGGGAAAGAATATTTTTTATAGGAAAGTGATACAATTAAGAAAGTTCTTAACTTTATTTTTTAATGCATTCTTTCATTGTAAACTGTGCCAGTTTGAATGTATTATGTCCCCCAGAAAAAGCCATATTCTTTGATGCAATCTTGTGGGACAGACAGAATAGTGGGGATTAAGTTGGAACATTTGAATTAGGTTGTTTGCATGGAGATGTGCCCCACCCAGCTGTGGGTGGTGACTCTGATGGGATACTCCCATGGAGGTGTGACCCCACCCATTCAGGGTGGGCCTTGATCAGTGGAGCCATATAAAACATGCTGACTCAAAGAGACTGAACGGAGTGCAGCTGTGAGTGACGTTTTGAAGAGGAGCAAGCTTGCTAGAGAGGAACGTCCTGGGAGAAAGCCATTTTGAAACCAGAACTTTGGAGCAGATGCCAGCCACATGCCTTCCCAGCTAACAGAGGTTTTCCAGACGCCATTTGCCATCCTCCAGTGAAGGTACCTGATTACTGATGTGTTACCTTGGACACTTTATGGCCTTAAGACTGTAACTGTATAGCCAAATAAACCCCCTTTTTATAAAAGCCAATCCATCTCTGGTGTTTTGCATTCCACAGAATTAGCAAACTAAAACATAAACCTTAACATATATACATAACAATGACAAATTTCAAAGTACGATTAACTTTATTAAAAAGGTAATTGTGCTGTGTATTATTTTTAGTACTTCCTTTTTCTCATTTAATATTATAATGCCAAGATTCATTTATGTTATTTAGTGTGGCTAAATTCATACATTTTGACAGCTGCATAATATTCCATGGTAAGAATATACATGTTGATATCTCATTTAATCCTAACAGCAAGCCTATAAATCAGTATTCGTATCCTGATTTTACAGATATGGAAACAGAGACACAGGCTGTTGAAGTTTTATGTGTCCCTGGTCACCTATAATGAGTGGTAGAATTGGAGTTTAAATCCAGGATGTCTGACTCTAAACCCTATTCTCTGAACTACTACAGAAAATTGACATTTATTGATATTTATGTCAGGAGACTCAAAGAAAAGAACAGGTCAGAACTGTGTTTCATTGTTTCTTCATGGTGGATTTATCTGTCAGTCTCTTCAGCAATATTTAGCCAGAAAAGCAAATAGGTTTAGCTATTAATGATCTTGAAGGGTGAAAATATTTTTTTATTTTGCATTTTTGTACAATATCAATGTAAATGTGTGTCATCTTCTAAATTAGAACTTTTTAAACTTTAGAGATTATGGAGCTGTGGTGATTTTTCTTTATGACCTGAAACTCCAGTCCCTTTTAAAGTGAGGAGTGTGATCAAATAAGTTAAAGAGAGATAGCATCATAGCACTTTTTTGTTTGTGTTTTGTAAGAAGACTTTATGTGTGTCTGTTGGAATGATTTTCTTCCCTATCCAAAATTTTAAATATTTCAGAACTCTTTAATCTTTAGTGCTTAGTGTAGGATTTGTCAAGGGTTCTGTGTATTAACACATTGAAACCAATGTTTATGATATAATAATAATATAATATGTTTATAGCCAGTAAAAATGATAGTTGGTAATAAGCATATATGGACTAAAGCTTTTTACTTACCACAGAAAACAAATACCCTCTGCCTTCCTAAGTGACAATTTAGGATAGTTAAGAGAACCTTAAGGAATGGGACACCTCTCGCCATGTTCCGTCTCTTCTTGTGGGTTCCCAAGTATCTCCTGCTGTCATTAGTCACACAGAAGGGGATAAGCTTTATCCACAGTGTTTAGCTTTATGATTCTCCATTCTCTAAAATCTCATGCTTTTAAAGGAAAGGAAATCATTTTATGTGACACTCATAGTAAGCACTACCCAGGAGACTAGAGAGGGAAGATGCCACATATAAAAAGGAAAACCTGTCACCTATCACTTTGAAGACAGAACAGTGCTTCTTCTCATGGCTTGGTCTGGGATGAGAGAAAGGATCAGGATCTAAAGTTTTCAGAAAAAATGTAAAAGCAATTTTGGAATGTTATCTTTCTTTTTAAGGCAGTAAGTATGCTAAGAGAGAGATTAGACACAAAGGAAAATTCTACCCAAGAGAAAAGCAGGCGCCCGGCAAGGGGCAGAAGCATTAAGGTGTGAACCTAATTGGCTTGGGACAGAAATGCAGAATTAGCAAGGAGTGAACACACTGACAACAAAATGTGGTAAAACACTTTAGGGAATTTAGGAGATTTCAGCTGGCCCAAGGCCCTTTAGAGCTGTTGTGTGCAGCTTCAGTGCCACTGGCTGAGAAGCACTACTTTTTAATGATGACCCTTCAGAGAGAAAAGAAAATAATTACTTAATCATATGTTCTTTTTATCCCGTAACCAAATTCATTATTCTAAAGACTCTAATTGGGAAGAAATTATCCATTGCCAGCTAAAGAAGGCCAAAGCGCTGGCCTCAGTCCAAAACCAGCCTCAGATGGGCAAATTTAAACCTGCTACTAGGCTCTGACATCAAGAAGGTGAATGAGTAGAATAGGTTTGGTAACTTCGATGATTAGTGCCCAAATTTGCTTGGCAATTTAAATTTGACCAAGCACTTCTATTCATGTTGTTATTGTTAAACCTCACATTAATTATGTAAGTTGAAAATTGTGATCACCTTCTGTGTGTGCTTATTTTTATGAATGAAGGGCTTGAGTGAGATGCAGAGTAGTTAATGTGACTTGTTTGAATCCACCTAGCAATCAGCATCAGAGACAGAGCTAAAGCCATGGTCTTTAAGTTCAAATTCCAGGACTCTTCCCATCTTGTCAGCCTCTGACCCTTCAAATTAAACACTGAAACTTCATTTTACTCTAAATCAGGGATTGGCAAATGTTTTCTGTAAAGTATCGGGTAATAATATAGTCTCTGTCACAGTCACTCAACTCTGCCTTTGTAGCACAAATGCTGCCACATACAATATGTAAATGAAGTGTGTCTATAGCCAAACTGTGGCCCCGCTCTAGATTACAAAAATTATCATAGACATGTGAGTGGCCACTGTCTGCATCTCCTTTAAGGAAAAGGGGCCATGCTAGGATTGCATTAGGAGGGACAAAAAGGTCTAATAATTGTCACAACAACAAACATTAAATGAAGATGCACGAGGCGCAAGGCATAGTTTCTAAACACTTTACCTGCATTCACTCGCTTAATCCTCATCACAATCCTGAAGCAGGTGATGTTATTACCCCCTATTTATAGATGAAATAACAAAGGCAGGAAGAATTGAAGTAACTTACTCAAGGTCCCACAGTAAGTGATAGAGCCAATCATCAAACCTATATAGTCTGTTGCAGAATCTGCACCACTCTGTAGACTCACCAGTCCCCTGGTCAGAGTCCTCCTTATGAAAAGAGAAAGGCACGCAGGAAACTGGTAGCTTCCTCTGTTTTTGCTCATCCCATTTTTGATAGCCAGCTGGAGGAGGTCAGCAAGTTCATAGTTTACATCTTGGAAAATAAAATATATAGAATAGGGCCTTTAAAAGATTTCAAATTATCTATGAAATGGACAGCGTTACCAAGTAATTACTTGGAAAGGAATGTCATTATGATATTCCCAATGTGCTTCTACAAAAGAAAGAGATAAGTAAAAGAGTGAGAATTCACATGCTTTAAGAAATATTTACCAAAATCTCAATGCATAATTTCTAGAAATAAAAATAAGACCAATTTAGCCAAGGCATCTAAGAGGAATTTTCCATGTCCACTATGACCAATCTCAAATGGCACCATAATTAAGCCTGCTTCCTGTGACTTCCAAAAGCCACATTTTTAAGGCAATTAGGTTGAAAGACAGGAGAATATTTTGGAAGTTTTGAGATATTAGGCAAGAAGACATGGTTCCTATAGGTGCCAGGATCATCCCTGCTGCTGTATCCTGGAGCCATTAGAAATTTGTAATGATGCTGTTGGCAAAGCTGCAAAGAATTACAGTAATTCAATCTGGCCGTAACAAAAGCATACAAAACGCTTTCAAAATCAGCTGAAGTCAGGCAGCATTTAATCCTTTTTATATGTCTTAGATGAATTTTTTAAAAAGCTATTATATTAGCTATGTATGTTCATCAAAAGAAAACACTGAATTCAGCTTTTATTGGATTCCTCCCTGCCCCCCACCATATATTAAAAAATTCCATCACCTAACACTTCTTTGGGCATAATTTTAAGTAATTGGATACAATCCAGAACTGCCTTGTTAAAAAAATTGACTGGGTTAAGGTTGAAATTCAAAGATAGAGTTAACTAAATGGTTTTCATACTACTGTCTGGGGGTGGCAGGAAGACTCAGGAAATTTTTATAGGCAGTCCCAGTGCAGCCTTCTAAAGTAAATTAAAATGGGACAACAAAGGATCAATTCTTTCAAATCATGCTTTTTTATTACAAGATGCTGAACGTTGCCTATGAAGTGTGGGGTTCTGTCCCTGAATTGAGGATCTAAAAATACAGGCACGTGCCCATTGCATTTGGATCATTTGCATTATTGCTATCAGATAAACCAGATTCATGAAAGTAAAGGGCTGCCATGTTAATCTAGAAAGATGAGGAAGAGATCTCACCCATCCTTATTCCATTGCTACCTTGAAAATCAGACAGGCTGCATTTGTCCTGTGAAGCCAGAGTGATGAATGTTTCTATTCATAATTGACCCTCTTAGCAGTTCTTAAATGCTGTTTGCTCTATTAATAAACTCAAATAAGGAAGAAACTCGGAGGACAGAATTTCAAAGATGACCCTGTGCTCTCCACTTAATTAAGTATAGGAGGAGGAGCACTGAATTGGGTTCACCATAGTATAGAAGTTTAAGAGTATGGTTTCAAGCTGCCTGGGTTTATCCTGGCTCCACATCTTTCTTCCTTAAAGCCTCAGTTTTCTCATTGTAAAAAATGGGATTAATAATAGTACTTGCCTCATGGGGTGGTTATGAGTGTTAAGATAATATATGCAAACCACTTAAAATGGGGCCTGTACATCTTAAGAGCTCAATGAATTTTAACTATCAGCATTATAATTGTTTTAGCATGAAACTGTCCTTTTTTAAGCATTTATATTTAATGCATCAGGGTTATAATAAATAGATAAAGCAAATTCCTTGGGGTTTCAATTACTATTAGAAGAGTTGTATGATCTATAGGAACTAAATTATGTCTTAGTTGGATTATTGGCCTAGTTATCCTCTAGGTAAAATGACAACAGAATTTTTCTTTCTTCCCAAGACTAGAAAAATAGGAGGGAGTCGATATAGCTACCAAGTTTTCTCTTTGACCTGTGGAAGGGACAGCTCTTTTGGAAAACCAGCTTCCAGATTATCAAGGGTGGGTTGCCACATTAGGGCTACTTTTCAGCTTTTGAGCAAGGTGGGCAAACCAGTTATTTGAGGTCCACTTTCTTCTCCACCTGTTGTGTCCCTAGTCTTCTTTTGTAAACACTTCATTTATATCACTGTATTCCTCCCAGGTTATTGGTCTATTTTTAAATACTTGTCTACAATTAGACCCTCATTTAAGGAGAAAAACAGAATTCCCTTTTGTGGTGTTCATATTGAATTGTCAATCATCCTTCATAACTTTACTACCACATCATTCTTTTATAAATAACCAATTAAAAATATTTATGGACTAACTTTACTAGATTTTATTAGTTGGCAACTTTATGATCTGGATTTTCAGTTGTGCGATGTCAGGCAAATAGTTTTTCTTCTCTTTACATGATATTCTTTATTTGTAAATTTAGGTTTTCAGATGGAACAGATACCCTTCAATTCTTACATTGTTTGTTTCTGTAATAGTCATTTTTTTTCCATTGGTAAATTTATCCAATTATTGCCATCATTTAATTCCTACAAACAAAAATCTAAGTTTGGCACAAAACTTCTGTTGGATCCAGCCAACTGTATATATCAGGTTTGTGTATATGTCATTGAAAATGATGCTTCAAATGACAGAGGCATCTTTTTTTTTTTTATCATCATTTTATTGAGATATATTCACATACCACGCAGTCATACAAAATAAATCGTACTTTCGATTGTTTACAGTACCATTACATAGTTGTACATTCATCACCTAAATCAATCCCTGACACCTTCATTAGCACACACACAAAAATAACAAGAATAATGATTAGAGTTAAAAAGAGCAATTGAAGTAAAAAAGAACACTGGGTACCTTTCTCTGTTTGTTTCCTTCCCCTATTTTTCTACTCATCCATCCATAAACTAGACAAAGTGGAGTGTGGTCCTTATGGCTTTCCCAATCCCATTGTCACCCCTCATAAGCTACATTTTTATACAACTGTCTTCAAGATTCATGGGTTCTGGGTTGTAGTTTGATAGTTTCAGGTATCCACCACCAGCTACCCCAATTCTTTAGAACCTAAAAAGGGTTGTCTAAAGTGTGCGTAAGAGTGCCCTCCAGAGTGACCTCTCGGCTCGTTTTGGAATCTCTCTGCCACTGAAGCTTATTTCATTTCCTTTCACATCCCCCTTTTGGTCAAGAAGATGTTCTCCGTCCCACGATGCTGGGTCTACATTCCTCCCCGGGAGTCATATTCTACGTTGCCAGGGAGATTCACTCCCCTGGGTGTAAGAGGCATCTTTTGAACCAAAGTTGCAATGTTATCATCTTTGGCACCATAGTAGCCAGTTTGCTCTTTGTACCCATTTCCTTCTAACATTATAATATCTTTATAATTTAAATAGAGATGCTGATCTAAAATGGGAAAAGAAAAAGTCTTCTAGTTATGAATTTCAAACAGCTGGACTGGTGGCACAGATCACATGAATATGTTTTTATGAATCAACAGGGACTTGGTTGATAGAGCCATTTTAAAAGCAGAAAGAAATAAGACGATGGACTGCTGGTACAGTAGCAAAGACAAGCAAATGCGCAGGTCTATAGGAAATGCAAAACAGGAAACTCTCGGTTAAGTAAAGATCAGGCTGAAGAGGTGGAGGATTTGAATCTACAGAAATTAACCAGAGACTCTACAATCACAGGCCTAGCTTTATTTCTTTATCATCTCTTAGGTGGCTTGAAGTCCTTTACAATATGTTTAAAGATTTAATATATCCTTGTCTGTCCTTTTGTTATCAATGTTTCAGCATCATATTATTTTAGGTGAGTCCTTTATAAATTGCATTTTAACCAAATCTGAAAGTCTGTATTTTTAAATAATATTAAGCTTGTTCACATTTATTTTCTTGATTAAAATCACAGATCTTCTTTCACATTCATTTATTCATTCAATAAATATTTATTGGACACCTACCATGTGATAGGTACTGTGCTGGGTATTAGCAATATATATAAAGCTTATGATGTGGTCTTATTTAAATCTTTTGCTGTAGAGAATGTTCTTTTCTTCTTTTTCACCCTAGTGAATTGAAAGTTTTTTTAAAAATATATTTCCTTTATTCCTAATAACAAGTGAATTTGCATCTTATTGATGCCACTTTTAAAATGAGAAATTGAGCATGTGTTGTACTGTAGCCTCCACCCATTCCCTTCATTTCTGTCAATATAATCTTGGGTTTAATTTTTAGCTATTATTATTATTGCTATTAATATAATTGCATTCTTTCTCATTCCTTAAAGAATTTCTTTTAACATTTGCATTCTATTTTGTAAGAATATTTAAAGTAAATCAAAGTCATTTCTTCATAACACTGGTTTCATTGCTCAACTTCAGTTTTTTAATACCGTGATGTTTCATTTTAAAAAGAGAAATGTATTCTTATTACTGTCTATTGGAATATCGTCTTACAATTTTCACAGGAAACATACATTCAGAGAATATTTTCCAAACCCTTGCATGTATGAGAATATATTTTACTTGACTTGACAAATGGCTGAATATAAAATTTGGGGAGGAGGTGGGTATAATATTTTGCTTTCAAAACTGCTAATGATACTTCTGGTATTTGCAGTTGTAAAGGAGAAGTCTGAGTTTTGTTCCTGCATGGCAACATTTTTTTTTTCCATTAGTATATGACTGGGCATTGGTTCATTTCTTTTGCCTGGTGTTTGGTGAGTCCTAATTGATTTTGAAAGCTTAAATCCTGCTTCAGATTTGGAAAATTTCACCTACTATGTTTTGATTATCAATTCTCAATATGATTTTTTTTTCATTTTGGAAGTCCTATTCCATGTATATTGAATCTCCTAAATATTTTGCTCACTTAAAAATGTTTTCTTGCATCATTTTCACTTCTTTATCCAGTGGCTTCTGTTAGAATTCTCAAGCTTGTTTTACCATTGTCTTCACTGCAATGTTTCATTTAACTAAAGTTATTTTCAGCTTCGTGCAATATTTTGCTGAGCTTAATTTGTTCCATCTAATAAGTGTCCCCCTTAGTGCCATGGATGCAATGTATTTGTGCATATTTTTGAGACATAGATTTGAAAGTTTCTAAGATTTTCTTCTTTTTCTTGCATTAATTCTATTTCAGAAGCCTATTCCTTGAGTCCTCAGATTGGGTCCTTTTTTGAACTACAATGTCTGTTGATGTGTGTGTTGATTATTAAGGATGGACTCTTTGTTATTCAGGACTGGGTGTCTGAGAGATTATATAAAAGGCACCCTGTACAAATTATTGGGTCCAGACAAAGAGGAAATTGAAAAGTTTGATTTTCTTTAGCTTTATTAAAATTCAGGCATGAGAAACTGTACACCATATTCATGGAATAGCAAATTGTCTGCTGATAACGAAAGCACAGGGTTGGCAACAATTCTAAAATCAGGTGAGATCAAAACAGGCCAAGGAACCCTCACTTGACTCATTCACCAGGGGCGTCTTCAGCATCCCTGAGCAGGAGTGTGGTCTTACAGAGCTGTGTGTCCATTGGCTTGGAGGGAAAAAGCTAGCATAAGGAGGTAGCTATTCTGTAATTTAGGTAACAAAGTCCTGGGAGCCTGAAATAGTGAAATTACAGTGGGAGGGAGGAGGCTAGATTTAAGAGAGGTCTCGGGGTTAGACATGACAGGCCTTGGGAACTTCTTTGCCGGTGGAACTGAGGAAGAGGGAGGAGGCAGAAGGAATACCTGTGTTTTGAGTCTGAGTAATTGGTATTTGGTGTTATCGTTAAACAAGGCAGGGAGCTCAGAATCAGGTCTGGCATGGAGGAGGAAGGAGATAACTTTTTCAGGCTTTCTATGTCCTTCTGGTTCCCCAAAGCTAGCCCTACCCTCCATGCTCTGGTCCCCTCTTAACTGCCCTACCTTTCTTAGGCCTCACTTTCACCATGAGCCCCTTTCTCCCCTGAGAAAGTGAATCCTCAAAGACAGGAATTGGAAGTAATAGAATATATATAAGGATGGAAGGATTCTGGTACTTAGAAAGAGGAAGCAGTTCAAGTTTATTTTGGGACTGGGAGTAGATATTTTTTAATTCACTCAACACCTTTCTACTAAGTAAACACAGGTGCCAATCAATGTGACTGGGGATGCTGTGGCAAACCATTCTTACTCCCCTTCCAAGGGACACACAGACTAAAAGGGGATAGAGAGAAGTAAATAGGCAAGTAGAATAGAATGTGACATGTACTTTGATAGGAATTAACAGTGTGCTATGGAAGTACTTAGGACGTTCCTGAGAGATTGAATGTGTTCTCATGGGGAGAGGCAAGGAAGTTTTTAGAGCAAGTGACTCTAAATTGAGATCCAAAGGGTAGCCAAGTGAAGGGAAGTGCAGAATAGTATGTACATGTATGGATGCCTGAAGAAAAGCAATTGAAGAAATTCTTGCATTGTTTTGTGTGGTTATTCAGGTGTCTGTGTGTATATGTCAATGTATTTTGGCAACAAAAATAGATTGTAAACTTTGTAAAAGCAGAAACTATCTTGAAGTTGTGTTTGCAATGTATGTCCTTCATAGTACCAAGGGCAATACCTTAGAGTCACTAGATACTCAAGAAGTATTTATGGTTAACAGGTCATAGAATTTCTTCACTGGATTGAATGGAGATCATTTAGCTAGCTCAATGTCCTTATCCCAAAAAAGAGGAAACCAAGTCTCTGATCAGTTAGATTCACCCAGTACCACACAACTTGAGCCAGGATGGCAGTCCGTCTCTCCTGAATCCCCATCCAGACCATGGTCCAATAACTTTGAACCAATGATTTCATATGGATCATAACTGATGTCTTTGCAATTTTGACAAAGCAATTTTTCCTCCATAAAACAGAGATAATAACCCTATCTCATTTGATGAATAGAAATAAAAAAAGTCATCACAAGGGACACTGTGATTAATAGGAAATGTAGAAATGCTTATTAATATTACTAAATGCTATTGTTAACAGTATTAAAATACATATGACAACAAACCAACGTTCCTCTGGCACTGGAACTCAGAGATTTACCAAGCCGACCTGCAACAGCTCCTCATTTCTAGGGGCTTTAAACTCAGGAACTCCACTCAGTATAGAGTTTGCTGTTGTTTTTTTTTAACTCATGTTTATGTTGCACCTTCCATATAAGGAGCTTAAAGAGCTTTACAGACATTAGCTCATTAATCCTCCCAAAACCTCTCTAAGATAGGGCAGAGGCATAAATCATTATTCCTATGTGGAAAAAAAAAATAGCCTAACTTACCTGTCTTAATTTCACTGATACTATAAACCATTGATTAAATCCTAACTTATATCCTCTACATTTAGAATATTGCATTCTCTTTCCTCAAGGAGATTTTTCTTTCTTTTTGAATTTAATGTCATGAGAGTAAGTGTGAAAACAGATTGACAGCTCTGGGTGTCAGAAGCTCCTTTAAGAAGCACAGAATAGAAGGTAGCCCAGGTTCTTCCTTCCGCTTGTGAGCTACTCCTTTTCTCAAAATGTTCTTCTTTATTGCTGTTCAGTCACGACCAGGAGGAATGACTTTTAGGAATTGGAGGACTGTTTCAAGACCCATTCATTCTTTTATCTGTCAGCCAAGACCACCAGCAAGAGAGCCAATGGATGTCTATTCAACCATGCTGTCCTAGCTCTCAATAAAACATTGGTGCCACAGACTTCAAAGCTTTACGGAAGCAAGAGAGGAAGTTAAATTTTCAGTCTTATGTGCATTGCTTAGGCATGTGATTCTCACTATGGAGATATTTGGAGTTAGATTTTGAAGAGGCCAGAAGATGACCAAGAAGTGAGCAGAATCTGAGAGCAAGTAAGGTTTTTCACATACATGGTTCCAACAACACACTTGTTTAATTAAAGCAATATTCCACTCTTTAGTTCAGTGAAAAGGAAAATAAAATATGGAATAGCATAATGAAATTAACATTCTGTTACCCTTGGAAGTTCATCAGAAAAGATGAGAACTAACTCATAACGGATTTGAAAGAGATTAAAAGTTGTATTTCATTTTCATTTAAAAAAATTCATCTCAGACCACCATAAGATTTTTGTTCCCTGTCTCAATAGAAAAGGGTTATGTAATAGTCTGATACCAGAAGATGTTAGAGGTTAGAGGAATTAGTGCATTTTGGTGAAGACATATTGGGGTTACATAGAAGTTATGTGGTTTGCTTGACATCACACAACTAGTTACTGCCAACTAGGACAGACTCTAAGTTCAGTATTTCTTTCCTCAATCCACACTGCTTCTCAGATGTTCAACTCAAACACCTTTGTGCTCACATGACTTGTGTTGTCTTGCTCTTGAGAAGTTAGGTGGAATGCAGGAAAGGACTACCCCCATGGGCTAATTGGAGCAGGCAGTAGAGAGGTGGAGTGTCTCTTCGCAGAAGTGAAGAAAACATACTCCTGTAAGAGGAAAATTAGTTTTACCCAGAAAATGCTCTAGAAAAATTCTGCTCAATGTCCACTTTGTTTTAGCTGGGGGGGGTGGGGGGGTGGTTTAAAGAGCAAAGTTGTTATTACATTTCTTTTTCACAAGGTTCCGGAATATTGCTCTGAGCTAAATGGTTATTATAGCAATTTACCAGTTGGCTAATATTTAGTCAGCATCTCTCAACTACCTAATGTAACTGTTGAAGAGTGTTTTGCAGTTATATATTAGTTAAACTTCTAAACAGCCCTGGGAGTGTGGTTAGTATTACTGCACACCTGGGAATACTAAAAAATGTGAAAAGGAGTCGATTTGCCCTGGGCTTCTGCCACAGACACAAGGGAAAGAACAAAGAAGCAAGTTCCCAGGGGTCCAAACTCACAGGAAAATGTACTATTTACTTGAGATGCTATGAAAATAAAATCAGGAAAATGAAGTTTACAAAGCTCTTATAGGTCAGGGTGGAGTAAATGAATAAACAGAAGGGTCTTTCTAATGTTGATTTTCTCTCCCTAGTATCATTTTCCTTGTCTTTAGTGGTGCTGTTCCCCGTAGCCTGGCTCTCTTCCTGCATTCTTGTTGCATCCCGAGAGTTCTTGAATCCATTTATTTCCCATCTGTTGGATTCTGGAATAGCAAGAATACATCCCTAAAACTTCAGTTCCTAGCTGTTGTACTTCAAGTAACTCTCTGAGCTTTGTGACACATTCCAGGAATGGCTTTGTAGGAGATAAAGAATAGAGTAAGTTAGTCAGAGATAAGCCAGGGGGAAAAAGGGGTTTAATAGGGGAGAGGTGGAGGGTGGCCAACTGTGTAGGGATAAGAGAGCTAGAAAAATACTGTTTCACTGGGTTGAGCAAGTCATGATCCTCATTAATCTAGTGATGGGTTCTCTCCCATGGACCAGGTTGACTGTGTGCTCTGGGAATTCCTCTTGGGTCATTCTGGATCCTGTGTTCACTTGCTTACCTTCTTACACTATTTCATTCTTCAGATGTAGCTTTTCTGATGGATCCTTCTTGCATAGATTTGACCTAATGGGTGTATCATGCCATACCTTGTCATATAGAATTCTTCCTTTCTTCCCACAGGACTGTCTTGGATATGCCATTGACCTGGACAGTGAACACCTAAGATCGATTAAAAGCAAAGATGAGTTCAGGTAGCTAGAATCAACAGATAATTGAGAGAAGAAAATCGCCTTCATCCATACTGTACTCTCTTCCCCAGAATAACTTTGAAATGATTCTCATGGAATCAGGATGAGATTAAAAAAAAAAAAAAAAAGAAAGAAAGAAAAGCACAGTGGGTGTTGTAAATAGATTTCAAAATACAATAATGTAAAAATGAATGACAATTAATGCCTATCTTCTTATAAAAAGAGCAATTGTAGGATTTTAAGAAAAGGTGTTTTGTAGTATAATGGCTAAGTTGAATTTACATCCAGCATCCTTTCCCCCTTATTGCTAAAAGTTACCTTTCTGTAATTGCAGACCAGTTTAGCATCTTAACAATAATGGACATGTTTTTAAAAGATTATTGCCAAAAGTGCATTCTTTATTCCAGAGAGATTCTGTAATAGATACCAGCATTTTAGTAATGATGCAAGCAATCTGTAAGCTATTACAGTTTTCTTTAGAGTAACTTAATCTTCTTATTGTTTTGTATGTCTAGAATTTTAATAGTGTTTTTAATTTAGATAAGGAAGTATATAACATATTACTAATTACATGTAAATATGAACTAAGCACACGACCACTGAGCTTGATTCTTAAAAACAAACATATTTAAAAGTACTTAACCTAGTGTGGGAAAAGTCACAAAGAAATTAAAGAATGCCACACAGGGATAGCAACAGCTTTCATGGAATAGCGCAGTGAGGGGCTGCATTTTTATAATGGTTATTATATTTTAGTTCACAGCTTAGAAAAAAGCTAGGAGGAATAGAAATGCTCCTTCCCAAGTGCAATTAATAATTTTTTCAACAGATGAAGGCACAAACAATTAAAAGAAAAATGTGAGTGTTTAAAAAAAAAAAAACACACTTTTCCCTTGATGATACCATTTTCCAAGAGTCTCCAAGAATTTACAGTATTAATTAATAATCCTGGTGGCCCTTAATGATTCAACTCAGTTCATGAGAAAACTAGATTCCAAGAAAAACGTGAAGTTTTTTTCTGGGTCCAAAGGTCAGGCAAATCTGGTCAGGAAGGTAAAGGTGAATGACTGTCTTTGGACCTCACTTATCTGCTGACTGGATAAACATAGGGGGGATTATTTTTCTTAAGAATGAAAGTATTCTTTTACAATATTTTGATTTAAAATGCTTAGAAGAAATCATTTAGTGTTAGAATCTAGACTAATGTCATGGACAATTTCAAAACTATGATGGCAAACATCCTTGGCTCTCTTCAAGGAGCTGATAGAGATGTGCTTGGTGAACCAATTCAAGGAGTTTTAATGCTATTTTTTAAGTCTAGCTTTTACATTAAATAAACCAGTTTGCTATTTTGAAAGAAGTCATAATCTACTTAAAACTGTCATTTTCTGTTTCTGATTTACAATTAGATGATATTTCCAAAATGTCAGACCTAGATTCTGCTTCTACCATCACCATAATAAAATGTGACAGCCAAGTTATTATATCAATACCTTTTCCATAATTAGCAATAAGGATCCTGCCAAGGGTTAACTAGAAAAGTTTCATAAACGTTTTTCTACAAATGGTCCTGAAGGCATTTTAAAATCTGCTTTTAAAATCTGCTAATGTAGCAAAGACTGGTGACAACCAGGAGACAAATCTATGAGCAAAACTGTTTGGAGAGAATAGTTTTGTAGTGTATGATGTATGTTATGTAGATGAGCTTATTAGGCTCTCATCTATTTTATTATTGGTGACCAATTTAATAGAGGCATTTAAAAAACAATATTTCTGCCTGACTCCTAGAAATGAAGAAGATACATTGATATAATTGAGAGCAAATGATTGCATGTCGTGCCATTTAATCATGTCATTTTTCAATTGCTATTTTTTGCACTTCACTGCATGCTTATAGAATATTTAGCTTCAGTATGGATTAAGTTCCAGGGTTTGCAACTGAGCTGAGTTCCTGTGTTGGCTGACATTGTCTTTTAAGTTTGGTAATCAGTTAAAATACTTAGATGTCATTTGCCCATATTTTCTGTAAAATATTTGAGCCATCATTCATATCCCATTTTAGGTATTTAATATTTTTGTTGTTTTGAAGAATTTCCTTTTTACAGTTCCAAGATAGAAATTCTTATCTGAAAATATTTATGCTTTAGGTATAGCTAAGTTAAGCACATAATTGCCTCAAAAATAGAGCTTTCAGGACCCAAAAAGTTGCTGACCCCTTCCTGAAGCTTTGGCAATCATCTGCCTAATAAGTGTTTCCTACCTCTGTTTAATGGCTTCCTTATTATTAATTCCATTTACATATTTCTCAGGAAAGAGACAAACTCTGCTACGTGCTAGAATGTGAGATCCATGAAGATAGGAATTTCTGTTTTGTTCACTGATACAGCATGAACCCAGAATAGTTTCTGACAAAATAGGTGTTCAATGAATGAATTAGTGATTTTCCATCTCTGCCATCAAAACAAAGTATTGCATAAATTACTGATTCTATTGGTAGAAGACTAGACCACTGAATGGAGTGTAAAACAAGGTTGCTGGCTCTCATATCAATAATATCTTTATGGCTGTAGCCACTTTTGTTAGAAGTCAGGGACAGAGATAGTCTGAAAATATAGAAATCTTATAAGCTTCTTCAGCTCTCTTATGAAAGGCATGGCAGCATAGTGTTTTTGCGTATTGGCTCTGGATTCAGGCTCCTGGGTTCAAATCCTGCCTTTGCTGCTTATTAGCTGTCTGACCTCTGGTCAGCTACTCAACCTCTCGGTGTCTCCATTTTCTCATTTGTAAAATAGGTAGACAATAATAACATATATCTCTTAGTGTTATTGTGAGGATTAAATGAGTTGATATATATAAAGGACCCAACATAATAACATGGCATACAGAAATACACAAATAATGTTAGTTATTAATGTAGGATTCAGTGAGAATAACTAAGACAAGACTGTTAAGAATAGTGCACTCTATAGCATATACCACCCTATTATTAAAAATTGCATTAGTGTGGCACATTTGTTACAAATCATGAAAGAAAATGTTTATAATTGTACTGTTAACTATAGTCCACTGTTAACTCTGTATTTTATGTATGATTTTTCTGTAAACTTACAACTTCTCTAATAAGAAGAATAGTGCTCTAGTAATTAGCAAGATAGTAATTGTTGGTTATTATTTTGCAGTCAAATGAATCTTGGTGAAATATTTGAAGAGAACATAACATTTTTATTTTGAACTGGTTAGAATACATATAGTCAACTCAAAATGATCTTTGGTAAAGTATACAAAGTACATCTGATATGTCAGGTGTCTCATTTTTGTACTGACACCAACACCACAATAAATTAAAGTTTCATTAGATGGGTATGATTATATATGAAATTCATCACTGCAATAATTAGATTTAATTAAGTCTTCATTTTCCACATTTGCTTCACCTCCTCTTTCAGATCCATACTCTTCTATGTATACTTTTCTGTTTACGTTTTATGATATTTCTAGAAGTAGGGCAGCTATATTAAAAATTATACTGCATTATTTTTATCATCTATCAGAATGTCTGATCTGTTGACTGAGATTTATAGGTTTGCAGTTATAACTCTATCCCAGGAAATTTTATAGTAGTTACTTTTCCCAAAAAAAGCTCTGTTTGCATTTCTAAGTGCATTCTTCCATGTATTGACCCACGGTTGCAGGACCATTGTGATTAGATGGTATTAGAAATAGCATAGAGTCTGTTGTCATGACACCCTAGCAGAATGGTAAATTCTCAGATCATATCATTGGTTATGTCTTTAATAATATATATTGGTCTTTCCAAGAGTTTTATTTAATAACAGCTTTATTGAGATATAATTCACCTATAATAAAATATCCCCTTGTACAGTATACAATTCAGTGATTTTTAGTATATTCACAGAGCTGTGTAACCATCATTGCAATATAATTTCAGAACTTTTTCATCACCCCTAAAGAAACCTCATGTCCATTAGCAGCCACTTTCTATTCCCTGCTCACCTCAACCCCTGAAAACTGCTAATCTACTTTCAGTTTCTATGGATTTTCCTATTCTGGACATTTCGTATAAATGGAATCAGACAATGTTTGGCCTTTTGTGACTGGCTTCTTTCACTTAGCATAACATTTTAAAGGCTCATCCACATTGTAGCATGTGTGAACACTTCATCCTTTTTTATTGCTGAATAATATTCCATGTATGGTTATACTACATTTTGTTTATCCATTCATCAGTCGATGGAAATTTGGGTTGTTTCTGCTATGCTTATTATGAACAATGCTGCTAAGAACATGCATGTGCAGGTTTGGGTGTGGATATATGTTTTCAATTCTGGGCATATACCTAGGAGTGACACTGCTGGATCATATGGTAAGCCTACGTTTCACTTTTTGAGGAACTATCATAATGTTTTCCAAAGTAGCTTTACAATCCCACAAGGAATTATGAGGCTTCTGGTGTCTCTAGTCTCTACATTCTTCTCAACATTTGTTTTTTCTATCTTTTTTATTATAGAGGGGATGCAGTTGTGATTCATTGTGGTTTAGATTTGCATTTCCCTAATGGCTAACGATGTTGAGCATCTTTTCCTGTGTTTATTGAGCATTTCTGTGTCTTCTTTGGAGAAAATGTCTATTCAAATCCTTTGCCAATTTTTAAAATTGGGTTACTTGTCTTTTTAATGTTGAGTTGTAAGAGTTCTTTATATAATCTGGATACAAGACCCCTATCAGATATATGATTTACAGATATTTTCTCCCATTTTCTGGGTAGTTGTTTTAAAACTACAAAAGTTGTGGTTTCTTTTCTCATGATAATTTCTCAAGTTATGATGCCAGTCCTCCTTTTCTTTACATTTCCAAATTTTAGTCAACTTTCTCATCCTATTTTTAATCCCATAAATCCTAATCTATCTATCTGGCTCCTAATGATCTTTCTCATCCCCGTAATTTAGCATGTATATCAGTCACACCCTACATTTGTGTCAAGGCCTCACTATTTGCAAAGCATCTTCACCCATTCCTGATTTAAACCTACAACAAACTGATGGGTTGGGTCTTTTCAAAAAACCTTTAGGTTGCATTGATTTCTCTTGCTCTGCAGAGCCAGTGTCTTGTCTCTCCAGCCAGATTATAAGCTCCTTAAGGACATGTAACACATCTTCTTATACATCTCATCCCATCATTGTTCATCCCATAATAAAAATTACAGTGTTTGACACAGACTTGACACCCAATAATTGCTTATTGCCACAAGGAATATCATTCATGTGATCTTTGCCAACTTTGCCCCCATCTTAGTTTCCCAGGGCTGCTGCTGTAACAAAGTACCACAAACTAGGTAGCTTAAAACAACAGAAATTTATTCTCTCATAGTTTTGGAGGCTGGAATTGTGAAATCAAGGTGTAATTAAGGCCACACTTCCTCTTCAGCCTGTAGAGAAGAATTGGTTCCATGCCTCTTCTAGCTTCTAGTGGCTTTGTGGCAATCTGTTACCTTTTCCCCTCTGTCTCTCTTTTTCTGTCTCTGTCTGTGTCCAAATTTCCTCTTTTTATTTGGACACCAGTGATATTGGATTAAGGGGCCACCCTACTCCAGTAAGACACCATTTTAACTTGCTTAATTCCATCTCTAATGACAATATTTCCAAATAGGGTCACATTCTAGGTTACTGGGGATTAGGACTAAAACACGTGTTTTGCAGGACACAAGTCAATCCATAACATTCCCCAAATAATGATACCCAACCAACCAGTCAAGAGCATCTTTTGAGGAAGCATGGAGATACCATTATAGCCTTTCATTGTGTCTGCCTGCTGTACATTCTTCTTAGGCTCTGCCTGCAGGTAGTAACATTATTTGAACCTTCCAATCATCATTGTTATTGTTTTGTTATGTAATTTCCTAAGAGTAGAGATTCTCTTCAGCTAAGCACGCCATGTGTGTTAATCATTAGTTACTAAATGACTTATTTGATAAAAATTACAAAAAGGAGTAAAATCCCTAAATAGGGATTTTGCATTCTTAATAATGACATTGAAAATCCTAGGGATCGTCAAGCAAGTCCTAAAAGTTTAGATATCACTGGTTGAAAAGATCTAGTCACTGATTCAATGATTTTTTTTTTCAATTATTCAATTACAATAAAAAAATCATTAATCACCAATGAGTGTGATTCCTTGGCTCTTGGCTGCCAGTCACTGCAGAATCTGAACTTGAAACTTGTATTTTTCTCAAAACAAAAAGTTTACTCAACGGGATTAATTCTCTTATCTGAAAACTAAGTTCCTCTGTTTCCTCTAGACCAGCATTCTCAAACTTTAGTATGTATCAGAATCAGCTGGAAGGCTTATTAAAACATGGCTGGCTGGACTCCGCCTCTGGGTTCCTGATTCTGAAGATCTGAAGTAACCCAAGGGAATTTGCATTTCTGACAAGTTACCAGATGAAGCTGTTGCTGCTTGGCCTTGAGCCCACACTCTGAGGAACATTGCTTTAGAAAATCAGATCACAGGTAGCAAACAAAGAGAAGACAATGACCACCTCATGAAATTAAAACACTAAAATAGAGAAAGTGCAAAACAAAACAAAAAACAAGAGTCACCTGAAAAAGTATAGGAAACTCTTGCAACAAGGGATTGAGCTGTCCACCTGACACTAAACTAGAAGCGCTCACCTGTCTTCATTCAGTCTTCCTTTCTCTCTCAGTGTGTTTTCCCACTCCAGCTAGATTGAAGGCAGGTACATGTAAATGCATTTCATATTCTCTTTGACATATTTGCCACATAGATGGCATATTCAATATATATATTGTTAAACAATTGATCAGTCTAGAGGGTGAAGTTATTTTTTCCTTTAACTTACTCGTAGTTTATTTTTTAATATAACAGATCACCTCAAGTCCCACCACTTTGTTCATATTACCCTAGCTAATGATGTTAAATTAACCTGCTGAGTAAAATTATTTAAGAGCTGCTATGACTAGCTTTTCTTGTTTTGGCTGCTAGGATACCCAAAGACAAACTGCTTTGGAGTTTCTCAGCTAAGTTTACATGTTTTCTGTATGTTTTTTTAGTATATACTCAGTTTTTGGTATTTTTTTTAATATTCTTTTGCTCCTCATTGCTCTTTTCCATATTTAGTTCTTATATTTATTTAATATGACAGTACTTGTATAACTGTAGGTGTTCTTTTGTGGTAAGCTTAATTATGTTTTTTGTATAGTATATGGCACTATTATTTAATGTCATGTATTTATACAATTCATATATGTATTCTATTAATATGTGTGGATACATACATATATTTAATATATAATGAAGAATAAAGTGCCAGTATTAGAAATCTTCCCTTCAGTGGTGTTAAACAGAAGCCAATATCAAGAATGATATTGCACCACATTTAGTCGGTAATGTGAGTGCTTTAAACAGTGGAAAAAGTTGGTAGAGTTAGTCAGGAGAGCAAAACAAGATAAACCAAAAACCTTAATCCTCCAATAGCAACTTGCACACGCTTCTGTTAGCGCCCACCTTCTGCATTATACTTGCTACCATCCTTATTTGTGCAGTCCATTGCCAGTAGATCTTATTTCCTCAAGGGAAGGAGCAGTGACTTGTTCCTTTTTGAAGCTTCCATGCCTGACACATTGCCTAGCACATGGAAGGTGCAATGCACACATTTTAGATCAGAGAGTCAGGGATGAGGTTATCTTATTTCTCCGCCTTATTTAGGTTACTTAGCCTGAGTTTCTGTTTAAAAGTGCTTTTCTCTTTAGAAGTAAACCAAAAATAATTATAATGATCATTTATTCCTATAAGGGTATATTTAACTTTTCTCTGTGCGTAGTTTTTCATGGAAGTAATCTAAACCACTGATACTACACTGATTCTAAGAAATATTGCTATCAGATCCATAGATTTTATTTAGTTTATGTTGTGATTATAAATAAATATGTATATTTTAATGGTTGTCATGGAAACCTATTTATGTAGAAGAATATTATTTTATCAATTATATCTCCAAAGTATAAAAAAAGTACTGAAAAAGATGTTGGCCATATAAAATTTCCAATTTTCCCCTCCTTTTTAAGAGTGGTGTTATTTCCCAAATGTGCATATAGGATAAATTATCAATCTGGAATGTAGACAAAGTCCCATGGACATTTAAAGTAAAAAAGAATGCAGAATTGTGAAGATCCAAAAGTAAGATCTTGAATGTCAATAGTTACTGCTTTTACAGTTTCAAACCAGGGAGTGCTTCATGTTTTAGGGAACTGTCCCTCTTGACACTTAAATACTGCATACATTCTGGATACTTACAACAAATTCATGGCTAATGACCTTTATGAAATTTTCACCTAGCATCCTTCAAGTGTTCTGTTTGATAACTTTGAAAATGCCTACAGACTCAGTGAAGCACATTTGGACTACTTTGGAAATGTTACCAAAAGTGGCCTGTGCTAACTCCACAGGCAGCTTTAATGTCATTCATTGCAAATTTTCATTTGGCTAAGAAACATTGGGGCTTTTTGTTGACTTGAGAAATGCAATAATTATTCTAGTCAACTTCAAAGAGAAGTTTTGCAAGATCCAGTTCTATGGCATGGAAACAACTCTTTTCATTTTTCTCACCCTTTACTTTTAACAAATTAACAACAACAAAACAAAAACAAAAAACAAAACCCTCAATGTTACTATTTTCAGGACTTGTTTCAACGAGTTTCAATTAGCCATAAAATTATCTTCAAGTGTTTAATATTGGCCCAAGAATTGGCAGGAATTAAGTGGGCTTGATAGTGTGACCTGCCCAACAGTTGGTCTAGAGAAGCAAATTGAAGGGTGTATGTGTGTGAGAGAGAGAGCACACCGAGTGTTTGTGTGTGTGTGTGAATGTGTGAGAGAGAATGTGTGTGTGAGTGTGTGCATGCATGCAAGCATATTTGTATGTGTGAGTGTTTGCGTGGGGTGGGGAGCAGTTAGCAGGATCGGAAAAGGAGATAGAAACAATGTCTGTTTCTTTAGTAGACCCTCAAATTTTCTTTTAATGTCTAGGGATTTCTCCTCATTCAGCAGTGAACTAATGAACAGCATCAGAAAAGAAATTTGTCAGGCTTGGTGCTTATATCAGGAGTTATAGGAAAATAGTAATGAACCCTCGGAAAATAAATAAGGGTAACTTCAGGAAACATAACTGAAAATGCTGCACTGGTATAAATTGAATAATAAAATTCCTGGTCATATTTTGCCATAAATAGAGGTTTGGGAATTTGTCATTCACCTTATTTAAAATTCAGAAATATTAAAGGTACAGGGTTCTCTCATTACAGAAATAATAGAATTCCGGCTATTACTGAGTTAGGGTCATTTCAATGGCTCTAGCATGCATTATATCGATAAGTGGAACATCTGCATGAAATGTCCACCTGCTGATCTACTACCCCCACTCCATGCACATTTCAATGAGCTGCACTTAATCATTTTAAGACTTCTTCTAATGAAGCCTTATCTGGATTAACATTTTAAGCACAAATACTTTTAGGCATTAAAACTCTCTCACTAAATGAAATTGCATTGTCTTGTTTACCCTTGTTGATTAATAAGCAATCTGTTAACTGTTAGAACAGTCCAATTGTGGCAGTAGAAGGAGATTAGTAATTCAGTGATGTTTGTGGATATAATCATCATTTCTCCTGAAGGCTTTGAATTAGAATATCACTTACACACTATCCGTAGGCAAAGAAAAGATATAATATTTTTAGACATGTGTACCCACTAGTTTGCTTGAATTGTTCAGCTTAGGGTCACTGCAGCAATACAAATGCTTCTGGGGGCAAAATGCTATTTTGATGCATGCATATCCTTCTTAAATAGTGTGAATGTCTATTAAAAGAAACATAGCAAACAACAAATAGTGCAGCAATAATCCAGTATCTTAATTTCCGTTTTCAGAACCTCATTGCTTTGTTAACCAAGCTTTGGAAGAGAAATATTGCTTATCTTTTTTTTCCAGATAATAGATTTCATATATCAAAATTCTTTGCAATTTTATTTAACTTATTTCCAGTCAGTAGAAAGCTGAACTTTTTTGGCTCCGAAGATTCTAGGAGTAAATTTGAAAAAAAAATCCATTTCCTTTTGGAGGACTTTTCTATATTTTGTGTTTCCTGTAACCTTGAAGCGTGTCAGTTAGTTTGTTTGGCATTCATATGACCCAAATGATTTATTTCATTAGGTAATAGACTGTTAATTACCTAGGTGTCAAGGTGCGACTTGACGTTTCTTAGGGAGAAATCAGTGAAAAAGAGTGGAGGAATGGGATGTAGCTAAACTCTTTTAGCATTAGTTGGGTTTCTGTAGGGGGCCTCCAATCTCAAAGAGACCTCAGGATGGTTTTTCTTGTCCTATTGTGTGAGCTGAGTCTGTCAGTACAATTTGAAATTAAGGTGGAAGGGAATGCTTCATGTTTTAGGGAACTGTGTGCGATAGATGCTGATAGATAGGCTCCTCTTTGTGTTACAGTCCCTCTGCTGTGAAATCAAGCAGCGACGTCGTGGAGTGGCCTCCATTCTGCGGTTATGCCAGCATCTTCTGGATGACCGGGAGACCTGCAATCTAAACGCAGACCACCAGCCCATGCAGCTGATCATTGTAAATCTTGAAAGAAGGTGGGAAGCTATTGTCATGCAAGGTGTCCAGTGGCAAACACGGCTACAAAAGAAGTTGGGAAAAGAGTCTGTGAGTGGTTTTTTTTTTTTTTTAAGTGAAATTGTCTTATTTTTCTCAGAATGCAAAGAACTCTTTCAGGGCTTGGAAAATGTGTTCATATTACGAGTGGTTTTGCTAACCCAAGGGATAGCTCTCTACGATCACTAGATGAAACTCTATTTGTCATAACACAGAGATTTATTTGCCTTACTAATAAGATGAATTTTAGTGTATCTCATTGTCTTTGTAAAAAAATCACGTGGAGACTTTGCTTAATTTTACCAGACAAAGTCATTAATTCTTTCAATCATTCCTTCAGCAAGGATATTCATTAATCACACAATACCCATGAATATTTTTCTAGAAGGTGGTTTATACTCTCAGAGCATATGGAGCAATATGTATGCTCTGCAGAAAATGCAATGAAGTATACTGTTTACCTTCCCATTACATGATATGAATTAATACTGTATGTTTATACACCGATTCCCTTTTGTTTCTGCCCGGAGCTCATTCTGACACTGTCACACTGCTGAGATCTGATACTGAAGGTGGGGGTGGTGAGGTGATCCCTTTGAAAGATGTTCCAAATTGACTATAAGTTCTAGCTGTTGCTAAATGAAAGAAATATATGTGACTAGAAGTTGTTTTATTGTAGTATAGAATGTAAACTTGTCCAGAAAACCTTCATGTCCTTCTGGGAAAGAATTTATCAGTGAGAAGTTTGCAACCCCCAAAATGACCTTGAGCTCAGTATCTGTTGTTGAAGGCCCAACTGTCGTGTTTGACTTACATAAATGAAATGCATACCTACATACATAATATATAAAATGGAAATTTTTTTCCTTATAGCTCTATATTGTCAGCTCTATGTCTTTGGAAAGTTCAGAATTCAAAATGAAAAACTCAAATGTAAAAATCTTGCAAATGAAAAACAGTCTTATCCTATGAATTGTGATTTTAACAAACACTAATATTTTCTATCTGATGTGTTTGGCATTGGGGACTGGGAATAGAAGGGACAATGAAAAAGTGAGCCTTTTTTGCTCTTTTCATACCTGTAGCTATGTTGAATCTAAGGGTGATTTCATCTCAAATAGTTCTGTTTAATTGTTAAATTTCTTAAGACTTTCATGCTATTATCAGTAATCAGAGTTGATACAATTGACTGTCTTTTCTTGAAATGACCTGTTGTTAAAATGACCTGTTGTGAAGCTATTTAACTATTTAGCTGAATGTTTCTTTTTCTCTTTTTTTTTTTTTTTTTTGAGAATGTTTGGGGGACAGAAGTGGCTATTTTTTTCCTACAGTTTGAATTGTGGTAATGGCTGTTTTAGGACTTACACAAAAGCCAACAGCAGCTGAAGAAGTTCTGGTGTTTTGGAAACATTCAAACTTCTTTGGAGGAGGAAAAAAACTGGGTTTCTTTTGGAATTTGTCTGAACTCAGATGTTCAGGAATTCTGGACTAGATCTCTGCAGACTAGATGTAGACATTTTTATCCTACTTCTGCGGTAAAATCCAGCTTTAGCTTTGCGAAACCCTGGCTGCTTCTTACAGGCTCAGGATACTGCATCGAGGCAGATATAAATTGCAGATAGAGAAAACCCTCCACTTTACTTTAGGTTGGTTGCTGAGTGTGTAGGTTTTTTGAAAGATTAAGGAAGCAAATAAGGGCCTCTGTGCTAAACAGAGTTTGAAATCACTGTCAGGAAAGGAATAGAAGAGTGGGGAGTGGCATTAATATCAGCAATGCAACAAGCACAGTGTATACCATAGAGTTGGAGATATTTCACTGCTTCTGAAATCTGGTGGTTGGGTCAAGAGTCCCATTTGCTTTGATGGGCAGACTAGTATTTCACCAAGGTGACAGGCTGCCTTTGCAGAGCATAAGAAGCCTCTAATTAATCTTTTTGCTTGTTTATTGTATCCCTAAGCCCACCCCATTCCTTGCTTATGCACTAGGACTTTGTTTTATTTACTTATATATCTCCAGAGTTTGAAACAATACTTGGCATATAATAGATATTCAATAACTATTTACTAAATGAAGGAGTACATGCTTTCATTTAATAAATTTTGTTTCATTCTGGCATTTGTTTTGGGGGTACTATATTTATATTCATTCTAAGTTTTCATATTCTCATAAAATGACTTTGAGTGTCATGTGTTTTTGTAAGAATATTTCAACTTCATAAGACCACCAAGAAGATACCCTGTAACCTTTCTTCTTGTTCAATAAGGACAGCATTTCCAAGATATAAAATGTGATTTAAAGTACCCTGTGGTATACTCAACTTCACTCGAAAGTCATTTCTGAAGGAAATTCTGTATGAAGTATTGGATAAAGTAGTTCTAGAAATGTGGACTAGGTTTTGATACTCAGAATGAAAGGCTGCTCTGATTTTCTATCTTACAGGGTTTTCCTCATTAGTCACCTTGGAAATAGCTTGTACAAGAAGTGTCACCTGAAAGCCTAGTCATCCATCCAGTGCTCCACATTGTTCAATTCACATCTGTTTGTGTAATGATTTGATTACTGTTGGTGCTTTTGACTCATCTGCAGCTCCAAGAGAGCAGTCACACAGCTAGTTACTGCTCGCTATTGCATTCACAGAATCCCACGTAGTATCTAGGACTTAATATATTCTCCGTATATTTGTTGAGTGAGTGAATTTTTTTCTAAGTGTTGCTGTATGGTAGTCAGAGATTCAGAAGTGAATAAAAACCCTCCTCCTCCTCAAAAGTCATAGTTAGAAAGATAAGACAAATACAAATAACCATAGTGCTAGCTAATATTCAGAGGTAATTACTGTCTTCAGGTTTACAATTAGCAGTGCAAAAACATGGGAAACCCTTCCATAATATTCAGAAAATGCAGATAAGTGTATAAATGTCAATTAAACAACCTTCTCTTTATAAAAACTCACAGTTATATCTAGTAAGGCAAATAATGAATTTATTTATCTCTTTTTTAAAAATTTCAGGAAAGAAAGAAAATTTGCATTGAATTCCAGGAGACGAAACAGAGAAAGCCAAAATGATTTTTCCCATTATAATCAAGATTTGAAATTGCATTATTATTTGAAACAATGCTTTGTTCTTTCCAGATTCAAACTTCTCGGCTAGACTTATTTCTGTTTCCCTTGTGTTATCTATAACATTGCTCTGTCCATAATGTTCAAGTTTAGTTCTAATTTTCATTTGAATCATTTATTTTTGCTTTGTTCTTTTTTCATGCCTTCTTTCTTTGAGAGGCATAGAAGTTTGAACTTTGTTCCTTTGATTCTTTTCTCTGTTTCAGGTGCCACATCTTTGCTGACATTACCAAGTACCTTTATTAACTTAAACCATCCCATCTGCCAAAATAGCATTATGCATTCATGATTTAATTATTATAGAAAAACAGGATTTTTCTTATTTTTAACAGCTTAAATATCACTTCCTATAATACATGAAAATTAAAATTTATGAAAAAAATCCATAGGAACAAGAATAATCCCTAATAATAATTTCTAAATCAATCCAGAACAGTGTGTTCTTAAACTTTGTGGAGAGGAGATAACTCCTTGATGAAAGCTATTGATCTTCTATTTCTAAAAATACATAGGCAGGCTTCCACTACCAGCCATAATAAAGCAAGGGATCAGATTTACCCTCCCATCTGAAACAACTAAAAAAACTGGACAAAATAGAAGAAACCACAGTTTTTAAGACATTGAACACCAGGCAAAGAAAAGATGGGAAACAAATGATGTGATCCTTATGATTACCCAGTTTTCTGCCTGGAGAAAGTTTCGAGGTCACAGCACTGAGAAGGGAAATCTCTGCAGAGGCTGGCAGTCTCTCTGAGTTGAGGAGACAGTTCTGGGGTTCGGGGGCAGCAGAGTACTAGAGAAGAGAGAGGTGAACAAAGAGAGAGAAAGAGGGAGAGAGCTCCAGAGATATGCAGAGGGACCCTCTCAAGTCTTCAGATGAAAGAACCACCAAAAAAGATTAGAGGGAATGATCCTGAGAGCTCACACAGGACTGAGAATAGTAAAACAAATCAAACTTCTAAAGATAAGAGAGCATCTTCAAAAGATTCAGAGAAGAAGAAAAGAAGTATTATCTTAACAATAAGAATCATAGCAGACTTCTAGTCAGTAACAATACAAGTCAGAAGGCAGCGGAGAAATATCTTTGAAATATTGAAAGAAAATAACTTAACCCAGAATATTATACACTGAGCAAATATCCTTCAAAAATGAAGACAAAACTAAAGTTTTTCAGACATCAAAAGCTGAAAAAAATAATCACCAGCAGATCTGCACTGTAAGAAATATGAAGAGAATTCCTTCAGGAAAAAGGAAAATTATACCAGATGTAAACTCAGATGTACACAAAGGAATGAAGAGTGCTGCAAATGGTAACTATGTGGGTGAATATGAAAGAATTTTTAAATTACTATTTAAATATCTTTAATTAATAAAGATACAATAGGTTAAAAGTAAAAGGATTGAAATAGATATCAAGCTAGCATAATCAAAAGAGCTCTGAAATGTCTATATTAATATACAACAAAGTAGATTTCAGAGCAAAGAATATTACAAGGTATAAAAAGGGCTATTTCCTAATGATAAAACTGCCAATTAATCTAGAGGACTTAACATTACTAAATGTTTATACACTAATAGTAGAACTTCCAAATACGTGAAGCAAAAACTGATAAAACTACAAAGAGAAAAGACAAATACACAATTCCAACACACTTTTCTCAATAATTGATAGACCACATAGACAGAAAATCAGCAAGACTATAGAAGACTTGATGAAATCTATCAACCCTTGACCTGACTGACACTTAAAGCACTCCATCCAACAATACATTCTTTTCAAGTGCACGCAGAACTTTTATAACCAGTGACTCTCTTCTGGGCCATAAAACAAGTCTCAAATTTGAAAATATTTAAATCACATAGGATCTCTGACTGTGATGAAGTTAGTTTAGAAATAAAAAACAGATATGTATCAGGAATATTACCTAATATATGAAAACTAAGTAACCCACTTCTAAATCAATCACACATCAAAGAAGAAATGAAAGTGATAAATAGAAAGCATTCTGGGCTGAACAGAAATGCAAACAAAAGGTCAAAATTTGTAAGACACTACTAAAACAATGATATGAGCTTCCACATTATGAAACTATAAAAAGAAGAATCTAAACCCAAAGTAAACAAAAGAAAGGAAATCATTAAATTCAAAGCAGAAATCAATGAAATATAAAACAGAAAACAATAGATAAAATCAATGAAATGAAAACCTAGGGTTTTTAAAGCTATGAGACTGATAAACCTCTAGTCAGGCTGATCAGGAAAAAAAGAGAGAAGAAACAAATTACTAATGTCTGGAATAAGAGACAGACTTCACTTCAGATTGTACAGATATTAAAAGGGAACAAAGGGAATATTATGAATAATTTTATGCCATTAAATTAAATTTTTTGATAAATGGAAAGACTCCTTGAAAAGCACAAACTACCAGCATTCAGCCAAGGAGAAATACATAACCACAAACATATTAAAGAAATTGAATCATCATTTGAAAACCTTCCTATAAAAAACAGTCCAGGCCCAAATGGCTTTACAGCTGAATTCTGCCATTTCAGGAAGAAATAATACTCATTTTAAACAATGCCTTCCAGAAAATTGAAAAGGAAGGAATACTTTTGAAGTCATTCTCTGAACCAAGATTATCTTGATACCAACATCTGACAAAGACATTACAGAAAAGAAAACTATAGACTAATATACCTCCTGCATAAAGATATAAAGATTCTTGACAATGTTTTATCCAATCAAATTAACAAAATATAAAATAGATAATACATCATGGCCATGTGGAGTTTATCCCAGAAATGCAGAGTTGTTTTAACATTTGAAAAATCAAACTATGTAATTAATTATATTAACAGACTGAAAAAGGAAGATCACATGATTATTCCAGTGGATGTAGAAAAAACATCTGTCAAAACCCAAATTTTTAATAAAAACTCTCAGAAATCTAAGGATAAATTAGAACTTCCTCAACCTGATAAAGGATATCAAAATAACCTACAGCTAACATCATACTTAATGGTAAAAGACTAAATACTTTTCTCCTAAGATCAGGAACAAGACAAGGATGTTCACTTTCACTACTTTTATTCAACATTGTACTGAGGTTCTAGCCAATGCAATAAAGCAAGAAAAAGAAATTAAAGTCATTCAGGTTGGAAATTATGAAGTAAAACTACTTTACTCACAGAATTCATGATCATCTATATAGAAAATGCTACAAAATCTACAAAAAAGGTTCTAGAGCTAGTAAGGGAATGTAGCAAGGCTACAGGATCCAAGATCAGTATACAAATATTAATTGTATTTCTATGGACTGTCAATGAATAATCAAATATTGAAATAAAAATAATAGCATAAAAATATTAAATGCTTTGAGATATAGCTAACAACAGATACGGAGGACTTGTATGCTGAAAACTACAAAATATTGCTGAGAAAAATTTTAACTGAATGAAGGACTCTAATCATGTTTATGGATCAGAGGAAACATATTGTTAAGATACTAATTCTCCCCCAATTCATCTATAGATTCAATGTCATCTCAGTGAAAACCTTAGTGTGCCTTTTATGATAGAAATTTATAAGCCAACTACAAAATTCACGTGGAAATACAAAAGACCTGGAATAGCCAAACAATTTTGGAAAATATGAACAAAGTTGGAGGACTTACCTGATTTCAAGACTTAAGGAGCTACAGTAGTCAAGAGTATGGATGGCATTGTTATGCAAGGTAGACAGCTCAATGGGGCCGAACAGAAATTTCAGAAATAGAGATAGACATATAAAGTCAATTGATTTTTTACAAAGTTGCAAGGAGACGTCAATGGAAAAGAGTTAGTATTTTCAACATGATTCTGGGACAATTGAAGAACCATATGCAAAAATATAAAATTGATCCATATACTGAACCACATACAAAATGAAGTCAACATGGATCATAGACCTAAAAGTAAAACATGAAACTATGTAAATTCAAGACAAAAATCAATGGGTAAAATCTTTGTGACCACTTACTAGGGAAAGGTATTCTTAGCTCTAACATAGGACATAATAGAAAAAAATGATAGATTTGACTTCATCAAATTAAGAACTTCTACTCTTTGAAAGACACTGCTAAGAAAATGGAAAAGCAGGCCACAGATTTTGAGAAAATATTTTCCAATCACATATGTGATAAAGGACTTGTATACAGAATAAATAAAGCAATCTCAAAATCAATAATGAGACAACAAACAAACCAATAAAAATAGGTAGAAGATTTGAATAAACACTTCAACAAAGAAGATACATGAATGGCAAAAGGGCACATAAAAAGATGCTCAATACGATCAGTCATGAGAAAACACAAATTTAAACTACTATGAGATACCACTGCACACCTGTTAGAATAGCTAAAATTAAAAATAACTAACCATTCCAAGTACTGGCAAAGATGTGGAAATGGAACTGTCATACACTGCTGATGGGAAATAAAGAGGTATAACCACTTTGGATAGCAGTTTGGTAGATTATAAAAAATTTGAACATAGACCTATGACCCAGCTAATACACTCCTATGCATTTACCCAAGAGAAACCAAAGCTTATGTTCATAGAAAGACTTGTCCATGACTGCTCATGGCAGCTTTATTTGGTAACAGGCCCAAACTCTAATCAACCCAAAAGTCTATCGACAGGTGAACGGATAAGCAAATAGTGATATATCCATGCAATAGGGTACTAGTCAGCAATGAAAATAAATGCACTACTGGTACACACAATATCATACAAATTTCCAAATATTTATGCTGAGTGAAAGAAGCCAGACAAAAAGATCGCGTACTGTACAATTCCATTTGTGAATTTCTAGAAAATGCAAAGTGATTTATAAGGACAGAAAGCAGAACAATGGTTGTCTTTGCCCTGGGGTTTAGAGAGAATGTACGGCGGAATTACAAAGGGTAATGAAATATTTGGAGGCAGGGGGTGATGGATATATTCATTGCTTTGATTTTGGTGATGGTTTCATGGGTGTTTACATATGTCAAACATATGAAATTGTACATTTTTAAGTATACACAGCTTATGTTGTACCACTTATACCCCAATGAAGCTGTTTACAAAACACATGGGCATCTACAGAATTTTATATGTAATTGCAAGGGAGCTGTTGGGTTACCCTGAAGCCTGGAGTGAGTATCCTTGCCTTAGAGTAAATAAATGAAAATGAGCGTCCCTTGTCTGAAGAACAAAATAATACTGACAATAACAACAATAACAATAACCAGCACTTGCGTGGCCCTTAATATGTGTTAGGCACTATACTAAGTGCTTTAAATCACTTAAGACTCATAAAAACCATACAGTTTCTGTACTGTTATTTCATCTCAATTTTATAGTGGAAAAAAATTGGGCACAGAAGTTTTCAGCAACTGGACCAAAGTTATCCAGGTAGTTTGTTAAATGATCTTGGATTTGCTCCCACACATTCTGGACAGGTTCTGAATCGATATCCTAATTTGCCTCTCTAATATGAAGCCTTCTTTAATGACAATAATGCCGCATTTGCAACTACCTTATTCTTTTTTAAATCAAATAATTTTAGAAATATAAATTAAAGCAACTGGATTTTGAAATTAGGTGAACCGACTTTTCCAATACAATTAAGGAAATTATGTATCAAATTAATTATATCTAAATCGCCTAACAAAAGCAACAATTTCTTATGAGAATGGTAAAAAGAAGAATACCTGATGTTTTCTCTTTCAAATTACTAGAGAAAATAGAGAAGAGAGAATTTGGGCTGACATATGAATTCATTGGCCAGCGATAGCTCGTTGACACTCTAAACATTCCCTCTAAGTACTTGGTGTTTTTCCTAAAGTTCACACATACTTCACAGAAACACTTGTTCTTAGTAGAATATTTATTAAGAAGTCCAATTTTCCGGTATTTATTTATATATACACCACAAATCAAATCTCAGTTTCAAATGCCATCTCAATAAGCCTTTCTATATTGGGCAGGTTCAGTGTAGTAAAGGCAGGTTCCCTCAGGAAATCCCAAACTTGTTAGCATAAGGAGGTGTCACGCATTATGAGGAAATGTGTTTTTGGTTTAACCCATGTTAATTTTGTTCATTCGTTGGATTTTGTCTAGCAAAGAACCCCCCAGAAAAGAAAAAGTGTGTCTATCTTCAGGAAGATGGGTCTTTTGTGTGATTTGCTAGCATTATTGAACATGTATTATATCGTAGGCACTGTGTAGCCAGTTTATATATGTTCCATTTAATCTCCATAACACCTGCAGATGACAAAACTAAAGTTTTGAGAGGTGAAGTAAATTGTCCAACGTCATACAACTGGTAACTGTGGGAACCAAGATTTGAACCCAAGATTTGAATCTGACTCTAGGGCTTTGAGTTCTTAGCTTTTCAAGGGTTTATTGGTATAAATACTTGTGTCCCTCCCCACCAAGACTTCTTTGGTTGTCTATCATATCCTGTGTTAATGATTTCTATTCTTATTAATCTTTTTAATTGGAAGCTACCTGGAATTTCTTTTTGATTTGAATACAAGAAGAATCTTATAAGCAATTGATAGCACAGTAGTTTCTGTTAATATACTATTTTCTATTAGTTGGTCAGGCCTTAGAATTTTGCATGACATGTTAAAGAGCTGAAGACTGAAACTAATTGGATTTTGTTAGAGCACACAGTTTGGAAATAAACCAATGCTTATCTCCGTTCTCATTCATTGATTGCTATGTAAAAAAAGAGTTGGAATCATGAGAAGTTGAGATGATCTGGGAAATTCTGAAACCAAACAATAAGAAATCAATGAGTAAAAAAAGGCAAAAAAAGAGAGAAACTTGTGAAGGAAAATGTTTCTTTTGAATAATTGAAATAAAAATTTAAGTTTGAATAACTGAATAAAAATAAAGTTTATATTTTTAACTTATATTTTTATAGATGAAATGCTTATGATCAAGTCCTCATGTATCATCATTTAATCTTTTTAGTTCCAAAAGTGTTTCTAAAAGTAATAGAATGAGTTCTATTTAAAAAACTCTTGAGTTTGCTGTTCCAACTTTCTTGAATCTAAAGAAGAAAATGAAGGGAAAATTGATCTGACAGTTAACATGTGCTTAAGGCTTAGTTGGAAAAGTACTTTCAAAGTGTTGCAAATATAAGGCTGTTTGGGTGTTTATTTGGGAATAAAATCTGGAATTCTGCTATAAATATCCCTGCTCTATCAGTCTTCAAAAGATTCTTGTACAGTACAACCGCTCCTTTCTCTCACAACTTTCCCAATTCAGATTCGTCTGTCATCTGCAGCATATGAACAAATGCTCTGCCTATTTGGAGATAGTCAAACTAAATCAAGGCATAAAGAAATAAGGAAAAGGACAGAATATTTTGTTTAGTTTTAAGGGCATCTGATTTTTTTAAAAAAGAGAAAAGCTTATGGACACAGGGATCATTCTCAGAAAATGAGACTGGTTTGACCAAGAAAGGGTCAAGTTATATTTATTGATGATGCCTCCAGATAATATCCTAATTCACTTCTAGAATCTTGAAGAGAAATGCCCGGGGCTGTTCCTAATGACTGTGAATACCACTGGCTTTGAATCAGCTGGGGGACAACAATGCACAGAGCAATCCTGTACAAGGAGGGCTTCCCCACAAATGCCAGTAGTGTCCCTGTTAGGAACACTATGCTACAACAATTTTGGAGTGTTCTTACCTTCATGTTTATGCCAAGGACAGATCATCTGCACTGGTAAAGTACTATTATGCATGCAAAACACATCTGTAAAGTACCTAGGTCAGTTCTGCCCAGCTTTTGAGAAACTCAAAACTTTATCTGAAGAGCAAGAAAACTTTTGTCTTTTCTATCTTAAACCTACTTTTCAGTTTCCTCCTAACTTGTCAGATAAAGCCCCGGAATGGTCACATTACTATTTTCTTAGGAAGAATAGAGTTATCAGTACCAAAGAAACCATTCTTGATTTTCAAACAGTTGTTTTAAACAGAAATAGTCTGGAATCATTTGAGATATCTTTATTTTGGTGAGTCTGCCTCTGAATTCTGAGTGAATTTAGAGTCTTAGGATTTTATTCTTCACAAAATGAGGTTTGGGGGTTTTGTTTTGTTTTGTTTTTTTTTCCTTTTGCCCTGCCTCTCCAGAGCTCTAACCTTGAAAACTAAACTCTGTGTCCAGAAAAGCCCTGCATGTGTATTGGCCTTGAAAGGATGCAACACATCTAGTCACATAATTGAAAATAATAAGGCCACAATAAATGGGATGGCCCCAGGGTAAAACACCCAAGGGACTGAATTGGTGTCACTTTGCATCAATGTCCGTGCATCATGGTAATTGAGGTAACATAACCAATTACCACATTTTAATTAGAGTTCTAAGAACTTGAGAAAATTTGCAATGATGAGACAGCTCACTTATAAAAAGAAAGATAGAATGAATGAAAGAAAAGGGGGGAAACCCACAAATCACATTACTCAAGCTTGTTTCTTAAAAGCAGAGGTTACTGAAAATAATGTTTAGTGACTTTACTTCTATTTCTTTTTCTGTCTGTAAATCTAATATATTATTTGGTTATGCATTTTTTTAAAAAACCAAGTGTTTGTAAATGCTATTTTGTGGCTACAGTGATAGCATTCTCACCCTCATGTGACTGATCATTTTAGGATCTCAGGACAAACAAATTCTCAGGAATGCTACCTTGGCTTATAATTTCATTTCCCATCTAAGTGTTTCTCACCATTTTAGCTTAGGGATGCATTCTAAGTTTTAAGTCAGTGTCTGAAGACAGTGACACTTTATTAAATTTATTACACTTCTCTGGCTCTGGTTGTTACACAAAAATAGACCTAACCCTGCTCCACCCCCCAACAAATTAAAAGCAGAAAAGAATTACTGCATTTAGAAAATAATTTTGACTTGTGGCAATTATTTTTATAAGGCTAGAGTTTAAGTGAAAAACCTCCTGTAAAATTTTAGTGCTGCTACATAATCAAGTAATTATGTAATTACTTGTACTTAATTACTTACAAGAGAGACACTTGTTAAAAAATCTTTATACATGTCAAAAACAGCTCTCTTCTTTGGAGTATTTCTAGTCAAGCTTCAAATATTAAAACTCTTTTTAAAGCAATCTCCAGTAAATTTTACTTTTCTTTCCAAAATCTCTTATCATTTTTCTACAAGTACATGAAGTGCACTATATAGAGATTTACATGCCCTCTCCTGTTTCCACCTATAATGGTGAACAAAAAAGAAAGACAAAAAAAGAAAGTAAAAATAAATTGTTTTATATTATAGTTGGAAATTGTTCTAGTTTGTTAATGCTTCTGTTATGCAAAATAACAGAAATGGATTGGCTTTTATAAAGGGGGTTTATTTGGTTACAAAGTTATGGTCTTAAGGCCATAAAGTGTCCAACGTAAGGCATCAACAATAGGGTACCTTCACTGGAGAAAGGCCATTGGCATCAGGAAAACATCTGTTAGCCGGGAAGGCACATGGCTGGTGTCTGCTTGCTCCCAGGTTGCATTTCAAAATGGCATTCTCCAAAATGTCAGCACCAGCTTTCAACAGCTGTCTTCAAAATGTTTCTCTAAGTTGCAGCTAACATCAGGGGTCCACAGCTCCAAGCATCTCTGAGCTAAGCCAGCTGGCATCTGGGTCTGTGCCAGCATTTTTAAAGGACTCCAATGATTAAATCAAGACTCACATTGAATGGGCAGGGCCACACCTCCATGGAAATAATTCAGAGTTATCACCTACAGTTGGATGGGTCATATCTCCATGGAAATAACTTAATCCAAAGATTCCAACCTAATCAACACTACTGCCCACACAAGATTGCATCAAAGAACATGGCGTTTGGGGGGACATGATGCATCTAAACCGGCACAGAAGTTTTGAAGTTAAATATGTGTTGGTATTGTGATTACAGAATAGGCAGAATAGATTTTGAAAGGAGTTAAGAACTTCCTTTCTTTGAGTATTGAAATAGAATATTGTTACCAAGAGGGGCCAGACTCTTCCGCTTAGTAGATGTGCAAACCTGGCATATTACTGAACCTCCCTATAGTTCCGTTTCTTCATCTACAAGATGGGGTAATAACACCACCCTCATAGGTTTGTGAGGGTTAAATGTATTAATGTGTAAAAAGTGTTTTGAACAGTTGCTGTCACATAGTCAGTAAATGATAGCTGCTATTATTACACATGTTATTGCAGGGACCAAGTCTTTTTTATCCTTGTAATTGTCTAGGAATTAGTACTTTGCCCAGCATAACAGGAGATTAATATTTTATGCTTAATAAACAAATGAACAAATAACAGTGAAGTGAGTAGATAAGGGAATCCTGTCTTAAATGATCGAGTCGATGATTGACCTAACCACCCATCTTTATCTTCCTTCTTCACAGCCAGAACAGACCAACGCTAAACCAGTTGAATTAATTCGGGACACAACTCTTTCAGCACTGTTTGATTTAGTTGATTTTCTCTATTTTTTTCCTATTTTCAATTTCATTGATTTCTGCCCTAATTATTATAATTTCTTTTCTTCTGCTTGCTTTAAGGTTTAAATTGCTCTTCTTTTTCAGTTTCATTAGGTGGAAGTTTAGATTACTGATTTTGGACCTTTCTTCTTTACTAATATATGAATTTACTGCTATAAATTTCCCTCTAAGCATTGCTTTTGCTGCATCCCACAAATTTTGCTAAGTTGTATTTTCATTCTACTTAGTTTAAAATATTTTTAAATTTCTCTCAACACCTCTTCTTTGGCCTATGTGTAATTTAGAAGTGTGTTGTGTAATCTTCAAGTATTGGGGGATTTTCTAGGTTTCTTTCCATTATTGATTTCTAATTTAATTCCATTGCAGTCTGAGAATGAGGTCTATCTTGGTGACTTTTCATATGAGCTTGAGAAGAATGTGTATTCTGCTGTTGCTGGTTGGAGTATTCTATAAATATCAATTAGATCAGGTTCATTCATAGTGCTGTCCAGGCCACCTGTATTCTTGTAGATTTTCTGCCTGCTTGACCTGTTCATTACTGACAGATGGGTGTTGAAGTCTCCAACTATAATAATATAATTGCTATTTCTCCATACAATTCTATCAGTTTTTGCCTCACATATTTTGCACTGTTGTTAGGTGCTTACAAATTTAGGACTGTTATGTCTTCTTGGAGAATTGACTCTTTATTATTATATAATGCCCCCTCTTTGTCCCTCACAATTTTCCTTGTTCTGAAGTCTGCTTTGTATGAAATTAATATAGATGTTCCAGCTTTTTTTTTTGATTAGTATTATCACAGTGTATCTTTCTCCATCCCTTACTTTTAACCTACCTGAGTCTTTATATTTAAAAGTGGGTTTCTTGTAGACAACATATACTTGGGTCTTGTTCTTTTACCTACTCCGACAATCTGCTTTTTAATTGGTATATTTAAACCATTTATTTTTTAAGCGATAACTTACATTTGGCTTAATACCTATCATATCTATAATACTTTTCTATTCATTGTATTTTTCTTTGTTTCTTCCCACCCTCTTCTGCTGCCTTCTCTGGTTGTAACTGATAATTTCTTATAATTCCATTTTATCAATTATACTTCTTTTTATAAATTTTTAGTAGTTGCCATCGAGTTTACAATGTACACTTTTACTAATTTAAGTTTACCTTTAAATAACACTTAAGCACTTCACATATAGTACAGAAACTTTATAAAAGAGAATTCCCAATTCCTCCCTCCATGTGTAATTCATTTTAATTATCCATATGCTGCAATCATCCAATACATTATTACTATTACTATTACTATATACTACATTATTATTATTACTATTACTGTTTAAAACAGTTACCTTTTAGATAAATTAAGAATAAGTAAAATTAAAAAACTTCATTCTACATCCATTTATTCCTTCTCCAACACTTTTCTTTTTTTTATGTAAATCGGTGTTTCCAACCCATATCACTTCCCTTCTCCTGAAAAACTTCTTTTAATATTTCTTGCAGGGCAGGTCTGCTGTCAATGAATTCCTTTAGTTTCTATTTGTCTGAGAAAATCCCTGTTTCTCTAGTTTAAAAAAAAATTAATAGACTTTAATTTTTTAGAGCAGTTTCAGGTTTACAGAGAAGTTGAAGGAAAGTACAGAGATTTCCCTTATACCTCTTCCCCACTTGTGTACATTTTCCCCCATTGTTAACATCTTGCATTATTGTGGTACATCTATTACAACTGATGAACGAATATTGATATATTATTATTAACTAATGTCCATAGTTTGCTTTAGGGTTGACTCTTTGTGTTACACAGTTCTAATGTTTTTGACAAATGCATAATGCCAGGTATCCATCATTACGTATCATATAGAATAGTTTCATTACCCTAAAAATCCCTTGTGCTTCACCCCTATCAGCCACCGATCTTTTTACTATCTCTATAGATTTACCTTTTTCAAAATGTCATATAGTTGGAATCATACAGTACATAGTCTTTTCAGACTGGCTTCTTTCACTTAGCAGTGTGCATGTAAGTTTGTTCCATGCCTTTTTGTAGCTTGATAGGTTTCTTTTAATTACAGAATAACATTCCATTGTATGGTTGTACCACAGTTTGTTTATTCATTCACCTATTGGAGGACATCTTGATTGCTTACAATTTTTGGCAATTATGAATAAAGCTGCTATAAACATTCATGTACAGGATTTTATGTAAACATAATTTTTCAACTCATTTTGTTAATCTTCATTTTTGATTGGAGAATTTTGCTGAATATAGAATTATAGGTTGGTGCTTTGTTTTTGTTTTTATCAACACCAAATATTTCATTCCACTCCATTCTTGCTTGTGTGGTTTCTGACATGCAATGTTTCTTATCCTTGTTCCTCTGTGATAAGATGATAATTTTTCTTCTGGCATCTTTCAAGATTTTCTCTTTGCCTTTGGTTTTCTGCTGCTTGAATATATACCTAAGTGTAGAAATTTTGGTATTTATCCTGCTTGATGTTCTCTGAGCTTCCTGGATCTGTGGTTTGATGTTTGTCATTAATTTCAGAAAATTCTCAGTTACTATTACTTCAAATATTTCTTCTGCTCCATTCTCTCTTCTCCTTCTGTATTCCAATTATGCCTATGTCTCGTCTTTTGAAATTGTCTCACAGATCTTGGATACTCTGTTCAAGTTTTTTTTGTTTTGTTTTTTCCTCTTTGCATTTCAGTTTAGGAATTTTCTCTTGACCCTTCTCAGGCTCTATGATTTTTTTCTCGGCCGTATCCAATATCCTAGATATAATCCTATCACTTCTTTTATAGTGTTTTTATTTCTACCATTTCTTTTCCATCTCTGCTTACGTTGTTCATCTGTTCTTACATGTTATCTACTTTGACCATTAGAGCCCTTAACGTTGCTAATCATAGTTATTTTAAATTTTCCATCTGATAATTCTAAACTCTGCATCACATTTGATTCTTGTTCTGAGGCTTATTTTGTCTCCTGAGACTAATTTTTGTTGTTGTTGAAAGTTGGACATCATGTGTCAAGTAATAAGAACTGATCCAAATAGGCCTTTAGTTTGAGGTTTTATGTTAATCTGATTAGGAATTGGGCTATATTTAATATTTGCCATAGCTATGTGTGCCAGTGCTTCAAATTCCTTTGGCATGCTCCTCTGTTGTCTTTGGGGTTTCCTAAGAATTTATCCTCAGATACAATATGTATCTTGTAGCTCTTTCAGCTCTAATCAATTGTTATTTTCCTGGAGCTCTGTTGGTGTGCTGATAAGTGTGGGAGAGGGTAAACTTTCTATAATCTTATTACTGACTCTCATGGTTGTTTAGAGAGCCTTGGCTGTGACTTTCACAGATGTGACCCCTCAGGTGAGAACAGAAGGCTAGAGGGGGCTGGAGTTAGAGAAATGCCTTTCTCCCAGGTGGGGTAAGCTTCCGGCAAAGTTTTTTGTTTCCTGAAGTATAGATCTTTGTCATAGAGAACACTCTGGGTGTACTTCACAATGGTTACCCTTCTCCTCCCACTGCCAGAATCAAGAGGGGATCTTTCTTGGCTCTTCACCTTGATAGGGTTCCTGGAGGTAAAACCCATGAAAGTCTGGGCACTCCCCTAAGACTCTTATCCCCAGGAGTTTCTTATTCTCAAGTTTGCCCACACTCAGTCTTCAGCAATTCATGGCTCTAGTGGTTTGTGTTTTAGGGAAGCTGACCTCAGCTGTGACTCGCTAGATTCACTTGTGTCTACGAATTTCAGAGTAATAGTTTGCCCTGCATCCTCAGTTCTCTTATGGATCCGATAAAGTCACTTATTTTCAGTGTTTTGTTTTTGTTTTTGTTTTCAGCCCTTTTTCTTGTGTTAAGGACAGGAGTGAAGATTTCCAAGCTCTTTACCAATGGGAGCTGAAACTGAAAGTCCCTGGCAGCACTAGTTGAAATGAAGGGTTCTGACTCAGGCTAGGGATCCAGAGAACAGTATTGAGTGTAGAAGAAGGGCAAATCTGATCCAAGGATATAAATCCAGGAAAAATCCAAGAGGCAGGATTAGGACCAAGTAGGGCCAAGAATCAGTAACCCATTCATATGAACATCAATCCAAAAGGGCCATGGCAAGGGGTTCAAACACAGACTGAATCAGAAAGACTGCAAGTACGGAGAGCAAGAGGACAATGGGAGCAATTCTCTAAGGAGGAAAACTTCTCTTTAGTAGGAAAACTGAAGAATTGGAGCTGTTAATGATGCAAGGAGGTTTGGGCTGGAATGTAGGTCCCCATTTCCCCTAGTAATTTTTGCGTGAAAAACAGAAAGAAAATCACCCTCTCCCTGTTCTCACTATCCTAATTCTAGTCCAAGCTTCTTATTGCCGCAAGCCTGATGACTAGAAGACTCCTTGCTAGTATGCTTATGAGGTTTTCTGAAAAGTTCTTATTAACTTGTTTTGGTATGCTTATTTATTTTTTTCTTCCTATCCCAGTCTGCCATTAATTCATTTCTCATTGAACCATGTCTCCACCTTCTCATATAGTCGTGGTTTTCCCAACCAAAGAAACTTCTAGTTATAGTTATTTCATGCAGAGATTCCAACTGTGTACTCTGAATCACTTACAAGTGGGCTAAGATATCAAACCACCCATCACAATGGGGTAGGGGGAGGGGACAGGATAGGGCTTGAGAGGAGTCCAGGCCAATTGCCTTTTGCATTGATCAACCTCCTCCTTCCTTCCCAATATGCAGGTCTGAATCAGCATTTTCTCTGTGTGTCACAACATTAAAAAGACTGGGGAGCATTGGTCTAGAAATAATAAGTATTAAGTTTCAATATCAAGTCACTGATCATGAAGCAATAGTCACATTTAAAATCTGATTGAAGAGAAAACATTTAAGTGGAAATGCCACTGGGATCAAGTGATTTTCTTATCCTTCTACAGGAAAATTAGATATACTCTGATTTTTTTCTATTTCCAGGTCTAATGTTTTAGGTTTGTTGCTTCACTTGCATTATGTTTATGATTTTCTAACATATGAATGACCAAGTTTGGTGAATGCCAAAGAAAGGTACTTGGTGCTTAGTCAGCCAGGGGGTTAAAATTGAAATACCAATATTGAAAAAGTTAATTTTTGCACAAAAGAGTTAATGGTGAAAAATAGTACAGGCAGGCCCATAGGCCCAAGGTCTGAAAAACTAAAGCTGTTTTAACAGAGATTAAAAATTCTGCCCATAGCCTTTCTCATCTTTCTTTTTCATGGCTTAGTACCATCCAGTGTATTATTGCTGATTTCACAAATATTGGATTCTGAATAATTAACCTATTTGTAAGGGTGGTTTCCCAGTGCAGGGAGTACTAATAGGGAGTATTCAGTAAACATTTGTTGAATGAATAAATGAATGTAAGTGCTAAATTGCATGATTCTTTTTATTTTGTAAGAATCAAATGTGAGGGAAATTACTAAGGGCTGAAATATCCAGTTTAAAGACTGAAGTTTGAGAGGTTTGGATAAGGACAATGGAAGACATATTTATCCATTCATTCAAATACACTGATTGAGTGCTAGTTACTATGAATAAAAACATGGTGACACAAGTGAGCAGGGACTATTCATGAGGCAGTTACTATAGTAAGGGTCAGTTTTGGGGGGCATTAAGAATTAAATTTTAATCATTTTAGGTGACCAGATTATAGAATATCTTAAAAGTCAATCAGAGTAACTTAGAACGGAACGTAGAGAGCCACTGAAAACATATATATATATATATAAATGAGAGGAGTAATACAACGAAAGGATTTATTTTAGGAAGCTTGGTATGAAAATGGTATTTAGAATTATCCTGAACATACTGTTATCTCTTCTGTTTTAAAAATAGTCTAGTGATAGATTTTTCACAAACTTTGTTGGGAGTCCATGGAAATGTTTTGTTGCCTTTTTAATACCACCTTCTTTTTGTGTGCCTTACCTAACTTTTTGTTGCTTCAATTTAACCCCAGTTTTGAGTTTGGTCTCATGCAAGTAGAGAACTTTTGCCATTTTTCTAGTCATGGTAACTTCTTAAATGCTGTAGCAATATAAGTCCTTTTCCTCACCTGGTTCAATAACCCCAAGTCTCTTAACCTTTTTCAAATATCTTGTTTTGTAAGTTTTAAAGACCATTATTTAACATTGAACTTTAGTGATAGCTATCTTACTAGATTTTCCCACATGGTCCTAATTTTTCCCTTTGTTTTTATACTTACATAGAGTCAGCATAATTATAATTACTTGTCAAAATTAAAGCATAAGAAGCTTGCAAGGTGATCCCATTTCAAGAGGAGTTTTTGCATGTGAAGAAAAGTCAACTTTGTCCAATGCAGGATAAAGAATTAGTAATTTGGTGTGTACTGGAATATCTTACATTTTCTTTATATCCTACCCTATCACCATCATCATTTGTTAACTGTTATTTCTTAGCTCTTCAAACACCTCTTGAATTTACAGGAATAAATATCCAGAGAGATATCCTTTCCTCCCTAGGACACCTATACATCTAGCTGAGGACAGGAAGGGTAAACCAGTTTGCAACAATCTGCTCTTGCAAGGCATGAGTTACATGTTAGCTGAAGACTCCAGCAAATCCTTTCCACTGGACAGTGTTTCCAAAGGAGCTTTAATGGATCTCTTACTGTCTACTTAACCTCCCATACCAAGGATCTAATTCACAGACCTCAGATGCTCAATTAAAGGGCATAGTGCTCAGCTGAAATTATCAAATGTAGAGGAAAGGCTAGATAGGAATTCATACTGTCTTTGTATGCTAAAGGCTGTTCCCATAAGATCACTAACCCACCTCATCCAAATTGTTGTACATTAAAATTGGTTTAACTCACAACTCAAGAGCACAGAGTATTAGGAGATCCAAAATAACCCATGCCTTTTTACTCCTTTGTTTTTTATCTTTTTTTACAGTCTGAAAGATCCCACTTTTTTTCAAAAAGCAATTCCTCCCTTTTTTCTTCTTTCAGAGTGGCACTCTTAAAACAGTAGCAGTGGTGAAATAAACAACGATGTGTTGGATTTTGTTTCTCTTTATCTATATGACATTTGTGTCATCACCGTAGGTCTAATCCATATTCAGGTCTTCATGTTTGGTGTGCAGTAATATGTAAATTATCTCGCCAGCTGCGTGGAGCAGTGTTTGTTTATTCTATTTCTTTTGGCACTGCACAGAACTGAATTTCTGCCAAAATGGAGCTGCTTCAGGGAGCACTAATGCACCAGGAGGAAGTTTTGAAAGGAAATGCACATCATAAGTCTTCACTCTGTGAAGCAGCAAAATCAAAACAAACTTTCTGTTTACTAAAATATCAGTATTATGAATGTAAAATAATGTGTTTGTTAAAATATAATGAGTATGCCGCCCATCTCCAGGATGCTCAGTGTACGTGGGCTTTGGAAATGAGGATACAATGCTGAGAAAGCTGAAGCATTTTTATTCTTGGAAAGAAACTAGGTGAAATGAAACAGACAGAGACAAAATCTAGATGTTTAAGGGGTAGAGAAATATTTTAACATGGCATATTAATCTCTGGAAACACATGGCATTTACATGCATTTAAATGTGGACAGCTGTGGCGTTTAAGTGTTAAAAAATTTCATTAATGATGCATAGAGCTATCTACTTCTGTTGGCAGGCCTTTCAGTCTTCAATCTGACACTTCCTTTTTTATCCAGCAAGCTAATTTCCCCTCTTTTGTGAGGAGTAACTGTTTTCACACTACTGCTTACCCAGCAAGCCTCCTTATTGTTTCATGGTTAATTATCTTCTCCAGCTTCACCTTCCCCAGCAAAGGGAGCAGAAATGTTCCTCCCCAGCACTAATGAAAGCTGGGTTTTATGGGTACACTGTGTAAATAAATGCAAGGTCTGATCAGGCAACATAATAAATGAGTTCCTAAAGTTTATGGAGTCACAGCTCATCTAGTAGCTTAACTAAATAATGAAGGAAATGATTAATTTGGTGTGTGTGTGTGTGTAATTTTGGAGAGACAAATAATGAGAAAAGAGAAAGTCTGTGCCAGCTTAGTATGGAACCTACCTACAGGTGACATAAGAGATCTCTGTTTATCCAAGTGCTCCGTAATGGCAGCAACGACATTTTCCAGGAGAATGTCTTGCACAGAGTAGGCTACTGAAAAGTATTGTTGATTTGGTAGGAGGTAGAGGTCACTTGGCATTCAATTTCTCTTATTATTTTCTATTTCTTAAGAGAAAAAAAAGCAACCATGCTTTATGTAGTGCTAAGTATGCTCCACTCTGCAGGCATAGCAGAGATATCAGTCACAAACTGAACCATTGTCAAGTGCCTGGTGTAGTAAATTCAGCACATTTGGCCCAGAAATTCAGCTCCACTGTCCTGGTCAGTGTCTTGCCTTTTGGGGCTATAAACTCAGGATATTCTTTTACTTGCCAGCCCAGGGGCCTATAGCCAAAGAGTTTTGGGCTTGGAGTAATTTTTAGTTATTTTTTGCATGGAAAAAGAATTTAGGACATTAAAGTGACCCTTAGCCCTTAATGGTGCTTTTTTAATTTTGCTTTTTTAAATTTACAAAATAAATTCACATTTTTATATCATTTTTCTCTAGAATATAATTTACATATTGATTTGGGACCCTTTGATTTGGGTTCCAATTTGAATGAAGTTCCTGATATTTAAAACTCTTGAAAGTCTCAATGAGAGCACAAGACCAGAGCTTCTATTCCAAACAAGATTGAATTTTTAAATCTAATCGGATATAAGGATCCTTAATATTTTTCACTAGAGACCTCAAAAAGAAAATCCCCCAGGGATTCTGCATTTTTAACACATCTAAGGACTCTAGAATAGGAATACGAAGAATAAAATCTCTTGGAATCTTAACTTCAAAGACCTTTATTATCTGGTAGGAGAATTGATCCTGAAATTTCAAGCAACTGTTCAAGCATCAGGTGTAACTTGTAAACTCTTGACTCGTTTTTATGGAGAGAATAGTGACAACTCAAGGGAAGTGTTCTAGAACTTCTGAGACTTTTTAGTCTTCTCTAAATCCAAAATCAGCTATCTTATAGGGAAACCTGTCAAAGCAAAGATGTAAACCCAAATGAAATAAAATCAGATGTAGAAATAAGAGTTAAGTCATCTTAAGGAAAAATCATGGCTGACCTGCCTAAAACTCAGCCTGAATGTTGGGTCAATTGGATGATAAACATGAGAAAAGCAAAATGGATTTGGTTGGCTGGCATGCCTAAGATGGAAAAAATACTGAAATTATGTGTGCCAATTTTGGACATTCTTAATTTTTTTATTCAAATTAGCCAACATTTTATTTATTTTTCTTTCTGAATGGTGAATTGTATAGTCTTGGAATTTAAAACAAACAAACTACACCCCTGTTAATCTGAGAGGAGCAAACAATTAATAACAATAATGACATGACATTGGCTCCTGTTGTATACTGCTGTTGAAAATGAATAGACATAGAATTCTCTGAACTAATATGTACTTTGTAAAGGGCACGAATCCTGAACATGTGTGAACTCTGTTATCTGATGTTTGGCTTTTCAGGTAGATACGTTGGCAGAGCTCTCCTTTACATTAGGGCTGCCCTAGGATCTTGCAAAACTCTTAGGTTCTTAAAATTTGGTCTGAAAGTTGGGAACCCACATCTATCTCACAGAAAAGTCCAGGTGATAGACAACTTCATTGGCTGACGTGATCTCCTACTTACTATCAATCTGCTTTGTAGGCTTTTTAAAATTATAGACTTTTATTAATGTAAAGCTATTATCATAAAGGATGGAGAAGGGTGTAATTTTCACAACTAAGGCAAAAATGAAGCACAAATTACACCCAGGGGCACAAAACACAAATGCAATGTCAACTTCTGGTAGTCAAAAGGCAAATACCAAACAGCTAGAACAGTGGCAGAGAAATGGGGCCAGAAGTTATCATTAGGGGCAAAAAAATCATTTATGCAACTTGGCATGTGGGTCTCTCATTGTCATCCACCATTTTGTTGCAGTTGGGCTTTTTACAACTTCTTTGAAAGTTGTTTTTCTTTTGAACTTCCTTTTATTTGTTTCGATTCTACATAATACTGGAGAGTTCAGACAGAAATTCCCTTTCTTTGAAAACCTCTTCCTAATATTTTTAAAATTCATTTTTAAACCATCCTACATTTAAGTACTTTCTCAAAAGTCTAGGAAAAACTTCCTGGAAAACACAGAATAGTGGGTGAAAAAATAAAAAATAAACTAATTTTCCTATTCAGTTTGCTCTTAGTATAATACAAATGCTAATATGTCCACATAAAAAACAGCAGTCAAGATAAAATAATTTGTTTGCCAATGTAAGTAGATTATTTTTCTAGTTTCATCGAGTTAAACATTCTGACTTGGTTGGGAAATTAACTTTTTCCTCAGTGTATGCTTAACAAATATGAATAGTGACTTAACTTGTTTAAGAGAAACAAAGCCTGATGCAGGGCATTCACCTGTTGCCACCTAGTTTTAATTCTACCAACATAAAGTTACTACACCTGAGAATTATTTAGAAATTATGGCAATATCTAAGTCTCTGCTCCCAATTTCAGCTGCTGGAACCGGGATTCCTTCCTGCTGCCCTCTGACATGTCCTGTACTCATGTCCTCACCCACCAGCCTCTAGGACCTGCCCTCCCTTAGGTTACAGATGAGTTTGTTCTTGCTAATTCAGTGGCTTTCCCATCATTTCCCATCATTCATCTCTTCTCTGCTCATTTAATACTCTTAATCCTTTACTACATTAAAAAGTCTGTCTTCTCTCAGCTCCCAGGATAAATGCCTGTCCTACTTGGATTTTCCTGCTGTGTTTCCTTTGCTCATCCCTCCTTTGTCAGTACCTACAAGGCTTTTTCCTATCTGCCTTTGCTTTTTTGTTTTTTTCCCTCTTCCTACAAATCCTTCCCTTGTGAAAGAAGGGAGCCTACTCTGTCCTCTGTGTTCATGCAAAAGAAAGTTTTATTCTACTCATTTCTACCGGTTTTTATAGCATACAAGGTAGTCTCCTACGTGACTCTTTTCAGGTATTTCAGGGAGGGTACATTTTTTCTAAAGCCGTAAGGTGTGATTGCATGTCTTTGATCTCAAGGGACAATTTATTTGGGGCTAGATGGGAAAACAGCAGGAGCAGGAGACAGGAGCATGGAAGGAGCCCAACAGGAGCCCAGCGACTATTTCCTTATCTAAATGGCTGCCTGCCTTCAGGCATGCAAAGCTTTTGGCCTTCCCCCAGCCTGGTGCCCACCTTCAGGCTTCCGAGGCTAGGAAGTGACCCGGCTGTATAGCCTATCAAGCCAGGGAACCTTCTGTGACTCCACATTCCCTCACCCTCCTTTTCCTAAATCCCTTTATCCTCAACTTAGCCTTTCTACCCTTCAGAGTAAGAGACAATCTTACTAAAGGCATGAAGGCATGGCAGATGATTCATGGGAGTCAGTAGGGTGAGAAGAGGACAAACAGAGAACTGTGGGGCACACAGACATTTAAGAGTCTGTCAGTGGAAGTGGATTTTATGAGGCATCTAAACATCAAGGTAGTCAAGGAAAGAAAATTTCAAGAAGGATGGAGGCGAATGCTACAAAGAAACCAAGAAAAATAAGGTTAAAGAAGATCTGATTGGATTGGACCATCAGAAGGTCGCCACTGATCCTGCCCAAGGGTTCAGCAAAGAGGGCTTTATTTATCATACTCCTTCCCACTTTCTCAAAAGTCCACTGCACTGAAATCAGTGAAGTTAGACTGACCAAAGTAGTACTATACACAGGGCAGATTTTTCTTCAGCATTTCTAAGAATGATGAACATGCATGTTGACCAAAGAAGTCCATAATAAAAATTATCTTTATTGTACAGAGAGACAAATGATTTCAGAAATACTTTCTGTTTTAATAAGCAAGATCCTCAACAGAATGATGAAGTCCTGTATGACTGATGGTGTTCTAGGTTCCAAAATTCAACAAGACTGAGGACTGCTATTAACTTTTATAGTCGAGAGGTGGTACCAACTTGACAGAAATTCTCCACGTGGTTTTGCTATGGCAGAGTTTAACCTTAGGACCCTTCCCCAGATCCCTTCCACAGTTAGCTTATGAGACCATGGGCCAGTGTTTCTTCCTCCAATTCATTGAGTAAATATGTTTTGAGAACTATTCTGTGCCAGGCACTGTTTTAGGTGCTGGGTCTCTATTGGTGAACAGGACAGACAAAATTCCTGCCCTCATGGAATTTATATCTGGAAGGAAAACCCTGTTCCCCCATATTGAACCCTCTTTTGTCCCTGGTTCCTGTTGAGAACAAAGGCAATTTTTACTATTATAAAACTCATTTTAAAACAACATCTAACGGATTTTTCATTTTCTGCTATTTCAGGAATATCTGGGCAATCAAGACCAGGAACTGTGTCCATGTCAGGAGTCTTTTTAGTGAGATTTGTGAGATGACTTTGACTTTTACTTGTCTGTTTTGAGTTTCTGATCAGCTTCGTTATTGAAAAAGAGCATTCGCTTAGAACAGTTTTTGATCATTAGTGTGAGATAGACTTTCAAAGCATTTTCTGAACTGAGACAAGTTACTTTAACATTATTGTCAATCTGATAGATAGTGAGCAGGATTTGATTGCTCTAATGTGTCAGTTGTGATAGAATTTCACAGACAATGGACCTGCCTTAAAAAAAAAAGATTATTTTCAGGAAATAGAAAGTCCTTTAGCTATGGGCTATGCTGAGGAATAGGCAGGTGTCTTTTCTCATTTGGTTATTTCTGAGAGGATAAACCCACCTGGGACATACAAAGAGAAACCATCACCCCATTTATAGCACAGTGGGAGTAAGGGGCCTAATCAATGATTATTTCTTTGAATCTTGTGCATGCGATTGTACTACAAAAGAGTAGTTAACCAATCTTAATACAAACACAGTTATGATTATTTAACATTTAGTCATATGATCCTCCTCTCACCTAAGCACAGGGGTTATATATACTGGTAATAGCTGCCCCTTGGACTCTCCTACGTTTTCTCATTTAAAGTTCACAACAGCCTTTAAGGAAGGCACAATAGACTATAATCCCAGATATATAAAATGATGGAAATGAAGCATATAGAAGTTAAATAACATTACAAGATCATACCATTAGTATGTGGGAGGGGAGATCCAGGATTCAAACTCAGATCTGTTTGATTTACTGTGCCAAATTCCAAAATGACAGATAAGGAGTAAACATTTTTTTCTATTTCTTTTTATCTATTTATTTTTTCTTACTAACTCTGAATCCATTTTTTGTTCACAAACTCCAAGTTCTCATTAAAGCTGTCTTTCTATTTTCTGAAGATTAGCTGTTTGTTGTTTTCATTTTTATGAAATTTCTACCCAAGTCTAAGATAGGAAAATACGTAATACGATGCTTAGACTCTTTGCTTTTAGGTTTGGGTTAGGGTTTCCAGGAAAATTATTGCATCCAAAAAGAAGAGTGAGTATATGCTGGTTGGAGTTTCCTCCTCTTTAAATTGATCTCCCCACCCTGATCTTTCTATTATTTTGTCCCTCTTCTCAGTTACCCCTTCAAACTTCCAGGCATTCTGCTTTTCCCCCTAAGATAAATATGTGTATCTTTATTGACTTATAGTTAATGCTGTTTATGGTTTTTTTTCATTTTTATTTATTTGTATGTTTTTGTTGTATTCTACTTTTAAACAGATAAAGCTCTCCTCCTAGGTCTCTTCATGTGGGGCTGATCAATAAAATCCTGCAGGGCTCAAGAATAAGCCAAGGGAAGGCCTCCTAATGGTTTCACCCATTCTGAATACCAAAAATTTGCTGGGAACATTCAGTTTATCCTACTCTTTTTAAGATTATTTAGGAAAAGTCTTTTGAAAGATGCAACTTTTTAAAGGGAATTAAAGAAATCCAGAGGCAGCTATGTCAGATCTTTATTGGGTTGTTGTTTTATAAAATGTCAGTTTCTTTCATCTCCACTCATTAGCTGACAGTGTTTCTTATCTTATAAACATCTACCATTTAACCTAAAACTGAAGAAAATCCTGGGAATATAATCTTGGGAGACCCAACTCAAAATCATACAAGTTCAGGAGGAAGTTAATTCAGATAAGCATTGCTTGCTGCAACTTGAATCTTGGTTCTTTCATCATCATCATCATCATCATCATCATCATCATCATCATCATCATCACTTTTCCAACCACTTTTAATTAGTTATTCTGTATATATTGTGCTAATATAAACAACCAGCTTCCAAAAATAAAAACTAAATTAAAACTAGCACCAATTAATAGTATTTGTTTCTTAAGCCCATTGGTAAGGTGTATATATATATATATATATATATAGCTCATATAGTGCCCTTGGTTTAGACCAAAACTCTGTACCCATGAAGCTAGTTTATGAATAAAAGGTGCTTACACGAATTAATTTAACGCAGAGTTATCTCTGGAACTGTAGACTCTTGATTCAAACCTCATTTTCTACTTGCCATCCTTCTGGTTTCAGTCAAACATTCTTAGATTTTGTCTAAATCCATTTAGATTTATCATTTTCTCAAATATAGGAAAATTTGTGCCATTTTTTACAAGTGACACAATTCCTCTAGGAAAAAAAAAAGAAAGAAGGAAAGGAGGGACAGAGGGAGAGAATGAGGGAAGGAGGGAAAAATATACAACCATCTTCAGGATTACAATAGATATTCAAAAGTCCAAAGATTAGCAAGAAATTTCTCAGTTTAGAATGGCATCATCTTGAATTCTTTACCCATCACCAGTAAAACAAGCTCCCTTACACAACTGAATAATTATGATTAAAAAAGAATAATACACAGAAGGACTTTTCATCCAAAAACCTGTGATGAATGATCCCTTCATTATTAATTACGTTGAGGATGATTGGTTATAGGGCCATTATCAAAGAGGGCATCTGACCAAATAATTTTTCTTTCAGTTTCATCACTGTACACATATCTTTTTTAAGTCAACTTTTTTGTTATATAAATATTCTAATGTCATCCTCTTGGAAATTTTTCGCACATTCTTTCCCTAGGGGTATGTTTTATGGTTGAGGTCAAGTCTTGAGAAAATGGAGAGTTTATTGAAATTATTTACAGAAGTTAACCCATAAGAACAAGGGAGGGGAGGGAGCACATAGTGAGTAGCACTTCTTAATATTTAAAATTTAAAGTCTAAAATGAATGATTTCCTAATGGATCCTGTCAGATTTTCCCTGGAATTGACACACAAATTTTTTTTAATCACAATAAATTTAAGAGGTTTAGAGGAGGAAAGAGTTAAGAAAGGAAAAGGTGTTACATCCAAAAGTTTGATCTTTTCCTAGGGAAATTTTCCATTCCGACTACTTGATTGAGCAAGGGATTTGTTCTTTCAGATGCCACTATAAGATTTTGTACTTTCTTAGGCTTGAATTTACAAAGCCATAAAGACAGCTTTTGGTCCAGGGAGGCACGCGGAAACCTGTGGTGGAAGACAAGCCCAAGTTGCAGGTATTACTTGGGCAAACCTTGTTGTACACATCCACATGGTATAATTCCTGCATCTCAATGTGAGCCCCCAGGTTTGGGACCCGCTTGGAAAATCTGTGTTGCTAAATGTTAAAGTCAACCAGAGCATTACAAAGAGAGCTCCTTTGAAAGACTAGCTCGATTATTTATTAGCACTCTCAGAGTACAGTGTCAGCCAAGACAGCATTTGAAATTAATATACTATTTGATTAGACTGATTGATTGTTCCTACAGCTGAGGATTTTAACATTCATTAGCCATACTAACTGGTCATTAGTACTTCCTTTATCAGCAAGCAAAGAATAAACAGAAATTCTAATAAAAATTCATCACAGTAGATGTTCTCCATACCTAAGCAAGTAAGTATGATGACTGCCAGTATACTAGATTAACTGCTGTAATATTGGCAGCAGGAACAAATTCTGTTACAAAATTTAAAAATATCCCTTAATTAATGTTTACTTTGTAACTGGACTCTTTTAAACTTAAGTAGGCTATACAGATAATCTCTTACAAATCCAGTGTAATAAAATGCTAATGGGTATTTTATGCTTAATGTGTCTGTGTGGTATCCTTTAACTATTCGTTTCAGGAAGGATTGAGGGCTTCTGAGGAAAGTTCCGCTAATGTGTTTCAGGTGAAGCATTTTTCCCCATCATCAAGGAATTTAAAAGCATCATGGCCTAATTTTCAACCAGACTATTGAAATAATTCTCACTTGTGATTCAGATATGCTGGCCTGTAAAACTTTGTGACAACTATCTCCACCTACCATGTCATTAATTCTGTGTGGTCTTAAGAACAAATTGGAAGGAATGACCAGAAGGAGAGAATGAGGTTGGGGAAGAGAATCCTTCATGAATTGACTCAAGGCCCATCTAGAGCAATTCCACATGCATTAAGAATTATAGCTATGTTATACTGACTGTCTCCTCAGCACTTATAAACATTGAATCATTTAATATTCAGAATGGTCCTGAAAGAAGTGCTATGCCCATTTAACAGGTGATCAAACTGGCTCTCAGAAAGGTTAAGCAGCTTGCTCAAGGTCATGTAACTGGTAAGCAGCAATGTCAGCACTTCAACCCATCTGATGGGTCCCAGGGCCACGTTCATCCCCCAACCACCCTGCACAAGCAAGAGCTGAAATGCAAAGTTCTTTGATGTTTCTGTCTGTGGGTAGGCTTGGCAGGGCATGCAGTGTATCTATCACCTCTCTTGGCTCTAGCTGGACGGCAAGTGTGGATGGTGAAGTAATTTAGACAGGGTCTAGGAGCTCATCCAGCTACTCTGTCTCAGAATGTGCCAAGTTCTACATAACCAGGGTTAAAACCAGGAAGTCCAAGGAAAGGTCCCAACTGGCCAGGCAGAGAACAATATACAGGAATCTAGTATGTTGTAGCCAAATAAGTCAGGAAAGTCAAGAGTATCGGGGTGACTTTATTCTCTAAGGTCAGGAAAGTCTTCAGATAGTTAACTGTTCTGGGGCTGGAGATGGGGTGGTGGGGGCAATTTCCTGCCTGTAAGAAATAGGCACAGGACTGACAATAGTCAAACAGGTTAACAAGGATCCAAGTGGAATCTGTGTCACAGAGAGAGGCTGGAGAAGAGAGAGAATGAGAAAATTGTGATTAAGGGACTGCCCTGGAGCACAGAGGCCTGCGACTCAAGGTCTGGGAAGGTAATTAACACAGGGTGAGGAAATCAGACAAGGGTGCTCATTTCGGTTATGATCAGGAGCATAGCCCAAGTTCTGAAGAGGGAGAGCCCTGCAAGGGGAAGGCAGAGGAAAGGGTGGACATCCAAGAGTCTCTGGCCCCTGAATGGCTCCACATGGTGGCTACAGCTCTATTCTAGAGCACCAGGCAAAAGATGCTTCATGTGGAGAACCCAGGAATAGAAGTGAGAGGGGGTTTGCCATGTATGGCTACAGATAGTATTCTAATATAGAATCTGGAACTAAAACAGAATCAGAGTGAAGGTACCTTAAGAGATGTCACAGGCTATACTCTTCTTACCTTCATTTACATGACAGTTTTATCTTTACTCAATCCAAGATTAAAAATGTAGAGGAATCAATAAGAGATGGTTAATTCTAGCAGTTACAATTCAACTGCAATAATCTTAATTTTTAATCTATGTTATTGCCTTCAGTGACAAATTACTCTTGATAGAAAGGCTTATTTTGATGGCTTTTGGGTGCTATTCCAGAGAAGATGAGAGCTGATAATTATGCTATCTTTTAAATCTATATTTGGGGGCAAATTTCTTTTCTGTCTCTTCCAACATATTTTAAATGGATCCAATTTTCATGCCTATGTTCCCTAATTCTTCTTCTCTTTTTCCTTCTTCTATGCAGGAGACTTTGAATGTGATTGATCCTGGCTTGATGGACCTAAGCGGGATGAGTGAGGATGCCCTGGAATGGGATGAAACTGACATAAGTAACAAATTAATTAGTTTGAATGAAGAACCAAATGACCTTGATGAAGATCACCAACCTGTCATGCCTTCCTTGAAGCCTGATGATACAGGTAGTGAGGACCCTGGTTATGAAGAGGAGGCAGGTGATCATGGAGGATCTCAGTATACCTCTAGTGTTACTGCCCCCTCCAGTCCACACATTTACCAAGTTTATAGCCTCCACAATGTGGAACTCTATGAGGACAACCACATGCCATTTCTGAGAAATAATCCAAAATACCCGAGCCTGACACAGCCTAGTGTTTTAACTAAGAGTCTAAGTAAAGACTCTTCCTTTTCATCTACCAAATCTTTGCCAGATCTTCTAGGGGGGACCAATCTGGCAAAGTCCTGCCCATGCCATGGAGGAGACATGAGTCAGAATTCAGGCAGTGAGAGTGGAATTGTCAGTGAAGGAGACACTGAAACCACTACCAACTCTGAAATGTGCTTACTCAATGCAGTGGATGGGTCCCCAAGTAACCCTGAAACCGAACATCTGGACCCACAAATGGGAGATGCCGTTAACGTGTTAAAGCAAAAATTTAAAGATGAGGAGGAGCACATTAAACTTCTAAATAGCTCTCAGTCATCCATTTCACCAGTGGGTTGTGTAAACGGAAAAGTTGGAGATTTAAACAGTGTTACCAAACATACCCCTGATTGTTTGGGAGAAGAATTACAAGGAAAACATGATGTGTTTACATTTTATGATTACTCGTACCTCCAAGGCTCAAAACTCAAATTACCAATGATAATGAAACAGTCACAAAGTGAAAAAGCACATGTGGAAGATCCCCTGCTTCATGCTTTTTATTTTGATAAAAAATCCTGCAAATCTAAACATCAGGCTACAGAGTTACAACCAGATGCACCTCCCCATGAAAGGATTTTGGCAAGTACATCCCATGAAATGGATCACAATTCATATAAAAGTGGTGATATAGAGAAGACATTCACTGGCATGCAGAATGCCAAACAGCTCTCCCTTTTATCTCATAGCTCATCTATTGAATCTGTTTCTCCAGGGGGTGATTTATTTGGATTGGGCATCTTTAAAAATGGCAGTGACAGCCTCCAGCGAAGCACTTCTTTAGAAAGTTGGTTGACATCCTATAAAAGCAATGAAGATCTTTTTAGCTGTCACAGCTCTGGGGACATAAGTGTGAGCAGTGGCTCAGTTGGTGAACTGAGTAAAAGGACATTAGATCTCCTGAACCGTTTGGAGAATATCCAGAGCCCCTCAGAGCAAAAGATAAAGCGAAGTGTTTCCGATATCACTCTCCAAAGCAGTTCCCAAAAGATGTCCCTTACTGGTCAGCTCTCACTGGACAGAGCATCTTCAATCAATGAAGACTCGGCAGCATCTCTTACAGAACTCAGCAGCAGTGATGAGCTCTCTCTTTGCTCAGAAGACATTGTCTTACACAAGAACAAGATCCCGGAATCGAATGCATCATTCAGAAAGCGCCTGACTCGTTCGGTGGCTGATGAAAGTGATGTCAATGTCAGCATGATTGTTAATGTCTCTTGTACCTCTGCTTGCACTGATGATGAAGATGACAGTGACCTCCTCTCCAGCTCCACACTCACCTTGACGGAAGAGGAGCTGTGCATCAAAGATGAGGATGATGACTCCAGTATTGCAACAGATGATGAAATTTATGAAGAAAGCAACTTGATGTCAGGGCTGGACTATATAAAGAATGAACTGCAGACCTGGATTAGGCCAAAGTTATCCTTGACAAGAGATAAGAAAAGGTGCAACCTCAGTGATGAAATAAAAGGCAGTAAAGATGTAAGCAGTGGTGAGATGACCAATCCCTCTGAAGCCCTGAACATTGAGGCCCTTCTAAATGGCTCCATAAAATGTCTCTCTGAAAATAATGGAAATGGTAAAAATTCATCCCATACCCATGAGTTAGGGACAAAGGGTGAAAATAAGAGAAATATTTTCAAAGTTAATAAAGATCCATGTATGGCTGACATGGAGAATGGCAATATTGAAAGTACTCTAGAAAGGCAGAAGGACAAACTGGATGTGATTTCAAAGGTCTCAGAAAATCTTGGTCCGGTTGGGAAAAATATTTCAGAGACTGAGCATTGTAAGTGTAAAGCATTCATAGAAAGCACAGATGATTCAAATATTGCCGGAAAGGAATTTGTTCCACAAAGAGTTAGGTATTTTCCAAAGAAATGTCAGAATCACCACCATTTTGAAAATCAAAGTGTTGATTCTACTCCCACTGAAAAGTCTTGCCCAGAACTCCCTTCAGAAACCAGAGTTATCAATAGGAAAGACTCTGATATACTGAAGTCATCTAATGACACACCGAGTATGGCTGGAAAATCTGTTGGTTACAGCCTAGCATTTGAAGAAAATGAAGCAGAGGAAAATGCTGCTATCAGCGACCGCATTTCCTGTTGCAACTGTGAGCCAGATGTTTTCCATCAAAAAGATGCTGAAGATTGCTCTGTACACAACTTTGTTAAGGAAATCATTGATATGGCTTCAACTGCCCTAAAAAGTAAATCTCAACCTGAAAATGAGGTGGCTACTTCTTCATTAACTCAAATCAAGGAGAAGGTGTTGGAACATTCTCACCGGCCCATCCAACTGAGAAAAGGGGACTTTTATTCCTACTTATCCCTCTCATCTCATGACAGTGACTGTGGGGAGGTCACCAGTTACATAGAAGAGAAGAGCAACACCCCATTGCCACTGGACACGACTGACTCTGGCTTAGATGACAGAGAAGACATTGAATGCTTCTTTGAGGCCTGTGTTGATGATGACCCTGATGGAGAGGAGCCCTGTTTCTCTAGTACTCCTCCAAGTGAACCTGCAATTCCCAATGAAGCTGCTATGCCACTCCAAGCAACGAGCTCTGCTAGGTTCAGTGGTATTTCACTCTTAGCTATTGATGCAGGTATGGTGGCTTTTCCAAGTCCTCCACTGCAGAAAGTATATGATGCTGGAAAGGAAGTGCATGGTTTACCCCAAACTTCCAATGGCTGCTTAGAAAGCTCAGAATTAACTACTCCTTCAAGGCCAAGCAGTGAAAAGGAGAGTTCAGAGAATCCAAGTGAATCTGGAATGCCGGAAGAATGTAATGCTGCTTCAGCCAAATCTATAGTTCCAGGCCTTTCCTCAAAGTCAAAGCAGCCAAAACAAAAGGCAGCATTGCCTCTCAACCCCAAAACTTTAGCTTGTGAAGAAAATCTTCTAAACCTTCACAAAGAACAACACAGAAATATGCATAGGTAGAATGTAACCCTTCCCAAGCATGAAAATCATCTTATTGAAAGGTATGTATAATCTTCAGGTTTTTAACAACCCACAGTGAAATATAACAGTGCAATTTCTGGGACCACCACTTATCCACATTTCATACCAGTTATTGGCATGTCATATGTATGTGTGTGTACATATATACATATAAAAACTATACAGAAACATACAAAATATGAGTTTGAGTAAACAAAACCATAAGAGGAGGAAAGTCTAGGCAGAATGCAGAATGACTGTTCATGGCAGATACTTATCCGAATGAGACAATTTAGGTGGAAGAAATACTCCCCCAAATAAAACCAACTATGAAGAAAAAGGAAAAAAAAACAGTCAAAATTGATATTATCTTTATTACATCATTTTGACAAGAAGAATACAAAGTTTGAGGGAGTATCTGAACAATTCAGGGCCTCAGATTCTTCCATTAAGGGGAAAAAATGGTTATCCAAATTGCAATTATATCCTGTGATCAAAACACATGCATAAGAGCAATGCTTCATACTTCAGTTTTCTGTGCAAGGAGCTGTTCGCTGCCTTTAGTGCCTGGAGATGAACAATGATTAGGTTAAAGCCTGCATCTCCTGATTTGGGCCTTTCTTTTATGCTTCTGTCTAATGTAACTATCATCACATTTGCTTCCCCTGAGGAAGGCTGTGCTGTCACAGTTCTTAATCATGGCCAAGTCTGAGGATTTAAACAAGAGAGGATAGTGGATGTTAAAGAAGAGGCTCTTATTTATCCACACACAGATTGAGAACAGGCAGGGAAAGCAAATGCAGAGAGAATACATGACAAGTTAATGGCGTTTTGATAAAAACCGAATTTTTGAGTTTTGCCTGAAGGTGACAGGCTGATTTCCATCAATTTTTTTTTAAAGAAAATCATTCCACTCTTCATATTTAATAAGACAACTATTGATTGGTAATTCTGAGATGATGATGTATCTGCAAAAGTGACACAAAGATTCTGTTATTTCCCATTTCAAAGCCCCAGTGATGAATATGCTTTCTCAATCAAGTTTAAAGAAGAAAATTTGAGCTTTCAAATGTGAGAGTCGTGTTGCACCCAAGTATGAGATGCCGAATGCCATCTCCACCCCCCGCCCCAGAAGCTTAATGCAGTAACCTAAACTCGTGCTATAGGAAATGAATTACAGAAGCAATCTACCCTAATTTGTTAACTTATTCAAATAACAGTTATTATACTTAACTATGCTAAAGATTATCTTTTTTGTGGCAGATTGTTTATTTTTTGATGAGCCTAATTACTGATTTTCTAAAAGTAATTTACATTTATTACAAATACATCTTTTAAAATGTGACAGATAAATGTTGTTCCCATAATGTATTATGAAAAAAGTTACTATTTAAAAACACATTATTTAATTTGAAAGATGAATGGCAAACATCATTATTTTTTTTTCCTGCAACACCTGTGCCCTAAGCTCATTAAAATGTGTGATTCTGTGTAGAGCTGCTAGAAATGGGGAGTGAGGGGGGAATCTATACCATATCTATACCCTAAAAATAAACCCAGTATGCAAAATCGAAGAAAAGCATCCTACTTACTAATGTAGCTCAACTAATTTTATACGTTTCAGACTCCATTTACAATTGGCTGCAAGTGAGAACAAAACTAGGAGAGAGAAATGTATTTGCTGTGAAATGTGTCCACCCTATAATCACATTCTCCATCAGCATGCAGTAAAACTGACCATTAAGGGAGAGTAACTACAATTCCATAAGCTGCTTCAAAACAAGTTCTGTTAGAACCAATTGTGCTGCTTCCTCTGCCAACCTCCACAGAAAGGCTGGTAGAGCCTGGCTGATTATGTTTTCTGATTTTGAAAGGGGATAAAGGCTTGAAAGAAACACCACTCTGAGGATGACATCATGTGACTGTGACCCGCAAGTCACCAGTCATGCTGAGAGCTGGAGCTCGAGAAGCTCTGGCACTGGAGACTCTGAGGAGTCCGCCCTGGGATGCACACCTCCCTTTTTGTTACTCCGGGAATTTTCTTCTCTCCCTTATACAGACATAGAATTGAAATGATACGTAAATGAAATCAGCTCCATCTTCAGGCTTGGGGAGGTGAATGTGCTGATGGACCTGGGTAGCCCTCACATTTCACAAGCAGGAGCAATATAGAAAACTAGCAATCGGCCTGCCTGCCGGTCAGCATTCTTTTGTGGAGCCCTCGCAAAACCTGGCCCAATCCTGGGCAAAGGGAGAGGCAGCCAGGTTTTACCTCTGCAGAACTGGGATCCCCCCCAAGTGACTTGCTATCAGCCTAGGGCCATTTTCAAAAGCCTTGTTTCCTGATTTTATTCTGCTTTTCAGTATCATGTAGACAGAACATCTGGATGCTTGGATTTTCCACTAGTCATTAGCATTAGGAACCTGGAGTATAAATATTACTATTACTTAAAGTACTACCAGCCAAGACAAGTTATTTACTCTCAAGATGCTAACATGCTTTCAGGGTTAAATGTAAGGAACACATAGTAAAAGTATTTGGTAAATATAAAGTTCATGTCAGTAGGCTTAATTGTTGCCCTCCCTCACTCCCTCATCCTTACAAGATTCTACATAGCAAAAGAAAAAACTCTGCTTTCTTTAAACAATTTGAAAGACCATCAGTTGGGGTGCTCTTTTTATTAGGTTAATAATATGTAACAAAACACAGTTTTCTTTTTTTTTCCCAGAGATAAGTTCTCCAGTGATGAAATTATCATAATGCCATCATGAGGAGATATACCTTAGAATATCAGATACATTCTGCAAGAGTAACAAAGAGTAATAAAAGTTTTTTAAGTTGGAAAGATTTTTAATTTACTTTTTTTCTAATTAAAAACCTACTGAAACTGTTTGAGAAATTTTAAGATGATCTAACACAGTATGCATTTGCACTGCTTTCCAGGCACACTGCTGTGCTTTTTACTGTTCTCATTTATGTGTCATGTTTATAAAAATAGAGAGGTCAGTTGCAGCAAATCACTTCAAAGGAAAGGTAACTGGGTAGATCCAGATATTTCTGCCTAATTTGGAGGAAGCACATAACGTGTTTCTGGAGTGCCTCCTAGGACCTGCCTAAGAGCTGTACTTTGCACTAATCTTTTTGCTGTATTCTGACGGTTATTTCTTTGTAATCCTCACCATAAGCCTCTGATCTTTGATGAATGGTTTAACCCTAAACCTTAGGCTAGATAAATCCTATGGTATAAAAATTTAACTCAACACATGCAGACACTGTGTATTTTTTTTTTTTTTTTTTCTTTTGGCTTGCTTTGGTGGTTTGGGGTTTTGTTTTACTGGGTTTTTGTTTGTTTGTGGTTTGGGGTTTTGGTTGTTTTTTGTTTTTTTGTTTTGTTTTGTTTTGTTGTTGTTGTTGAGGAGGAGGTGGATTCATATATTTCCTTTATAATTTTTTAGCTCCATTGCCTTTCCTACTTTATTGGTTTGTAAATGTGATGGTTGGTGGTCTGTGGATTTTAGATTTTAGGTAATTACTTTTATTAACGTGTGCTCAAGTAGACACACATAGTAAAAAGTGCTGCTGCTGTTTTTACCCAACTGAAAAGGCTTAAGAGCAAGCATTCTTCATGTATACACCACAGATTCTCATTCTAACAATTGGATTGGCACTGCATGTTTGATATCGCCTAAAGCTGGCCAAACAGGTTTAAGATACTACCTTAAGTGTATCTTACCAAATTTTCCTTTAATAAATCAAGATTTTTCTGGATATGAATTCTCCTTTATCCAGTGCTTCTATATAACTATCCCCGTAATGCTAAATAGCAAAGATTTTACTGGGCATCAACAAAGTGCAAGCATGCGTGCATGCAGACCCCCTCCACCCCACCCTCCCACCCCAGATCTGTGCCTCTACAATCTGGGCTGCCTGTTTCCAAGTGGACCAAATTGAAAGAATTGATTATCCAGAGAGAATTTAAATGCTGGAATTTGGTAAGACCAGATTTTCCTCACCTAAGGATTCCCTAATCAGTGGCCAGATTTCAAATGAGTCATATCCTCAGCATTTGGACAATACACCACACTCTCTCTTGAATTACTGCACTGTTTCACCATATCAAATTTTGTCCCATCTGTCCCTGCCTGTCTTCTGCTGTTCTTGATAACTTCCTTCCTCTCCCCAATTTCTTGCTGCTCCAACCAAATCATTTCTTGCTAGGTTTTCTGACTTTTAAATAAGTAGCAAGAAAAATGGCGGGGGGAAGGGGTGCGGAAGAAGCAAGATAAGAGGGGAAAAAAGAGAGCAAGATCGAGAGAATGAGAATATTTAGTTCCAGGAGGGCAACAGAACAACCTGACATCAGACTTCAGAACTCAGTTTAAACCCAGAGAAGCAAAAGTGAGCTTTGAGAATTGGTCAGAGGACATGAAGTAATTGCATCCTGCACTGCCTAACCTGGGATTTAGGTTTCCCTCATGTTCAACTGGTTGCTTTTAGCCACTTAAAAATAGGCAGAATAGATTGAGTAGGGAACACATTTTTATCTGAACCATCAGATGTACAAAAATAGTAGAATTATTCTCATTTCCATAATGGTCTCTGCATCTTAAATTAGTATTTGAGCTAGAAGACCCATATATCCCTTCATAGGCAAGGGGCTGGAACATTTGCAATTATCACAATGTTATGAATGTTTCACCACTATGTATTAGTGGAATTGTTCAATATCACACGTAAAGGGTTAAACTTGAGAGCACTGGTTCCCAGGCTGTGAAGTCATTCTTTATAGCTTGCTGCATCACTGGCAGCCTCACATTTTCATATTGATTTGAGGTTACCTTGAGGGTTCGAAAATGAATTCACAGAAGAGTGGGTAAGATCCAGAATAAAAAGGTCAAACAATGATTTTTCTTGATTTTTTTTGAAATAATGTCTTTTTTTTAAAAATCATTGTAGTTTTCACATCGTGTTGAAACACTTTTTGCAGAAATGTGGACCTTGCGCTATTAAAATGTCTACTTATATTTTATGTATCCCTTTATTCCAGAACATTAGCAGGTAGTTCCAAAATGGCAGTCATTGATCGTTCCTCAATGGACTTGGTTTTGAAAATGAAGCAGACATTTCTGACACCTTTTCTTGTCATTTTTTTTTCTTGTAGAAAAGCCTGGCTGCAACTCAGGGGTGGCGTCATACTTCTGCCCTGGGCTGGTCACTGGTTCCATCATGTCACTGCCGTTTGTTACATTGAGCTCTTCTGAATGCGGTTTGTCCACATGAGTCTTGTGGTCTGGATGTGTGCACTGGTTCTCTTTAGGCGATCGTCTTTGAAGTTCAGCAAAGCTGCTTGTTCTCCATGGATTCCTGCCCCAAGCTACCTCTACCAACCCTCTCTCTTCCCGAGACTTTTCTTTTTGCCTCTTCCCTTCCTGATCTGCTCTTTAAAGTTCTGCAGTTCACCAAATTTATGGGCCATTAAATTCCCCTGTCTGGAATGACCCCTGCCATACTTGACCAATCTCATGTTTCAATCTGAATTTTTTTTCAAGGTAGGATGCCTATGTTGATTGAAAGAGGTTTACCTAAAAAAGCCAAATTTAATTTGGTTGTAGCATAGAGAAGAAATACTGGTCCTTCTTTCAAAATTAAGCAACTTTTAGAAGCACCATTATATTTATTTCATTAAAAAATAATAATCTATGCAGCACTTCAAGAAACAACTATATAGTGTTGTATATTATAAACTGGTGACATTCTACTGTTGAATTATGTACAACATTTTTTGTTTTTTATGCTTCTTGAGGTGGTAATGAGAAAAAAGTTTTTTTAAAAAAAGTGTGCCTTGCTGTATTTCTTATACCATTTATTAAAAAGCTGCTTTCATGGTAAAAATATGTTGGCTTGAAAGGAGGAAATGGCAAGGTTAAGATGTGTGAATAATTTCTGTATATATGTATAACCAAGTACAAACATTGATGTATAATGACAGTATAAAATGCTTTCATGTTTGTGATGTCTAGTGATGTGGAAAATATAAGCCTTAAATCCATTAGATTGCATGGTAATTAAAATTGGCATAATAAACATAGTTTATTGGGGGAAAGTGAAATTACTAATTTCTTCTACCTGTGTTCTTTACCAAATTGTTGCATTTGGTTCTGGGAAAATATTAACATGTAGCAGCATCCAAAATGTCTATATTGCATAAGTGGCTTAAGATTACTTAAAGTAGAGACTGGATATGACATTTTTCAAAGTCTTTTTGTTCACTATGAAGAACTTGAAACAGCAAATGATTAAATCCCAGTTCCCCTAAACCAATAAAAATTTATACTGTATTTTTATTTCTTCTTATCATTAATAGTTTAATGTTGGATTTCAGGATACTCTATATGTTATATTTATTTTACCAAATTCTTTTGAATGAGTTTGATAGAGGGTAGGTAGGTGTAGAAAATTCGACTAATACTTAGATATAGATTGTAGATTTCAGGTGTATTTATTTTGTGTAAAAGAAATTAGCTAAGAAATATTCCATTTTGTCATTATTGACACTTGTTAAATCCAGTATTTAACCTATATCCTAATGCCTACTAAAGTGCCTGACACACAGTAGGTGTTTAGTAAATATTTGCTGACTTGAAATATTGAATTAGGTAACATGAATGAATGGCATCTGTCTCTTCATTTTGGGACACAGACACACAACTAGTAAAAAGGTATAATGCAATATAAAACCACACATGATATATAATCAATCTATATCAAAATTTTAAAAAAGAGGAAGGACTGTATAGATTCTTCTAGTCTCAGGAATGATAATCCCTCGCTTAAGAAATAGTTCATAAACACTTTGAATGTGCAAGGCAGTGTTGTAGATGGCAGGTATTCCATGGTGAACAAAGAGACAAAGGCCCAGTCCCCAGGGGAGGGACATCAGGGATGAAGTGAACATACAAGTGAGATGCAGTAGTTGTCCTGGAGGTGAGGAAGAGAAAAAACATGGTAAAAAGAGGTACAGAGAAGCAGCACTGAGGGACAAAGAGGAAGTGAAAGGGTTAGGAGAGAGCAGAAAGTTGGACAATAGGAAATTAGTGAAGCTTTATTGTAGAGGTAATAGGAAATAAGGTAATTTGGGAGGAACTGACAGGTGCTTTAAAAAGTTGAGCTGGAGCTTTTGTATGTTATATATGTTCAAAAAAGAACCTTTATAGAATCTTTGTTTTTACCTGGTGTAATTGTTAGAACTTTATTAGTACCACATCCAAGAACATTTAAAAAATACTTATCTATAATTGTACCACTTAATAGCTATTTATATTTTTATAAAATCCTTTTCCATACATACTTCTAGATGGAGGACTCATTTGAGGTTCTGGAATAGGTAGTGATTTGTTGAAAAGGAGTTTTAGGCAGATATCTAGTTGCAATGTTCAGAGGATTACAGGGAGAAGAGATTAGAGATAAAAGCCTAGTTAGGAGGCAGCTGTAGATCAATGAGCTAGGCTTGGTATGATAATGGTGTGCACATGTAGTGGCCTTGGATTTAGAGAGAGACCAAATCTTATAGAGTTTTGAAATACCTAAGAGCATTCTGGACCTCTCTTAGGATATGACATTGTTTTACATGCTGTCAACCTCAATTTTCCTAGGTAATGACTAAAGCGGAGTCTATAAAGTGGAGTCTATTAGTAAAACAATCAAAGAATAAACAGACAATGATGTTCTTTTTACCTGTTATACTATTGCTGAGGACCTTGGGATACCAAAAGTGTTTGTTAATTATTATTGCTTAGCCTTAATACCAACTTTGTAGAATGACTTTAGGTTTTTGAATAATACCTTTTCAGACTGGAAGGGATGGAATAGTTTCAATGTCTCACTCCACACAGGCTCTACTTCCTCAATCACCCTTGAAAATGGTCACATTGTGCCCAGACACTTCCAGTGGCAGTGACTCATTATCTATTAAGGCAAGCTGCTCCACAGTTGGGCAGGTCTCTTTATTAGAAGGTTCTTTCATAGGTTGCTAAAATCTGAATCCCTCTCCCCACTCTTTAACTTTTGCTCACTGGGCCTAGTACTGGCTTAAGGAGCAGCTTAAGTTCTATTTCTACTCCCTCTTTCACATGGCAACCCTGAGTATAAATGAGACCAGTTACTCATTCACTCCCAACCACTGTGATTTCTATTCTCCAGTATCCTCAGCTGCCCTGAATATGGCATGGTTTTCAGATCCATTTCAGCCTGACCGAATGTTAACCAATAGAAGTGTTTGAAATGGAGGAACTGTCTTCATCATCATACATGTGGAAAAAATATCAGAACATTTAAGTGCTAAGTTTCCTCTAAAAATATATTCAAGATATATGCTTATCCTATTATTGTAAGTTTCAATAAATAAATAAATAATCCACAACTTCCTTCAGTGGCCCGGTCCAGTGCCTGAGTCATCTTGAGTGTCTTCCTTACATCAAATCCAAACATAACTTGTTCCAATATAAACCATTTCCCATTTGTTTATGCTTTTAGTCAGCAGTTGTTCAACAAACATTCATTGAGTGACTACTTTGTGTGAGGCACTGTTTGGCTTCAGAAATACAAAGGCAACTAAAATGTGGTCTCTACCTCCAAAGGTTTTACAGGTTTTCTTGTGAAAATGCCTTCATGTGCTTAAATAGGGTGATCATGATTTTTCTCCAAATTAAATAATTATTCCATTAATTTTGTTTTCTATGTAAGTTTTCTACATTACCAAAAATCCAGTGAGCAAAACAGTATGCAAAGTGATCTGGACCTGACTACTAGAAGAAGTGAAGTGTATTTTTTTTTTAAGTTTTAAATACAGAAAAAAAGTATATTTCAAATTTCTGGTTGCTGAATAATGTGCATCTTACAAAATAACATAACAGTCTCAATTCAGGGCTTTTGAGAACCTGAATTTGAGGATTTTGTTGGGTTTAGTTCATCACGATTAGGTTTCATTCATTATATCATTCCTGGGAACAAAGAAGATGAAAATATAAAAACAGACTGAAAAATCCAGCTCTTTCCTACATGTCAAATTGCTTTAATTTCCAAATAAAATTGATGTTACTGATTTTTCAATTATGTATTTTCAAAGAAATGTATATATCTCCATACACACATACACACGCTTTTTTATGAGGTTGAACCATTTGAAATTAAATTGCAGATCACAACACTTCATCCATAAATGCTTCAGTATATATCACCTAGAATGAGGGCATTCTTCTACAAATCCATAATACCATTATCATGTGCAAGAAATTGAAAGCTTGTACAATAATATTTCTGATAGCCCATATTCAAATTTCACCACATGTCCTAACAATGTCTTTAAAATTATTTTTGTTTTAATCCAGTGCCTAAAGATCATGAATTGCTTTTAGTTTTTGTGTTTCTCATCTTGAATAGTGTTCCCGCACTTTTTTTTCTTGCTTTGGTCTTTCATAACATTGACATTTCAGGAGAGTCCAGATCAGTTTTTAGCTGAATGTGTCTGTTTATTTCCTCATTAATAAGCTCAGGGTAAACTTTTTAAAATCAAGTATACTACATATAATTAATGTTGTGTTTAACAGCCACTTTTAGTGAAGTCATAAGAATGAATGAATCATTGACATTCTTGATTTGTCTAGACATTAACAACATACCCTTACAGCTCATACTTCATTTTTCCAAGGCAGGAGACAGCAAACTGTCCCTCAAGCCAAATCCAGCCCACTGCCTATTTTTGTTTGGCCCATGAACTAAGCATGGTTTTTACATTCTTAAATGGTCGAAAAAAAATCAAAAGAATATTTCATGATACATGAAAATTTTATGACATTCAAATTTCAGTATCCATGAATAAAGTTTTACTGCCACACTCAGTCACTTACATACTGTCTCTGACTTTTTTCCTCAACAGCAACAGAGACTACAATGCCTTCAAAGCCTAAAATGTTTACTATCTGGCCCACTACAGAAAAAAGTTTTCCAATCCCTGGTCTAAGGTATTCTATCTTCTGATATCATTTTCCTAGAGGTAGATCAATTTTCATTTGCTAACTCAGTGTAATTTATAAACACCTGCAATATTTATGTCTTACTTCCTATATAATATTGAGTTCTCAATTTCAGTTTCATATTACCCTAGAAAAATAAAATGTACTTTCTTTCATGAACTTAAAGTTTGTTCCATATCCACAGTTGGTTTAGGGATTAAAATTTAGTTCATTTATTACTGCTTGGCTGTGATTGAATTAGTGGGTTAGTCAATTACAGACTAACTCGTTCGATCATTCAGAACCATCAGGAAAATGGACAAAGCCTGAACTCACTTCAATTCGCCAATAAACCGGAATCTTTTCCCTAAATATTTTTCTTAAAGCAAGAAAATTTAAATTCAGGCTATTTGAGAGTCAGTTTTTTCAAATTTATTTTTCAATCCAACCAAGGCAAAACTATATTCAAAATTGTATAAGGTACACCTTCATTTTCTGAGTGCTTGTCATAAATAACAATCTGAATTTACCAAGGAAATAAGTATTACTACAGACCCAGCTGTGGCTGTAAGTGGACACACTTACTCCATAGATGTTCAAAAAGTAGCAGTCCTTATTTCCTTTTTTTCCTCAATTCACCTTTGACTGTATGCTATCTCCCACTGCCACATGCCTAGGGAGGGGCCACTCAAGGAAGTGTTTTAGCCACTTCCTACTTCTTGAAAAGCAAACACATACTTTTTATAGAGCCACGACCTCCGGTAATTTGGGACTTGCCACATATTTGCGTTTCCAAAGTAAAATAACAAAATAACAAGGTGATGTGAGCAGGCCAGGCCAGGCCCACAAAATTAACGTTTCTGCGGCAAAGACATTTTGGCCAAAGCCTTGAGACCATTCTGACCCTTGCTTAATGGACCCTCACTCAAGCAGAAACTATGCAGTGTTTATTTGTACTTGTGTACTGAAGTAAATCAGGCCCCCCATAAAGCAACTTTTCTCAGTCCCTACCTGCTTGCACACACACAAGTTGAGTGAAATTCACGTGTGAGGCGCTCCCGGGATTTGCCACGCCTTAATATGCAATTTCCAGTAGAGGAAAGACTCCACCCCCTTTCTTCCCACCGAAGGGAAGTAGTTTGACGCAGCTGAGGGCTGAGTAAAGTAATGTTGCTGTAAGGGTAACTTTGAAGCCTGTCTGATTCTTACTTTAATAGCAAATCATTCCTAAATGTTGATACTTTATTAGCAAATCCCTTGTGACTTCATGTTTGAGAATCACCTTTACGGAGGCGTGCACTCTCTTGCTTGAAACGAGGTGCCCCCAAAGCTGGGAAAGGACTCCAAACGAACAAGGGAACCACCCTCAGTGTTTGTGGACCCACAGCCCTGGATGTGCCGCAGCCGCGAAGAATTCGAGCTTTCTGGTATGTTCTTCAGAAAAAAGTGAAATTATAGTTGAGCAAATGTAAAATGCAACAGAACTTGGCCTCACATTTACATTGGAGAAATGGCCGATTCTGATCATTTGACCCTGGTAACTTTACCCCCAGTTTACCAAGGCATGAGATATGAAACATGAAGGTTTTTTTTTTTTTAGATGTATACAAAACCTTTTGTGTCTTTACCATGTAAACTGACTTCTTAGCCAATTTGACAGGATGTGACATCGGTCGTTCTCCCTTGTTCATTCATTCTATGTGAAAATTTTGGGCTAGAATCACCGGATGTAAGATTTAGTATTTTTCTACACCACCAAGATGTATAATAATGGATTTTATTAATTTAAAACACATGAATACATGATATAATAAGGAAAAAAAGCTAAAATTATGAAAATATTTTGTCCTTATTTACACTTAACCTGCCATTTAAAAAAATCACAGCTTTCTATAAACAAATAGGCCATTACAAATATAAAACAAATATTATTCAGCAAAATTTATTCAAGGACTTAAAATGATTGAAGGCTTAGGAACATAAAAATACAAAAGATGGTCTTTAAATCCCAACATCCCCTAGCCTCTGGTTTATAAAAAATACTTTAAGATTTATAGAATTAGTGCAGTTCTATTACTTGATCAAGTTACTTACACTATCAGCAGTTCAAACAATTCCCTCTGTGTGTATGTGTTTGCTTGCTTGCAAATATGTTTTATTTATTTTAGTGTCTTTCTATGTCGAAAGCCAAGGTGCTGAAATTTATCTTGTCATTAAAATGGTGTGAAAATCAAATCAGTCTTCATATTGATGCTCTCCTGTCTGCCAATTTCAGATGATTAAGATGCTTATGGCAAGGTTTTGTAAAGTGAAAACTCCTTAACTATTCCGGAAACAGTTCTGTTTTTACATATCAACTGTTTGTCTCTCTTTTAAATATTTTTGTCAGGGTTTAAACTTCAGGATAATTCTCTTCTAATTTATCAATGATTATGTCTCCCCATGCATGCTATTTTGTATTTTTTACAAAATCTTTTTTTTTTTTGCAAAATAAAATTACTAGTAAGTTACGGGTTGGGGCATTTTCTATAGGAATGGAATACTTTAATAGGTAAATGGGAAAAAAGGGAAATATAAAACAAATTCTGATTATTCAGAGTAAGTGAACAACAGAATATTCTTGTTAACCTAAGGGTCTGATTATTTAAGTCATATGTGACTTATTGGCAACTCTAAAACATTTCTTAACGAAATTGAATATTTAATGATTCAGCATCACTACCATGATTACCTATTAGTGCTTAGGATAGTAGACACATGAGTTATAGGAGATCAGGCATTTAGTTAACACACTCTGGATATTATTTTAAAATAAATCTGAATAATAATAAAATAAATTATCACTTGGGAGCTTACTGTGGACCAGGCATGTGATGCAATTTACGTACTCAAATTAATTAAACCTTGCAATACTCTTTGATTGGTGATACCTATTTTATAAGGAAATTGAGGACTAGAGATGTAATTTAGGTATTATTGGTTTCCTTTTCATAGAAGTAAACTATGGAGGAGAAGAGCTATTTTTAAAGCTCAGATAAATAAGAATTTATTTTACAGTATTCATGTAACATCCATGCATATGTTGCTAAATTTCCTGTCCATATCAAATACTTACTGAACATATAATTCATGCCAAAACTAAAGAAAGAACTTTCATTTTTACAAGTATTTCTTATAAAAATTCTATAGGAAGAAATGATAGCTAAATTAGCACTTGAAAAAGGCCAAAGAAAATTATATATGGTATATAATTATGCCTCATTATGACCTCTACAGATTTCCCAGAAAAGTTAGGCAGTAAAAACACACACAACAGGAACACTTTAAAGGTCAGAGCCTGATGAAAGTAAAACGCAATAGTTAATTATGAAGGACGAGATTAATGTTCTAGTAGGAACATACATTTTTATCATTACATTTTGCTTGAGAATTTCTTTATAATATACACTTACCCTTCTGTGCATTTTGTTTCATAGCTGAAAGGGTTAGTGGAGAGAGACATTTCTATAAAGTATAAGTATAAATTAAATTTCAATTTAATGAAATAAAAATGTGGGCTTTGCTATGATTCCTGGCATCTTTATTGATTTTTCTTCCATGGGTCTTTTTTTCTCCCAAAGCATTTTAGATTTAAGAGTAATATTAGGGTCTCAGTTTCCAAACAATTTACCTCAAAATTTCTCATTATCTTCAAGAGATATTTTCTAATAGCAGGGTTTCTGGATCTTATTTGTTGGATTTCCACCACAGGCAACATTCCTGTTCTAAATATTTTGAAATAACAACAAATCACAATTGTTTTTAAACTTTTTTAAAAATAATTTCAGATTTACAAAATGTTGCAAAAGCAAAAAAGGTACATTTTACACAGATTCACTTAGTGTATATATATATATACACACACACACATACATATATACATACATATATATGTATATATATATTACCTCCTTTACTTTATCTGCCTATCCACATATTTTTTTACTTATTCTGAACCACTTGAAGGTAAGCAACATATATCATGGCCTTTTATCCCTAAATTCTCTATTGTATTTCCTAAGAATATCTGTGTATTTCCTAAGAATAGGGATATAGGTATATTCTCTTTTATACTGATAGTACAATTGTCAACTTCATAAATTTATGTTGACATAATATTTTTTTTGACTCTACCATTCACGTTTCTATTTTGACATTTGTCCTGATAATATCTTTGTAGCATTTTTCCCCTTCAGTATACGGTCCAGTCTAGAGTCAGGTATTAAATTTGGATTTCATATATCTTCAGCTTCTTGCATCTGGGAATATTTTTACAGATTTTCTTTGTCTTTTTACAACCTAGGCAATTTGGAAAATAGATACTGCTCACTACTTTTTAAATAGATCATTCCTCATTTTTTGTTTGTCTGATCTTTCCTTGTGATTAGATTGAAATCATGCATTCTCAGCAGGAAGATTGCATAGGTTATGTTCTATCCTTAGGGTATCATAGTTGGAAACTTACAACATCCATCTGTCCTTCATTAGTGATGTTAATTTTGGTCATTTCATGGAAAAACACTTTAAAACCATTCAAGTATCCTGATCCTCATCAAAATCTTCCACTAGATTTAGCATCCATTGATAATTCTTGTCTGATCCAATCTTATGATCCAGATTATGATTCTCCAACTCTCCACATTTACCAGATGGTCCTTTGCAGTCCATGAGTAAGAACCCTTCCTTATCCTCCACTTATTTATCTATTTATCATACGTATGAACTCATGAATTCTTTTTCCCCAATTTATTTATAATTCATTACAGTACTTAAATTATTTCAGTGCTCAAATCGTCCCAATTTGGTCAGTAGGAGCCTCTTCACCCTGGCTCTTGTATTCTTATAACTTGCCTCTGCCATCTTTTATGCAATTTCTTACCTTCTGGCATAAAAAATTATTCTACTCTTATTGTGGCCCTATCTGCCCCAGACTTCAAATCAGCCATTTTTGTGCGATGCCTTGTTCCTTTTAGTGAAAAATGGTTTTAGAGACCAAGATCTGAGGTCTGGGCATGCTCATTACCACTATGGGGGGCTTTGCTTCATGACTCTTAAATCATGCAGAGTTAGGAAATACATGAATATATATATATACACATATATGTACATATACAAATTATACATACATAAAAGAGTGCATATACACATACATATACTTATTTTGGAAATTATGAGTTCCCACCAGTACCTCTAATTCCAATCCCCCTCCATCTGGTTCTTTTCCTGCCTTCCCTGATTCCATATGTGTAATTCCTTTCTTTTACCGTGAGAACCCTGGGTACCAACATTAGTACATTTACTCATTTTGCTCAATAATATGTCTAAAATAGTTTCAGAATTGCTTCATTCATGCCATTATAATAAACATACCTACTGAAATGAGTTCCGGATTTATTTGCAATTCTCCTCTCTACCCTGTACACCTCCATACCCACAACCCTCACACTGCCCAAGATGGAGGGTATAAGGCTAGTGTGTTCCTAAATTACTTGGATTAGTTCCTTTCCTTCTCTTTTTCCTGTCTTTCTTTGTCTTTCATCTATATTTCTTTTTATTTCACCTCTTTCTTTTTTACGTTGTCTTTCTTCTTTCTTTCTTTCAGTACGTTATGGCATTCATTTAAAATACAATTAGACTCATTTGTTTCAGTTTCCTTTCAGTTTTACATTATTTTTTTCCCCTCTCCCATTTTTATTGGATTTATTTTTTGAATATGTAGACAATTAGCAGGCATTCCAGAGTTGAAACTATACAAAAAGTATTTTAAAGAACTGTTTTCCCCCCTGCCCCTTTAGCTTCTACCTCATTCCCTCTACCCCCTTCACCCCCAGCCCTTGTAAGTGTTCAACTCCAGTATCTTCTGGCTTATTTCTTCTCTGTTTCTTTCTGTAATAATAAGTAGATATATGTAAGTTTTCTTATTTTCCCTTCTTCCTAGCACACAAAACAAGTATAATATATGTGTCTTTTGCCTTATTTGTTACCTTGAAGAATATTCCCTGGGAATCACTCCATATTAGTTTGCAGAGATCTACCTCATTCTTTGGATTTTTTTCTTTCAGCATTTTTTTTTATATCAGCAGTTGTACATTTACAGAAAAACAACGCAGATAGTACAAACTTCCCATATACAACCCCCCACACACAGAATTTTTCTTATAATTAACATTTTGAATTAGTGTGATGCCTTTGTTAAAATTGATGGAACAGTATTTTTATAATTATACTCTAAATTATAGTCCATAATTTACATTAGCATTCACTCTTTCTGTTTTTTCTTTGAAGTTTTATTCTGGTAACATATATACAACCTAAAATTTCTCCTTTTATTCACTTTTGAACATACAATTCAGTATATGTTGTGCCACCATCACCACCATCCATTACCAAAACTTTTCCATCACCCCTATTAGAAAATCCATAACAGCATTCCACACACTACCCAGCCAGTATTCTACTTTCTGACTTTATGAATTTTCTTATTCTAATTATTTCATATCAGTAGGTCCTTTTGTATCTGTCTTATTTCACTCAACATGATGTCTTCAGGTTTCATCCATGTTGTAGCATGCAGCAGAACTTCATTCCTTTTTAGCCTTGAATGATAGTCCATTGAATGTACATACCACACTTTGTTGCTGATCTCTTGATGGGTGCTTGGATTGCTTCCACTTTTTGGCAATTGTGAGTAATGCTTCTATGAACGTTTGTGTGCAAATATCTGTTCAAGTCCCTGGTTTCAATACTTTGGGGTATATAACTTTAAGTGGGATTGCCAGGTCATATGGTAAATCTGTACTTAACTTTCTGAGGAACTGCCAAACTATTTTCCACTATGATTGCACCATTTTTCATTCTGAACAACAGTGTACAATGGTTTCTGTTTCTCCATATCCTCTCCAACACTTATTTTCCTTTTTTTAATAGTAGCAATTCTAGTGAGTGTGAAATGGTATCTCATTTTGGTTTTGATTTATGTACCCTAGTGGCTAATGATATTGAACATCTTTTCATGTACTTATTGCCCATTTGTTCATCTTCTTTGGAGAAATGTCTACTCAAGTCTTTTGCCTATTTTTAAGTTGGATTGTTTGTCTTTTTGTTGTTGGGTTGTAGGAGTTTTTTGTATATATATATATTCTGGTTATTAAACCCTTACCAGATTTATGATTTCAAAATATTGTCTCCCATATTGTAGGTTGTCTTTTTGCTTTCTTGATAAAATCCTTTGGACAAAAGCTTTTAATTTTGATGAGGCCCCATTTACTTATTTTTTTTTTCTTTTGTTGCTTGTGTTTTGATGTAATCTAAGAAATATCACCTAACACAAGGTATTGAAGATATTTTTCTGTTTTTCTAGAAGTTTTATAGTTTAGATTCATATATTTGTATTTTTAATCTATTTTGAATTAATTTTTGTATTTGGTGTGAGGTAGGGGTCCACCTTTACTCTTTTGCATATGGACATCCAGTTTTCCAAGCAGCATTTGTTTACTCATTCTTTTATATAACTATACAGCACTCACTGGAATCACAACTTTTTTCTTTAATAAAGAAAAAAAAAAAAAGGAGATTTAGACTCCATTCCTTCCTTTACCATATGAAATGACAAAATATGTTTTCAAGTAAGGTATTGATATAGATGGTCAGATCTGCTCTATTCATTGTCTAAGAGCAACCCTGTTTTAAACCCATATTTTCTTATTTCTCTTTAATTTTTCTGTAGCAGTCACCCCAATTTTCCTTTCTCTTGAATTACATGTCATGCCACCCTCATCCCCTACAACAGCTGTCAACTTTTCCTAGGCCTTGAAGCATGCTTAAACATCTCCTGTCATCAAAAGCTTTCTCTCCACAGAGCTGGCCGTATGCCCACTACACAATGATTCCCAGCTAGAGAAAACAGGATGAAATCCTTCCAATATTATGGTGTCCAAGTCCACTGAGAGGAAGGAACACATTTTCCTAATTTTCAAAAAGGCACCATATAAGAGCTCTGTCCTCAACCCTCTTTCCCTGTCATGGAACCATCACATCTCTCCATCCTTCACTCAGAATTCTCATTAGTTTCAAAGTGTCTCCTTTACTTTTGCTCATCCTCTGTGGTCTCATTCCTACTCCCTCCACTCTCAGCTGCAACCTACCAGGAAATTATAATCCTATGTGACAGAAAAGAAACTTCTGGTTGAAACCTTTCTAGAAAGACATTTTTCTTTTGCTTCTGTAGCCTGAAATTCTCCTCTTTCCTCTCCTACTTTTTTTAATGCAATTATATTGAGATATATTCACACACCATATAATCCATCCAAAGTTTGCAATCAATGGCTGACAGAATCATCATATAGTTGTGCATTCATCACCACAATCAATTTTAGAACATTTTCATTACTCCAAAATAAAGAGAAAATAAAAATAAAAAGGAATACCCAAAATATCCCATACCCCCATCCCTCCCTATTATTTATATAATATTTTTTGCCTTTATTTTATTACTCATCTGCCCATACACTGGATAAAGGGAGTGTCAATCACAAAATTTTCACAATCACATCATCACATGATGAGAGTTATATAGTTATACAATCATCATCAAGAATCAAGTCTACTGGATTACAGTTCAACAGATTCAGGTGTTTACGCTAGAAACTAAAAAGGAATATCTATATAATGCATGACAGTAACCTCCAGAATGACCTCTTGACTCTATTTGAAATCTCTTAGCCACTGAAACTTTATTTTGTTTCATCTCTTTCCTCCCTTTTGGGCAAGTAGGCATTCTCAATCCCATGATGCCAGAGCCAGGCTCATCCCTGGGAGTCATGTCCCATGTTGCCGGGGAGACTTACACTCATGGGAGTCATGTCCCATTTAAGATGGAGGGTAGTGAGTTTATTTGCAGAGTTGGCTGACAGAGAGAGGCCACATCTGAGCAACAAAAGAGGTTCTTTGGGGGTGACTCTTAGGCATAATTGTAAGTAGGCTTAGCTTCTCCTTTGCAGGAATAAGTTACATAATAAGTAATAGTAAGTTACATAAGCCCCAATATTGAGGGCTTGGCTTATTAAATTGAGATTCTTCTCCTACTTTTTGACACATCTGTCTCCTTCCTCCCTTCTCCACTGAAGATTTTCCCTGAAGTTTTGTTCTTAGACTTCTCTTTTCATTCTGTACTTATCTAAGTTATTTCATCTACTCCCATAATTTCAACTCAATTCTAGCTGTGAAATGCCAGCATTTGATTTCTAAGCTTGACTAGAAATCAGAATTCTAGGTCTGCTTGTCCAATTGTCATCCCTTCTGGTGGTTTCCTTAATACCTGATACTCTAAAACCAAACATGTTATTTTCTGTCTCTTATATCATCCCATATCTTAGATAATAGCATTAACATTTTCCCATTTGTTCAAGATTCAGACTCAAACTTCTTCCTTTTTTTAATGTGATTACAAAGGGCCTGGTGGTTCTTCTTCCCCACATTTTCAAATCTTGTTCACATATGTTCCATTCTCAATGCCACCCTGTTGCCACCTCAGTGGCCCCTGTGAACTCACACATGCTCTGTAGCAACAGTTCCCTGATTTTTAAATCATATCAGGATCACCGACAGTGCCTATCATTTTGCCTTGAACATTTCAATTAATCAAGTCCTTTTTTATTATCTGAATTTGTGCCCTGCTAGGCTGTTGACAGTGTTGGTAAAACAGAAGGTGTATCATTCTCTTAAAGACAGTTTGCCAATTTTGGGAGACATAATTACACATATGAATCAACTAGAGAATGATCCTAGACCAGTGGTTCTAAGTCTTTAGTTTGCAGAAGATTCACCTGTGGAGTTTATGAAAATGAAGATTCCCAGACCCCACCTTGAATCTGATTCAATATAGAGCCCAGGAATCTGCATAGCAAATACCCCAGGTTATTCTTTTGTGGGTATTATTTTGACTTCATTTTCTGAAGCATACCTCCAGACATTTCTTAATCTAGTATCCAAACTATTGAAGGGATAATATTGTTCACATCTATTTATACACAGCCCATTTTCAAAAGTGATGTGAGACAGCTTACAATAAAAATCATGGGCCCAATTAATTGGGAAAACATTAATAGTAAAAGACAAGAGCCAAGAAATTAAAATGGTGAGGGAATAATTATATGAAAATCGAAGCTAAGGAAACCTACTTAAACTAAGCATAAAAATCCACTCTGAGATTCTCAACAATCAAGGTAAAGATGAAAACATGGCTAATGAAAGTATTCTTTGTCTAATAAAAGGGAGCAACTTTCTCCTGCTCCTGAGCTTTGGGAGGAATTTGTCCTATGGGCCTTTATTTAGGGGCTATTGAATGCCATAATGGATAATATAATTTAAATCCATTTTTAAAGAAGTATACGTAGTGCTACTTCTTAATAAGGGTAGATGAAAACTGAGGGAATAATTTGGTTGCATTTTGGAGAATCTTGAAAATGAAGGGATCCCTTAGATATTACCTTATAAGCATCAATAGTCTCAGCCAGGATTTTGACAGGAGATGAATAATAGACAATTCAAAACTGATATTTCTACCCCGTTCTACTCACAGATAGTCCACATTGCTGATTGAAAAAAAAGATTCAATGTGTAGATGACAAAGATGTTTCCTTGTAAAATAAAAGGACTTATCTGATATTTTAACCTAAAGGAGGGTCAGTTCACTGCTGTGCAACAGTGAGCCAAATGAGCAGTTTCATACAGATCAAGAGCAATTATTGCAAAGCAATTCAGCATCTGCACAAATTGTTGATGGAAACACCAGAACTCTGCACCATAAGGCACACAAGAGATGTCCTGTCTTAAAAGGTTTTGAGGATGAGAAGTATCAAAGATCTGCCCTAACCATAGAAGATCCTTAACATTGACTCCTGTAAAATGTTTAATTTGGGGACTGACTATATTTCAAAGACCACCGGGTAAATCGCAAATTGTGACCCTAAGTAACTAAATATGGCAATCAGTTGAACAGACTAGTTTAATATTATCCCTCTGGATGTTAAAGTGTGCCTGCCAAAAATGATCATTTTGGTTTTAGGAAAATTAATATATAACAGCTTTTCCTGATAGAAGTTGACCAATAGGTTGAATTGCTTGTCAAAGACACTTCTGACTCTAGATTAGGAAGGCATGTCATCAACACATCAGAAGTGTTTGTCTTGCTGTGGCTGGGTCATCTAAAGACAACCAATTTGTTCAGTTATAAAATTAAAAGGAGGGCACTTGGGATCTAGCCCTGTTTTGTGCCATTTAAAATATACGTTTCATCTGTCAAAAAGAAGCCCTTTCCTATCCACGTTAATTTCTGCCATAGTATCCAGCAGTAATGGCTCTGAGAGAGAGTTATAAGCCTTGAATCTATGTTGAGATCATACACTTAGGCCTCTTTATGGATTCAGTGACCAATGATAAATCAGTAAGGTCCATGAAAAGTCTTAAAATGCTCCTTACTGATTGAGAGACCACATTTTGCCTTCAGGAATATGTGCTGCGTACTGATTTCTCACCTCTCTCCAATTTTCTAAAATCCATTTCCCCAATCTACCCTCATGGCACTTTTTATATACTTTCTTGTATTTCAGTTATTTTTACATGTGCCTTATAGCCCCAGTTATTCTTACTGGATTCAACTAATCTTTGAACAGTTGTTCTATAAATACAGGCATTCTCTAAATGATAAATAATATAACGAGTGCATGGTGGGTGAGGAAATAAATGGATTCATATTTCCTGCTTTGGTTACAATCAAATAGAAAGTTTGTAACCAAACAATTTGGAGACACAAAAGGGAGAGACAAAAACTCAAGGAACATGATGAATGTGATCTTTGTACTTTCACTTGCAAGATTTTGGCTCTTAGTTATTGAATTTGGAATCAGATCATTCCAGATTGTCAAGGTATGGCCTGTTGAAAATAGATGGGCTCCATCGTCAGCCCTTGTCATGAAGACACAGATATTGTCACATTGGCCAAGCCACTTTACTCTTCAGTGGTAGACCTCTAAGGTTTTTTTCCTGAGGAAAATCTAAAGAACATGTAGTCAGTCTGAACAGTGAATGCTGTATTTTCCTGAATCTTCTCATTTCTATTCTGGCTTCCAGGGGTATCCCAAGGGACTGTCTTCAACCCCCAAAAGGCTTTCAGTTGATTGGTAACTTAATTGTATTTAGATGCCAGCTCTTTTTCAGTACCTTACACCTACAGGTCAACAATTTCTTAAATGTTTCACCACATGGCAAACATAAGAAGTGATGACATATTACTGAACGCTGAGTCAATGGAGAAGACTGCTCAGCACTGTCCCCCTCCACCCCCACCAGCCACTGTGGGTGCTGAGAGGACCCAACCTCAGCTCGATAGGAACATCCCACTCTGACGTGCTGCTGAACTAAGTTTGAGGAGCTCTGGTCTATATAAAAAAATCAAAATCTTGTAGAAAGTGGTTATCAGGTCCCATTTTCCATTCCCAGAAAACCTGATTACTCTGAACATCCACTACTGTATTTGTTTATCCTATGTTTGAAGATTTCTAGAGGTTGGAATTTTATAATCTTTGTTGAGAAACTGTCCCGCTGTGGGAACATCATTCCTGTAGGGCAATCTTTATCCAATGTGTTCTCTACTATCTCCAGTCAACTCCTTATCTTTATCTTCTCGTAAATGAAACCAGCATAGTTAAAAAAATATATATATCCTTCAATTATCTTTCAAAGCTTTGAGTAAATTATTCATCAGTCTCTTTTCAGGTAAATGAGGCCAGTCCTTTCAATCCTTTTCCCAGGACCAGTGTCCTATTTCTTCAATATTTTTCCTTCCTTCCTTCCTTTCCTCCTTTCCTTCCTTCCTCCCTCCCTCCCTCCTTCCTTCCTCCCTTCCATTCATTTGTTTTTTATTCTATAAATTCACTGTGATTTCACCACACATTCTTTAAAACACAGAAATCAAAACTTAAATAAATCATGCTGTGAGAATTTGGCCAATAGTGTGTATGGGCTTACCCCTTTGTTCACCTCTTACTGTGGTCCACTGACGTTGTCAGGCATTATTCCATTGTAAGTATAGTCAGTTGATACCATTTACATTTATTCCTAAAAAGCAGATGAAAAAATAATGTGAAAGAGAGACTCAAATAATCTAATTATCAACATTACTATTGAGCATAACTTACTGTTGAACTCTACTCAGTAGAGCTTTACGAATGTTATCTCATTTGATTCTCACAAAACCTAACAGGTGGGTATATTAGTATTTCCATGTTATGCAGGAGGAAGCTGAGGCTCAGGAATGTTTGGTAACTAGTCCAAAACCAGTCCTGGAATCAAGCAGATTCATTCTTGATTCTGAGAACACTGATGGTCAGACTGACTTGCACTGTATATATATTCTAGCTCTTTCTGTTGCTACCCTGATATACATGTCATTTTCATGTTAAAGATGACTTCTGTCTTCAAATTTATCAATTAGCAGAGAATCAAGTACAACTCTAAAAGAGTTAATGCTTCTCAAAATATGCTTCTAAACATATTTTTGCCTAATCCATTACAATCAAGTCACTTCTAAGAAGCACCTTATTTATTAAATAAAGGTTATATAGTCTTACTGTATGTACAAATACTCTCCTCGGTGCTTTACACAGATGAACTCATATAAGCCTATGAGGTAGGTATTACTTTTAAAATGAGAAAAATGAGTGACAGGGAAGTTAAATAACTTGTCCAAGATTCCAGAAATAGTATGGAGTAGAGCTAGGATCTAAACCTGTGCACCCAAAACCAAGCACTTAGCACTCTGCAGTCCTCTATTGCTTGCAAAGCAACAAGTTGTTTATTGAAATTAGGGTGACCATTTTAACTCTGTTACTGAATTTAAAACCATAAAGTGTGTGTTTGCTGTATATACAAGTATGTGTAGGCAATATGTGCATACAGATCTACATTTATGAAGTTTAAATGAACACAAGCTCTCTTACAAGAGATGGTTTTCTTCATAGAAACATAAGCCAAGGAACCAGTGGCCAAACACACATATAAACCTCTGCCTTCAAAGCTTCCATTTCAGTAAGATAAACAGGAAGTCACCAGTACCCTTCCCTTAGTTTGGCTTACCTAAGTTTTTTAGTGCATCCAAAATTTGGGATCTTGACTCTTAACTCCAAGCAGCAGAGCCAAGACAGGATGAGAATTCTCAAAACTATCCTGGACTTCTCATAATACTTCCCCATCTTTAAGGAAAACTGAGCAGCCTTGAAAATATTTCAGCCATGAACCTGTGTAGGCGTCAACTCTGCCTCTGCTTTCATCATTGGAGGGGATATTATTCAGCTCTCACATAGCTGTCATTTTTTAATGGCAACTGTATAAATGCATCACAATTATTTTACATTCTCAAATATTGGTCATTGCTTCTCTCATAAAAAGGGTGTTCAAATAAATTTAAACAAGGAATTGTATTATAAGATACCCTCCACCTGGTTAATTTTAAATAATGAAATTTGGAAGATATTTGGGAGTTCTTTTACATCTCATTTCTCCATAAGAGGCACGGGACATTTGGGCCTTTATTTACATCAACATATATTTCAATTTGGGAAAGGAAAGGAGAAATGTTCTGTCTTACAGCTGCTATTTGATGGTACAGTTGCACCTAAAAGAAGACCCTAAGAGTCAAATATCAAGCAGTATTTTAAAAGAAATATAAACACAGGTATTGTCTAGGCAAGCCATAAAACCACACTGATTCAAAACAAAACAAAAAAGAGGGCAAGCTTGATGTTTTCTGGGCACACACACCAACCACTGTAGAGAAAAGAGTTTGAGGTGTTGGAGTTACAGGGCCTCAGTTTGAATTCCAGCTCTGCCACTTGCTGTTTTTATGTCTTTAGGCAAATTACTTATCCTTTCAGAGCCTCAGATCCCTCATTTGTATAGTGGGGATGCAAATAATTTGCAAGATTGCTTTTAATATGAGAGATGATGTATTAATTAGCCATGTTCCTGTCACTGCATAGGTGCATATATAAAAGTGATGTCTTTTACTGTGAAGAGCTATGTTCTTCTTTACAATTTTGATATGGGAAGTTGAAAAGAGAAAAAGGGAATGATGTGGCATCATGAGAATGGCAAGGAAAAAAGGCTTTGGCTCCCTTCTGGTGCTCAAAAGCTGGGTGCTCTGTTGTGAAGTATCTAATGACAGATGACCAATAATTGGTAATCCAATATCCTACAAGCAGTAAGGTTCAGCCAATCAAGTAGTTGGTTTTATCACTCTGGTTCATTGTGAGATATTTTATTTGAAAGCAAAAAATCCCACAACTTCAGTTACTAGATGTTTCGATGCTACAGACAAACATCCCTGATAGGATTATCTTGCATGGGTTCATAGCTATACAAAGCGCCCTAGGTAATATGTATGGTCTATATTCTTTCCCAGATGTAGCAAACTATGATAAATTATATCTCAACAAAGAAACCACTCTTATTCAAAGCAAGTTTGGAAACAATATTTCAGGAGTATAACCCTTCTTTAATCATATACTTTGATGGAAGAATGTTCATATGCACATCAGCTCAGCTCAATTCCTTCCAGAAGGACTGACATCTTAAACTGCACTAAACAATGAATCACCTTGTCAAATAAAGTGCAAAATGGAAAACCTGTTACCAAACTCATCTGATATAATGACATTTACAACAACATGTTTGAGGTGATAAACCGACAATAATAATTATATTTCCTTTAGACTTTGATTGTACTTTGAAAGTTTGATGCAATCATATTTTCTTCCTTCAAGAAAATTTTACACCCCGACATTTAATTTTGGAAACTTCAAACCTTCTACGAACATGCAAATCACAGTTGGCATTAAAAGAAGCATTCTCAGTTCTCTTTCAAGAGCCTAGAATTATGATGATGGTGATGATGCAAACAATAGCTAAGTATAGGAGACTTTTCCTGTAATTCAAGGTTGATGGAAGCATTTCAGTTCAGAAATGACAAATAGAGCACTTTCCTCTCCCTAACAACAAGATTTGGCTGCTGGAATCTTGAGGGGAATAAAAACAGAATCAAGGTCACACAAAACTCCCGATTCCAGCCTCGTACATAGAGCTTTGCACATCGTAGGCACTTAATAATTATTAAATGAATAACCATTTCTGAGGATTCCCCTTATCATATTCTGAGCACTCAGAAGACTGAGTCACTTCTCTCAGGGTGGAGTTTTAATTTTATCTTCACAGGATTTTCCCTGCTGAGTTTCTTGGCCTTACAGACATTCCTGGCCCCCTCTGCTGCCCTGTAATCCTGCCTGATGTACAGGCCCCCTCCAGGCTCCTGGGTAAATGCCTCACTTCCCTCTGGGGTGGCCAGACCTTGGATCTTCTCCTTAAAACCTTAATTCTTACCGCCACAGCTGCTGTGTTCAAAAGCCTATGGGCTCATGTTCACTAGCAATCTACAGCTATTTTGCTATTGTCAGTAGCTCTGACCCAAAGTCCACTAGGGGAAAAGGTAAAAACTTTTGGCTAAAAGTTTGAGATACTGTTTTACAGGTAACAGTTATCCATGCCCCATCTGTCCCAGAACTCCCTGGAGAATCAAGCACTGGCTGTATCTCTTCCCAGGATATTTGTGATTACAAAATCTACTTAAGATCCAACATTTCAGAGATTAAGAGTCAACATAAAAACTGAGTCACATATAAAAATGGGACACTTATTTCAAGACATAACTGAGTATCCAATTGTTTTAGCTGCTGTACTGAACGTAAATATGGCATATTTTGTACTGTCTAGGAAGTTGTAATCTTAGATAAAGGAAATGCTCTATACACCTTTCTTTCACTATGATTACTCAAATCTTCAATCATCTCCCAGGATAAAGATCATAAACTGGACCACTCCACACCTAAATTATTAACGTGTTTATTAAGTTACTTGTTTAAAATATTTTGTGTACATCTGCATCGCCTATTAGATTGTAAATACCTAATGGTCTGTATCTTGGTCTTCTATAGCTAACATCATGCCTTCCAAAATAGTAACACTCAAAATATTGCTGTTAATATTGAAATGAATATAAGTATGTAAATCAAGTATATCATGGATTTTTTTTTAATACTGAGAGGGAGTTTGACAAAGTTTTCTGAAAGACGGGGATTTCCGGAACAGCTTGACTGGGTCAGTGTCAGCACGTAATAGTTCCACAGTCACATTTGCTAAATTAATAAATGAAGAAAGGATATGCTTAATATATGGACTACAATGCAGAACTCAAGGGAAGATGTTCCCATTGATAAATGAGCAAGTCAGGGCACTGTGCACGTTTAGGCTGTAGTATAGGCAGCAGCAGTGACAGCTGTGATCACTCATTATGTGTCCATCTCTGTTACTCACCTTGCAGAATGTTTATGATTAAACCCATTCCGCAGATGAAGATAAGTAACTTTAACAGCATTGAAGGTCAAATAGCAATGGAGGGGCTGAGCCAATATTTGAAGTCAGGCCCATCCTTCCAAAGCCTATTTATCCCCATTACCCTGTGCTCCTGGCTTGTCACCTGAAGTCCATGGAACCAATGAGAGTGGAGCAGGGAGGGGTGGGCATGGATATCAGACCTGTGGCATCTCATGACAGGCAATGGAGATTCGAGGTAGTGAGGCCGCTTAGGAGAAGATACTACAATTTTTTGTTTACTCTAAAAATGAAACTTTTCTACTCATGTGTGCATATGACTTGAGAGAATTTTTTAAAAGCTCCTTTGACCCAAAATGTAGAATCACCCTTGCCCATTCTTTGAAAACAATAAGAGATGATTGGTGACCACATGCTGAAATGGTTGTCTTCACTCTGCTCCTCACATCATTATTTGTAAAATCATTGAGAAGAGAAAATGATGAAGACTCCATATTGTGCCAAGACACTGCTGCATTCAAATAGCTTTGTCCTTTTCTTAAAAAATCAGGCGGGAAAACTTGGCTAATTGGAGGGCCAGCACCATGAAGCCCACATAATGAATTTCAGGGACAAGGATGCATCAGGGTTCACATTTTAGTGAATGGCTTTCGTAGCAATGAAATCAGAGTTGATCTTCTCACGTGCGGCGTCCGCAGGAGCAAGAACTGCATGTGGCCTGACAACATCAAACACGTAAAGTCTAGGCTAATGTCTGTATTACTTTCACTTCTCTCTGAAATTGCTGTTCAACTTTTTTCTTTGAAATGAGTCACTTCCTTACAAAATGAAAAGTCTATAAATTGTAACAAGGACTCTGTGACAATTAGTGCCGTATGCTCTTTATTAATCCTTTTTCAGTTACTGAATTTTTCATGGTTCAGATACTATTCCAATAGTTAATTGGAAAATTTGCCGTGTTTTCCTGAATTAGTGTTCTTTGTTTTTCTCCAGGGAAGAGGGTGAGGAACTGCTAACTTGCTTTGTGGCAACCTGTTATAAACGGTAAATTAAATGGTACCAGCAGCTGACTACTTCTGCATCTCTCTCCAGGCTGGTATGTTTCCAAATGATGCCACTCAGCAGCCTCCCGTCACCATAGTTCAGCCCCTGAAAAGAGAATGTGGGCATCAGGTGTCAGCATTGTAGGCAAATTTGAGAAAATCTTGTCAAAAGTATTCATAGATACTTCTCAATTTTAGAATTACTAATAGAATCTATTGAAGTCCAAGCTCAAGTCAACTCACTAATTTAACAAACATTTTGGGGGACACCTATCACATATTAAGCTGTATGCTAATCATCGAAGATACAAAAGTTCCTCAAGCCATAATGTGGGAGTCAACCTGATGAATAATTTTCCCTCAAATCTCACATACGGTGCTTCAACAAGTCCTGTTGATTCTATATGCAAAAAAAAAAATGTTTTAAATCTTTTTTTTCCTTTTTGCAAGACTCCTAACCGCCATCAACTCTTGCCTGTACTAGTGTAGTATTTATACATCCATGCATTAAACAAACATTTATTAGATACCCACTATATGCCAGCTTTTTTTCTGAGCACTGGGGACAAGCTATTGAGAAAGACAGACAGGGTCGCTATTCCATGGAGTAGCATTCTAAAGAAAGAATCCAGAAAATTTAAAAATCAGTTATTGGTTAGTATGCTAATGATAAAACAGGGTGGTGGTGTTGGAGGCAACATCTGTATGTAGAAATATATTACCTTTTGGTTTGACCTCAGCCTTTTGAAGGCCAAATAGCTGAATGCCTATATCAAGATCATTTTGGGCATCCCTCAGTTTGTCAGTAATTAAAAATTGGGTGATCATGTAGGTTTCCTTCATCACTAATCAGGCTAACAACATCAATAATACAAACAAGCATATTAAGATTTATTGTCAATATCTGAATATTCACTTTCACCCGAAGCTAAGCATTCTAGATATAATTTGGGGTAAGAATGTATTTTTTTGCTTTAAATTGTATTAGATGAAGTGTATGTGTTTATTTTAAGAAGAAATCCTGCAGTATATGATAATGAAAGCTGTTAATTTTATTTATGTATAAATGCAATTGTTAAGAATTTTCAACCAGTCAAATAAATGGATTAACCATGAATATCAATATCAAAAGTGTGCATTAGCTAGATAACTTAAGAAGAGCACTATTTTTTCCACACCAACAAATATTTAAAATACTAGCATTCATAATATTTATAGAATTGTATTGTATACTAGCAATATAAATTTTTTAAACCCTATAGGGTGTGTTTTTAAGTTTTAGTGATAAATATTCAAGAAAATATCTCTTTTGGAATTGTTCTCATCTTGTGAAAATGAATTAAAAGCAGAATGCCAACTTTAACACCATGACACTTCCAGAGGAAGGGAAACAAAAAGGATGTTCCACAACATCCATAATAAACCATCTTTAATCCAATCACAATATAGATTGCAAAGAGCAAGAAATCAAGAAGAGACTGTCAGAAAAAAATCAGGAAACCAAAACCCATCTTGCTCCCCCAGTGAAGTCAGTAGATGGTAGCATTATAGCAACTGTAGGAGCAGTCTAGAAGCTGACAGTACTAAGAAAATTTTATTCCTGCACTTTGATTTCAAACTTCTAATCCCTGGCTACTAAAATCTTTCATGATAAAATTGTAGACACAATTCAATTTATTCATTAAAATGTTAGATTTCTTTTTATTCCAAAAGTTCATTTTATAATGGTAGTTTTGGGTTTTGGCGAAATGTTGAATTTAACATGTAGTGAGAGATTAAGCCTCCATCCAAAGCACCTGTTTAGGGTGTGTCTGGCAAGAAAGGCCTCTCTGAGAAGGTGATTGCATAATTTCCTATTGCTGCTGTAACAGATTGCCACAACCTTAATGACTTAACCAATGCAAATTTATTTGCTTACAGTTCTGGGAGTCAGAAGTCCTAAAATCGGGGTGTTGTCAGGGCTGTCTTCCTTCTGGAGACCTTGGGGGAGAATCCATTTCCTTGTCTTCTCGCTTCTAGAGATTGCCTCCATTTCTCAACTAGCAAACCCTCTCTGTCTTCAAAGCTAGCAGCATGGCTTCTTCCAATCTCTCTCTACCCCTCTCCCTCTCCTTCTCCCCTCTTCCGCTTCCCCTCTCCCTTCCCCTCCCCTTCCCTCCCCTCTTTCTCCCTCTCCCTCCCCTCCCCTCCCCTCTCTCTCCCTCTCCCTCTCCCTCTCTTTCCACTGTCACATTGCCCTTTTCTGGCTCTGAACCTCCTGGCTCCCTCCCTCTTGTAAAATCCCTCATGATTATATGGGGCCCAACTACATAATCCAGGATAATCTCCCCATCTCAGGATCCTTAATTTAATCTCATTTGCAAAGGCCCCTTTAGCATGTAAGGTAAGATATTCACAGGTTCCAGGGATTAGAAAGTGAACATCTTTTGGGGGACTGGGGGGGGGGGGGCGGTGCTGGTTATTCAGCCTACCCCAGTGACTTTAAATTGAGACCAGAGCTGCTAGAGGAGCCACATGGGCAGTGATCTGGTTGAGGAGCAGTCCAGAGAAGCACAGAAAATAGCTAGTGCCACCAGAGAGCAACCAGTTTCACATTTGAAGGAAAGAAAGATGTGGCTGGAGGGTAGAAAACAAGAGGGAGGGGGTCTCAGTTGAGGTCTAAGGGGTAGACGGAGCCAAAGTCTTCCCAGACAACTCTTGTCCCCCTCCACCACCATCCTGCCTCCCAGGCCCTTTCTTTCATTCTCAGTCTCCTACAGAATGGCCTTTTTAAAATGTAAATTGCATGATATCACTCCTCTGCTTAGCATCTTTCCATAGTTTCCCACAGTACTTAGAATACCGTCCAAAGTCCTTGCCAAGCTCCTGAGATTTCTCTAGCCAGATCTCAGGACTCTCTCCCCTTCACTCATTAATTTCTAGCCCCTTCTCTCTGCTCATTCATACACCAAGCTCTTTGTTAAATCTGGCCCTTTGCCCATGCTTACTGGGATGCCCTTCCCTTCTGCTCTTTATATGATGTCCAGTTCCTTGTTTCTCAGTTCTCATCCTAAACCTCACCTCTGAGAGGACTTCTCTGACAACAGTTATCAAAATTTGGCCTCCCACACCCCCATACTTATATCCCCATCAGCTATTTTTATCCTGACTGTTTTCTTGGTTCATTGATTATCTCACCTGCTAGACTGAAAGCTACATGATAACTGGTACCATGTTCATTTTCTTTACCACTGTAGCCTCAGCACTTAGGATAACACCAGGCAATGGTAGACATTCAATAAATATCCATTGAATAGACAAAAGAAAAAGAAAAATGAAAGCAGCAGTGGTCCTTTAAGTTACTTACAACTAGTAGAGGAAATAGATGATGATGATGATAATAATAATAGGAACATGTGAACCAAACAGCTTCCAGCTACTGACTTCTCACTGCAAGCAATGCATTGTGCTCAGTGTTTTATTTCATTTATTACCCACAACAAATGAATGAGCAAGATATTACTCTCCCTATGTACTTTTTTAATAACTAAGAAACCAGAAGTTCAGAAAAAGTCTCTTGCATGAAGTCATAGTTGGTAAGTGATGTTTTGAGCAAAGTAAAATAATTCCTAAATTTTAAGAGACCATTTGTACTTTTAACTCTGTAAAACCTAAATGGAGCTGATAGTTGATTTCCCTCTCAGGCTTTATTCAAGGACTCAATTTTGGATTCTATTCCCTCAATTAAAGAGAATTGGGTTAACTTTTTAAATGTAAAGTGCTCTTTTGACACACAAATAATCACAAAGACAAAATGCTATAGTCTTAAACTAAAAATGAAATAAAGTGAAAAATAATTTCTTCTAATGAGTTTTTATAATAATTTTTAGACATAAAATTAGGTACTGTGCAAAAATTCATGGACTCTAGTTTTCAAGAAAGAAAATATCACAATCATAGTAAGTCCTAAAAAACTGTGTTTTAAATACATTGTTATTTATACCGCATTTTTAAAACCTGAAATATTTTAGTGTGTCTGGTTTGTTCAGTTCTGTTAAACAACACAACAAAAAAAGACTGCAAAATATATTCCTCCAGGTGGGTAGATATATGCTGGAGTTGTAAAGAAACAGATTATGTATTTATGTTCTATCTTCCCAATTATGAATAGTAGGCCAGGTGCAAAAAATGTGTCCTTGAGCAAACACAGTAATTTGTGTGAAGGCTACATAGTTAAAGCAGAATTTTGCCAAGTCTTGAAAAAAATAAGGGAGCATGCAAGCACAAAAGAAATTAAATTTCAAGCTGTAAGAGCTAACTTGAATTCTATTTCACCCTATTATTAACACTGCATTGGTGTGTTACATTTATTACAATTGATAAAAGCACAATTTTTAATTGTACTATTAACTATAGACCATGGTTTAACTTAGGGTTCACTGTTTGTGTTGTGCATTTCCATGTATATATGATATACAACCTAATGATTTGAAATTTTACAGAGAGGTACAAATCACATAACATGCTCAGTTATGTGACTCTTCTTTGAAAATGCATTGTGATAATTTTCATGTCATTAAATGTCCTTTGAATTTTGAATAATAAATGCATGATACTTCAATACAGGACTATGTCACACTTTCTTTAACAAAGATAAATTTTTATAATAAACTTTACTTTGAGCAGTTTTAGGTTTAAAGAAAAAAATTCACGGAAAGCACAGAGCTCCCACATACTATCTGCAATTAACAACATCTTGCATTAGTGTAGTACAGTTGTTACAATAGAAGAACCAATGTTGATATGTTATTAGTAACTAAAGTCTATAGTTCACATAGGTTTCATACTTTGTGTTTCCCAGTTTTATGGCTTTTGACAAATGCAGAATGTCTTGTATCAACCATTACTGTATCATATAGTATCATACAGAACAGTTTCACTGCTCTAAAAGTGTCCCATGCTCCATCTATTCATCCCTCTCTCCCCTGAACCAGTAACAACCCCTGATCTTTTTACTGTCTTTAGTGTCGCTATAGTTTTGCCTTTTCCAGAATGTTATACAGTTGGAATCAACCAGTTTGTAGCCTTTTCAGACTGGCTTCTTTCAGTTAGCAACATACTTTTAAGATTCCTCCTTATCTTTTCGTGGCTCGATTTCTTGTATCTTCTATCACTGTATTATATTCCATTATATGCTTGTATCACAGTTACTTTGTCCATTCACCTATTGAAAAGTCATCTTGGTTGCTTCCAATTTTTAGCAATTGTGAATGAAGCTGCTATAAACATTTGTGTGCAGGTTTTTATGCAGACATAAGTTTTCAACTCCATTGGATAAATGTCTGGGGGCACAGTGGCTGGATTATATGGGAAGTCTATGTTTAACTGTACAAAACTTCATTTTGTGCAGCAAAATTTTTCCAAGACTTTTTATTTTAGTTTTTTCTGTTTTAATACTATAAAAATATCCCATTGAGATGAAAATCATTTTTTATAATTAACTTTATTAAGGTATAATTTATTTACAATAAAACACACCCATTTTAAGCTTTCATTTCAATGACTTTTTAAAAACATGTATACTCATGTGACCACCACTACAATTAAGATATAGAAGATTTTGATCACTCCAGAGTGTTCCTTCTGCCCCTTTGCAGTTGCCATCCACCTTCCAACCCAGGCAGCTATTGATGTGTCATTATAGATAAGTTTTGTCTGTTGTAAAATTTTATATAAATGGAGTAACACATACATGTATGGATCTAGCTTTCCATTATTTTTTTTCACAGCATAATGCTTTTTTTATCTGTCCATATTGTTGTGTGTAACAGCTGTTCATTGCTTTTTTATTGCTAAGTCATATCCCATTGTATGGATTCACCAGAATTTTCGGGTATATGTTGTTTGTTTTCAGGTTTTAGCTGTTTTAAATAATGCTGATAACAACATTCATGTACACATTTTTGGGTGAACTGTTTTCATTTCTCTAGGATAAACACCCAGAAGTGGGATTTCTGGGTCATATGGTAGGTAGATGTGTAATTATGAGAAACTACCAAAGTGACTTTCCAAAGTGGTGCCCCAGTGAGCATTCTAACCAACTGTGTATGAGAGTTCCACTTTCTTCTTTCTTTGCCAATACTTGGTACGGTCAATCTTTTTAATAAAAGCCATTCTAATAGCTGTGTAATGGTATGTCACCTTGGTTTTAACTTGCAGTTCTCTAATGACTCATCATGTTGAGGTCTCCCATGTGCTTACTTGCCATCTTTATATCTTTGGTATCTTCCAATCCTTTGCCCTCTTTTTTAGTGGGTAGGTGGTGTATCTTATTATTGAGTTTTGTGACTTCTTTCTGTATTCTGGGTAAGAGTCTTTTGTCATGTATATGCAATGCAAATAGTACCTCCCCTTTGGTGGCTTGTCTTTTCATTTCTTAACATTCTATTTTGGTCATCAAAGGTTTTTAAATTTGATGAAGTTCAATTTATGATTTTTTTTTTATGGCTCATGCTTTTTGTGTCTTTTTCAAGAAATCTTCCTTCCCAGCATTTCAGCAAACTTTGCTAATTTACTAAGTGAAAATATGTAATATCTTGGTATTTTTCTGATTATTAGTGAGATTAACTATACTCAAATATAACTCTTTCATAGGCTGCTGTGAGTTTTAAATGAGATGCATATAAAACAATACGGTGACTGGGGCATAGTAAGTGTTCAACATGTTAATTTATTATGATTGTGTTTACAGAAATATGTACTCCCTTTTTTGTAAATTTTCTTTAGACCTAAAATTTCAAGAACTATTTTTACAATCAGGAAACAAACTTTTTTCAATTTTGTTACCAAATTTTCCCGTCTTTGCTCTTTATCTTTTAACTTTTCTGCTGTGACTGGAGTCACTCAAAATCTATCTGTCCCCCGAAGTCCCTCTCGTTAGCTTGCTAAATCATCTGAATTTCTTTGGAGTTGCTTCTAAAGTTTAATAGATATCTGTCTGGAGACCTTGTTCAAATGTAAAATGTTATCTTATAGGGCTCAAACCTTAATCCAGGCTGATTAAGCATTACTGAGCATATAGAGTAAATTGGTTTATTGGCTTATGAGAGGATTTGACTTAAAAAGATGGTACATAGAAAAGGAAAATTTGGCGTAGAAACTATTTGATAAGGATTCCAGAAAAGGCCTGGAAAATAGGGGTACTGGTTAGATTAGAATAGGCTAGTGGGCCGGTAACAAATAGACCCTAAAGTGAAGTGGCTTCAGAATTAAAAAGTCAGTTCTTGCTTATAAAACAACCCACATTGTCTCACCCAGTCTTCCAGGGACCCAGACTGATAGTGGCAACTCCGTTTTCAACACATGACTTTAAAGGCCACACCAATCAGGTAGAATAGGAGAAGAGCAATTGAGACGTTTTATGAGCCAGGCCTGGAAATGACATGCATCGCTTTCCACATTCCATTGGCCAGAATCTAATCACATGCCCCACCTAGTCTCCAGAGAGGCTGGAAAATGTAGTCCAGCTGGGTGTCATGGAAGGTGAAGAAAACAGATGTTGAAAAACAGTTCACAAGGAGACAAAGCCCATGTAGGGCTTAGTTTCCAAGATTAGGTGTTTTTGAGGTGTCCATGGTAATTTATGGAAGTCAGATGGAAAGTATGGGAGATGAAGTTCAGTATTAGTTATCTATTGTTCTGTAACAAGTTACTCCAAAACTTAATGACTTAGAGCAACAATAAAATTTGTTTACTGTTTCTGTGGGTCAGGAATTCAGGATCCACTTGGCTGGGCACATCTGGCTCAGGGTTACCTGTGAGGTTGATTCAGATGTTTACTGAGGCTGTTCACATGGCTAACAAGTTAGTGCTGACTGCTAGAGGGACGCCTCAGATCTACTTCACATGGGCCTCTCCATACAGCTCCTTGGGTATCTTCATGACATTTTCACTGGCTTCTTCCAGAAAGAATAATCCAAAAGAATAAAGTAGAAACTGCAGTGTCGTTTGTTACCTAGCCTACAAAGTAACCTGTCACCTTTACCATATTCTGTTGGTTGCATTGCACTAGCCATGATTCACTATGGGAGAGACCTCACAAAGCATGACTACCACCAGGAGCCCAGGATCATAGGGGACCATCTTAGAGGGTGGTTACCAAAGGTTTCAGTGAGCCACTTGAACCAATCCTTAATGCACTGTCCTGTCCATGAATTAGCTCCACATTGATGAATGGGACAAATTAGCTGCACACACTACAAGCAGAATCAGTCAGTCTGATTGAAAGCCTGTGTACCTACCTTTCTCGGGCATGAATCACTTAAACCTGAAACAAATCATGTAGCGATCTTTAAGGCAGATGTCAAGAAAGTTTTCCTTGCTTTCTGCTTTATGTTCTCATACTCACTCTTCAGTGGGCTCACTCCACCCCCATAGCTCTCCCACCTACCTCTGACCACCAGTTGCCCAAGAACACTTTCTTGGATTTTGATCTGAGAGCCTCATGTTTGTAATTGCCAGCATTTTCCTCCTTGTAATTTCCATACCTCATTAGGAATTTAAGATAGGAAATAAAGGAGATAGAGATCAAGCTCCATCTTCCTGGGTTTTCATTTAAAATAATCTGGGGTTTCTAAGAGGAAAACTGACACCCTAGTAGCCAGGTTTACCCTGGCTATGATCAAGAGGTAGATTTACTAACAAAATGATAATGCTTATTACACCCCTGGTTAACAAGGAGTGAAAAGATCCAAAATAGGCATGGTGCCCAATGACTTTAACTCTGAACGTACTACCATATAGGATATATCCAGTCACAAGCAAGCTCAAAACCAGCCTATACAAGGAAATAAACTCTCATTTCAAAATGCTGGTTTGTAGCTGATAATCTGAACTTTGTGATGTTATAGATGTTATGAAATAATACTTTTATGCTTTGATCTTGTATCTGGAGGGGTCCAGTGGTAAGGCATATGGTAACTGGATATTTTAATGAAGCAGGAAGCATTTCATCCTCTTTTCACTAGCTGATTGACTTTAGCAAGATAATTTTTCCAAGAATTCTTAGTAAAATGAAGCCATGAAAGAGTAATTCTGTGACAACAAAAGATGATCCTTGGTTCTAAAGCCTGGACAGTGGGAGAAACCATCATGATCCCTTTTTTTCTTCATCACACCTGCTGGTTTCAGCTGCCAAGGGCTCTGTGGATGTGGATGTGGTCATGGGCAAGGATGTGGATGTGGACATGGATGTGGACATGGATGTGAACGCGGATGGGGATGGGTGTGGGTGTGGATGGACATGGGCATGAATGCGGACAGACATGGATGTGGATATGGACAGTTGTGAATGTGAATGGATGTGGGCGTGGATGGATGTGGACATGGATGGAAGTGGATGTTGACATGGGCAGACATGGATGTGGACGTGGGCAGACGTGGATGTGGATGGACGTGGACATGGATGTATGTGAGCATGGATGTGGACGTGGATGGACATGGGTGTGGATATAGATGGATGTGGATGTGGGCATGAATGTGGATGGACTTGGACATGGAAGTAGATGGTCATGGGCATGGGTGTGGAAGGATGTGGGTGTGGACATGGGTGTGGACGTGAAAGTGGATGGATGTGGCCATGGATGGACGTGGGCATGGAAGGACATGGCTGTGGAAGTGGATGTGGATATGGACGTGGACTTGGGCGGACGTGGACTTGGGCGGATGTGGACATGGGCAGACATGGACGTGGGTAGATGTGGATATGGATGTGGACAGACACAGACATGGATGGACATGAGCATGGATGTGGACGTGGATGGACGTAGACGTGGGCGGTGTGGATGTGGATGTGGATGTGGATATGAGTGTCTGTGACTCATTCAGGTACTGGTAGGGGCAAATTAGCACCATTGCCATAACTCTATTTTTGCAATAAAATACTGTCGGTGTTATTTATATTGCCTGGGTAGTTAAAAAGGGGGATATTTCTGAAACCTTACTGAGCCTGTATGTGGTGACCACACAACATGATAGTGATGAATGGACAGTACAGAAAGGGATGCTTCTCTCAGGTGCTGTGCAGCCTGGAGTTCAGAAAACAGAAACTGCCATAAAAAGTAACTCAGATCGTCATGTTATTTGCTAAAAAGAAAAAAATATGCACCAAATATAGATAAAATTAAAGTTGTTTTTGTTTTCAAAGAAAACATTGAGTAAAAATACTAATGGCTTTCTGTTTTGAATTTAGTATTATTTGTTGAGAATCATATCTTCATAGCTTTCCTCCGTGTATAAAAATGATGTTTCCTGAACCAGGTCTTTCTTTATTGTGCTTACCTCCAGCATGATTTACTTTCTGGCCATTTCTTAATGAATTGAACTCAAATACATGTTTCTTGAAAATCCCCTAGCATTGTTCATATATAGATATATGTAATTTTATTTGTATGCTCTCTGAAATATATTTAACAGATGGTAAAATAAATCCAATTTTAAGCTATTAAGTTCTTCCTCAAATTTAAAATTCAGACTTACATTCCCTTGAATAACTAGGTAATCGTAATGTTAAACTTAAATAGCATGCTTTCAGCAGTTTCTCCAGAGGTACATTTGGAAGAGGGCAGAGTAGAGGATAGTAAATGTAGATTTAATACCCTCCCTTGAAGATATTTTTTTACCCCAACATTTAGTTCCCAGTATTCTATAAGTTAGTTAGAAAACTTTTCTGGGATAATTCCACATTCCAGGATAATTACAGGATGTCATGATTCCCTCTGGTCCTTGACTATTAGGACAAGACTATGGGAGTATTTTCCTTGATGTCCTGAGGGCAAAGTGCAAAAAATGGAAAAGAGCAATAGTGAGTGAATCTGTCGTAAACACTTGCTCTCCTGCCTCTGTGGACTGGAAAAGCGGTCTAAATCAGACTTCACACAGAACTCCTTATACTTCCTTGGGCATGCCATGCTCTCTCACTACTTTCTCACCTTTTCCTTTGCACATGCAACTCTTGCCTTATGTAGAACACAGAGGCTTCTACCGGTTCCCATGGCAAACCATGGCTCATTCTCACAGACTAGGTGATATCACTTCTGAGTAGTCTATAAACTACTTAGGTGTGCACAGCACCTAGCATAGATGTCCATTAAATATGTCACTTTTGAGATTTTGTTTGCATGTTGGACATCCCTACTTGACTGTAATATCATTGTGGGCAGGAATTGTCGTCACTGTACCTTCACATTTCCAAGTTCAATTTAGCACTTGATCAGTAACTATTTGATGAGGAAATAAGTAGACAAATTATACATTCCCCAAGTATGCTTTATACCATTGATCAGATCTTATGCTCAATGTAAATAATATTATTTTGGAATTTTATAGAAGCTTCTTCATACATTTCTATGGGAAATTTTCCGCTTTGCAAATTTAGGTATTGTAATCCATTTCCCATCAAAAGTTCAAGTTTTATTCCTTTTTCCTTCAAATGTAAAGTACAGTCATCAACCTAAAATATTTAGGCCTGCAATGGATATTCTAGTCCATCCACCTGGTGCACAGCTATGGCCTGTAAGTATGTATGGAGGGTACTATAAATAGTATTATCCCCTCAAGAGATGGGATCCATGTTCCCCTCTCAAATCTGGGTGGGCTTATAACTGCTTCAAGATATAGGTCAGGATAGATGATGCTACGTGACTTCAAAGACATAGCTGAACAAAAGGACATGCAGTTTGGGATGTGGTCTCTGGAACACTGGACTTGGAGCCCTGATCAGCCATGTAAATATTTTAACTATGCTGAGTTTTTCATGCTGTGAGGACATCCAAATCACATTCTTCCCCCTTCTATTCTCTCTCTGCACAGGGATAGAATTGGAGGGCTTCTTACTAAGATGCCATTGGAAGGTAATACTTTAAAGCCTAGCATAAGATAAAAATGAAAGATTAAAAGATTAAAAAAATTAAATATGGCAAAAAACATTGAGTGATATAGCCATGAAATAAATAAATAAATAAATAGTCTTCATGGAACAAAAACAATAAAACACAACAAGGAATTTGTTTATGTTTCTCTTTGCTTAGTGTGACCTCGTAGGCAGCCAGGATAAGGAGGATGCCATGGAGAAGGTCTGCTTCTACTGAAATGGAGTCATCAGCAATTCATGCAAGGAGGTGACTACCCACAAGCCAGAAGACAAGGATGCTTAATGTTGTAGTTACTTGTCAGCATTGTGTTTGAGGTCCTAGCTAATATGATAGTCATGAAAAACAAATAAGAGGTAAAGAATGCAAGGAAGACAAATTGTCTAAATTTCTTTTGCAGATGATGTCATTCCTTATATGAGAAATCTAAGAGTCTTATAAAAATTTTAAGAATAAAAGTGCATTCAACAACTTCACTAGCAACAAACAATTGAAAAATGTGAATAAATATAACAAAAGAGGTGTGAGGTCTTTAGCTCGAAAAATCACAAAACATTGAATGACATGTAAGATTTGATTTAACATAATCAATAATTTCAAAATTAAATTATACATTCTCTGTAATTCAAATTCAAATAAAAAACCTAGAAGGGTTTTTCATGGAACCTAAAAATTAATCACAAATGCATTTGGTAGCTTAAAGAGCCAAGAAAGCAAAACAAAACAAAATAAAACAAAAATCAAAACTGTGTGAAAGTTGATTAAGGAAGAGGGAAATTGTCCCAAGAGACATCTAGACTTAATATAAAGCTATAGTAATTAAAACTCATTGAAAGCAGGAGAGACCAAGAAGATGGCAGCATAGAGAGGAGTGAAAGTTAGTTAGTCCCCTTGGAACAACTAATAAACAACCAGAAACAACTAGTAAATAATCTGGAATAACTGTTGTGGGACAACTGTGACTGTCCACACATCATATATCAACCTGGATTGGAAGGAATGCCTGAGATCGCAGCATAAAATCTGTAAGTAAAAACTGCAGACCCAAGCCAGGAGCCCCGTCCCCTCATAGCAGCCCGAACTGTAAAACCTCACTGTAGTGGAAAGCAGCACTCTCTGAACAAGCAAATATACCTCAGTCCAGCACCAACTGGGGTTTTAATTAACAAATGTGGCTCAATACAAGCCACAAATCCCCAACAGACAGACAGAGGCTTTTAGTGACAGCTGACCTTAAAGAGCAAAAGGACTTCTCTGTGCCAGGAGGGGGAGCCCAGAGGACCAGGTGCTATCACTGGCCAGCAGGTGAAGCTGGGGGGGAGGGTATGTGTGGACTGGCCCTGAAGGGGGGCTTTCTGTCCCTTTTTCTATCAACCTGGGCAGCTCAGTGGAGAAAGCCACAGCCATTTTCAGTTCACAGGGCTCTGATCCAGACAAGGATGGAGATAGCAGAGTCAGAGAGACAAAGAACCTATTTAAATGCAGATGATAGCTCCCTAGGGGATGTATCTTCTCTAAGAGGAAGGAGTTGGTGCCCAGCTCTACTACTGGCTTCCCATTTAGAACCAGACCCTAGAGCCTGGGGGAAAACAGCCAAAACAGAAACTAAGTGGGCCATGCCTCCTTAAACCAGTCAGGAGTGACAGGCTGACAGAAGCCACCTGCTGGGCAGGCTAGGAAAAGCACAGTGGCTAGAGACCTCACAGGGTGTGTCAATCTTCTAAGACACACCCTCAGGGAAACCTGATACTGAAAATTCTCCCCTTCTGAGTTCTGAGCCCGTTTTGGTCTGGGAAAACCTGATTGCGGTAACCAAGGAAACCAGATGCCTAGACAACAGAAAACTACAGCCTACACTAAGAAAAATGAAGGTATGGCCCAGTCAAAGGAACAAACTTACACTTCAACTGAGGTACAGGAATTGAAACAACTAATGCTAAATCAATTCAAAAAGTTTAGGGAAGATATGGCAAAAGAGATGAAGCATATAATGAAAACACTGGGCAAACGTAAGGTAGAAATTGAAAGTTTGGAAAAACAACTGGCAGAATCTATGGAAATGAAAGGCACAACTCAAGAGACTAAAGACACGATGGAGACATACAACACAAGATCTCAAGAGGCAGAAGAAAAACTCAGGAACTGGAGAACAAGACACCTGAAAGCCTGTACACAAAAGAACGGATAGGGCAAAGAATGGAAAAATATGAACAACATCTCAGGGAATTGAATAACAACATGAAACACATAAATGTATGTGTCATGAGTGTCCCAGAAGAAGAGAAGGGAAAGGGGGCAGAAGCAATAATAGAGGAAATAATCAATGAAAATTTCCCATCTGTTATGAAAGACATAAAATTACAGATCCAAGAAGCACAGTGTACTCCAAATAGAATAGATCTGAATAGGCCTATGCCAAGACACTTAGTAATCAGATTATCAAGCATCAAAGACAGAGAGAATCCTGAAAGCAGCAAGAGAAAAGCAATCCATTACATTCAAAGGACACTTGATAAGACTGCAGATTTCTCAATAGAAACCAGGGAGACAAGAAGGAAGTGGGGTGACATTTTTAAGATGCTGAAAGAGAAAAACCGCCAACCAAGAATCCTATCAAGAATCCTCATATGTGAAGGACTCATATATGTCCTTCACATATGAGGGAGAGTTTAAAATATTCTCTGACAAACAATGAGAGAGTTTGTGAACAAGATACCTGCTCTACAAGAAATACTAAAGGGAACACGACAGACAGATAGGAAACGTCAGGAGTGTGAGGTTTGGAACGCAATTTTGGGTGATGGTAGCAGAGCAATGTAAGTACTTCGAACAAAGATGACTGTGAGTATGGTTGAAAGAGGAAGGTTAGGACCATGTGGGATACCAGAAGGAAAGAGAAAGATAAAGACTGGGACTGTATAACTCAGTGAAACCTAGAATGCTCAAAATTATGATAAAATATACAAATATGTTTTTATGTGAGGGAGAACAAATGAATGTCAACCTTGCATGGTGTTAAAAATAGGGTGGTATTGGGGGAAAAATACAATCAATGCAAACTGGAGACTAAAAAAGAAGGCATTAGTGGACAAACACAAAAATAAAAACAAAACAAAACAAAACAAAAAAAGGTATCAATGGAATAACTGCTGAAATTAGAAGAAGGTCTAATTAATAGTTTATCTAAGTTAATAGTATTGTATCAGTGCTGTTTTCATGGTTTTGATCACTGCATTATGGTGATATAAGTTGTTAACACTAGCAGAAGCTGGATGAAGGGTATACATGAACGTTTTGTATAATTTCTGCAACTTTTCTGCATATCTAAAATCATTCAAAAATAATTTTTTAAAAAATTAAAAAAACTCATTGAAAACAAAGATTGAAAAATTGGTTTTCTTTAAATGGAAAAGATTGATAAACTAGATTTCATTAAAGTTAAGAACATCTGTTCCACAAAATATATCATTAAGAGAGTAGAGAGGTAAGCCACAGATTTGGTGAGGATATTCACAATACATGTATCTGACATGTGATTTGTGTTTAGAAAGAACTATTCCAAATCAATAAGAAAAAGTAAGGAAACCAATTTTGTAATATGACAAGAGACTTGTAGAGGTACTTCACAGAAGAGGATATCCAACTGGCCAAAAAACATCTTGAAGAGGTGCTCAACAAAACCTCTTATCAGAAAAATACAAATTAAACCCACAATGAAGTAACACCACATACACAAACTGTGAGAGTAACTGGACTTCTGTGCTGGTGTTGGGAATAAAAGCTGGTCCAGTGACTTTTGCAGAAGTACTTAGCAGTAAATACTAAAGCTGCCAACCCTGGGATCTAGCAGTTCCAATCCTAGATATTCACCCAGAAGAAATAAGGCAAGTGTCCAACAAGTAAACTTTAATAGCAACATTATAAATAATAGCCCAAATCTGGAAACAACCTAAATGTCAAATAACAGTAAAATGGGTAAATACATTCTAATATATTTATATGGTAGACTAATTCCCAGCATTAATTTTTAAAAAATTAATTACCAATAAATAAAACACATGGATACTTTTCACAGACATACATATAAATAAAAGAAGCCAGATATAAACAAGTACATGTATGTAGTTCAAAATCAGCCAAAACTAATTGATGGTGGCTACCTTAGGGAGAGGGAGGTTTTGACTAGAAAGGGGCACAATTGAGTCTTCTGTGGTATAGGAAAATGTTCTACATCTTTATCTGGAAAGTGGCTGCCTGGATTTATGTGTACATTTGTGTATATTCATTAATATGTACACCTAATATTTGTACAGTTTATATGTATTATACCCAATTATATTAAAACAGAAAAAAATGAAGTGCCTTAGGCTTAGACATATGGGCCAGGAGAATAGAAAAAGAGCCACGAAATACACACATGCATATAGAGAATGTAGGTATATGTCAAAGGTTCCGTTATGCATTAGTGGTGAAAAGAGGCTCTGTAGAATCAATTGTCCTGGAATAACTAGCAATACAAAGAGAAAAATAAAATTACATCCTTGCCTCATACAATATACAAAAATGGGCTCCAAATAAATTAGACACAAGAAGAATAACCATAAAGGCAAATTTCTGGTAAATATGACTTCATTAAAATTTAGAACTTCAGTACTAAACAAAAGATCATTAAAAAGTGAAAATCTATGCCACCAGCTTGGAGAGAATATATACAATGCATTAAACCTGAATAGAATTAATATCCCAAATAGAAAAGGAACCACTGCAAATTAGGAAGGAAAATAAAATCCACTCAATACAAAATGGGCAAAGGCATGACAAGTCCTAAAGAAAGCAACCCAGTTGGCCAATTAATATGTGAATAAAAGTTCACTCTCATTAGTTATCAATAAAATGCAAACTACAACAAAATTGAAATACTATTCCATATCCAACAGATTGACCAAAAAGAAAAAAAAGTAAATAAATAAAGTAGCCTGAAAATAGCTGTTCTTGGCAAAGATATAAGGAAATGGGCATATTGCTGGTGGGACTGTAAATTGCTACATGTTGGAGGGCAGTGTGGCAACACTGAAGATGCTCAGCCCTAAAGAACTAGCATTTCAAACTCTAAATGCAGCCTGCATGGCCTTGAGAAACCTACATGTGTGTACAATGTGACCGACAAGAATTCTCCTAACAGCAGTGTTTATATTAGGAAAAGCTGAAAATACGGGAAATGTGTCCAAAATTGTGCTGCATTCATCGCAATGGAATACTATGGTATGGTTGACACGAATGACCTATATCTCTGTGAATAAATCCACCAAGACAAATGCATTATTTAACCAACAGCTTTATTGAGATATAATTCACATATCATAAAATTCACTTTAAAGTGTACAATTCAGTGGTTTTAATATATTCACAGAAGTGTGCAACCATTATCACTGTCTAATTTTTAAATATTTCATGACTCCCAAAAGAATCCTCAAACCTGCTGGCAGTCACTCTCCAGTCCCTCCTCACCCCATCCCCTGGCAACCACTAATCTGCTTTACATCTCTATGGGTTTGTCTATTCTGGGCATTTCATATAAATGGAATATTACAGTATGATCTTTTGTGTCTGTCTTCTTTTCATTTAGCATAATTTTTTCAATGTTCTCATACTTCTGCATATATCAGTACTTCATTCCTTTTTATGATGAATATATGTAGATATACCATATTTTGTTTATTCATTCATCAGCTGATGTATGTTTGGGTTGTTTCTACTTTTTTGGCTGTTATGAACAAAGTTACTGTGAACATTTGTGCACAAGTTTTTGTGCAGTCATGTTTTCCATTTTCTTGGGTATACTTACAGGTAAAATTTCTAGGTTATGTGACAACTCTGTGTTTAACCTTCTCAGGAATGTTTTGAGGAACCACCAGATGGTTTTCCAAAGTGGCTGTACCATTTTACAAAACTACTAGCAATGTAGGAGGGTTTCCATTGATCCACATCATTGTCAACACATGTTATTGTCTGTCTTTGTTTTTTAATCATCTTAGAGGGGGGTGAAGTGATATTTCATTTTGGTTTTGATTTGCATTTCCCTATTGGCTAAGGATGTTGAGCATATTTTCATGTGTTTTTTGGCCATTCATGTATCTTCTATGGAGAAATGTCTATTCCAATCATTTAGCCATTTTGAAATTTGGTTGTCTTTTTATTGTTGAGTTGCAAGTATTCTTCATATATTCTGTATACAGGTCCCTTATCAGACATGTTATTTGCAGGTATTTCCTCCCATTCTGTGGGTTGTCTTTTCACTTTCTTGATGCTGTGCTTTGTCACAGCTTCCTGATGGTGTGCTTTTGATGTCATATCTAAGAAACCATTGCCTGACCCAATGTCACATTGTCTAAGATTTATAGTATTAGCTCTTGCATTTAAGTCTATGATCCATTTTGAGTTAATTTTTGTTTAAGGTGTGAGGTAGTGGTCCAAATCCATTCTTTTGCATATGGATATCCACTTGTTCCAGCACCATTTGTGGAAATAACTATTCTTTACCCCTTGCATTGTCTTGATGTCCTTGTTGAAAATCAATTGACCGTAAAGTATAGGTTTATTTCTGGATTCTCAATTATATTCCATGGACCTGTCATTATGCCAGTACCATACTGTTTGATTGCTGTGCTTTGTAGTAAGATTTTAAATCAAGAAGTTGTTCTTTTCCAAGATTATTTTGGCTAGTGTGGGTCTCTTGCATTTCCCTATGAATTTTAAGATAATTGTCAATTTCTACAAAAAATAAGGCAGCCTGAATTTTGGTAGGGATTATGCCTATTCTGTATCTCAATTTGGTAATATTTATATACCTATATTAATATTAATATCAGTGATTAATATTAATTAATATTAATATTGGTAATTAATTGTTAGTTAATATTGGTAATATTAATATTGATATTACCAATATTGGTACTATTGATATACCAATATTAAGTCTTCCAATCTGTGAACATGCGATAGTATTCCATTGCAGTGAATGCACCACATTTTGGATACATTTCCCATAATTTCAGCTTTTTCTACTATAAACCATTTATTTAGGCTTTAATTTCAACAATATTTTGTAGTGAAAGTGTATGAGTCTTGTACTTCCTTTGTTAAGTTTATTCCTAAGTATTTCACTCTCTACTCTTTTTGATGCTATTATAAATGGAATTATTTTCTTAATTTCGTTGTCAGATTGTTCATTGCTGGTGATTAGAAATGCAGTTATTTTTGTATATTGATCTTGTATTCTCCAGCCTTACTGAACTTGTTAATTAGTTCTCATAGCTTTTTGTTGATTTCTAAAGATTTTCTAGATACAAGATCATGTCATCTCCAAATAGGGATTGTTTTACTTCGTTCTTTTCAATCTGGATGACTTTGATCTCTTTTTGCTTGACTGATTACCGTGGCTAGAACCTGTAGTTCTATGTTTCATAGAAGTCGCACAAGCAGACATTCTTGTCTTGTTCCTGACAGAGGGAAAGCGTTCATTCAGTCTTTCACCATTAAGTAGGATATTAGCTGTGGATATTTTTGTCAATGCCTTGAAGAGATTGAAGAAGTTGCCTTACATTCCTAGTTTGTTGATTGCTTTTATTACAAAAAGGTATTCGATTTTGTTCAAATGCTTTTTCTGTGTCTATTGAAATGATCACGTGGGGATTTTGTCCTTTATTCTATTGAAATAGTGTATTACATTGATTGGTTTTATGTTAAACCTACCTTGTATTCCTGGGTTAAATCCCATTTGATTACAGTGTATAATCCTTTTTATATGTTGCTGAACTTGGTTTGTTAGTATTCTGTTGAGAACTTTTGTGTCTATATGCATAAAGAATATTGGTCTGTAGTTTTGTTTTTTTTTAATGATGTCTTTGTCTAGTTTTTGTATGAGAGTAATATTGGCTCATAGAATGTATTGAGAAGTGTTCTTTCTTATTCTGTTTTTTTTGTTTGTATGTTTGTTTGTTTGTTTTTGGAAGCATTTGTGAAGGGTTGGTATAATTCTTTAGTGTTTGGTAGAATTCACCAGTGAAGCCATCTGAGCCTGGGCTTTTCTTTATGGGAAGTTTTTTGATTACTAATTCAATCTCTTTACTTGTTATAAGTCTATTCAGATTTTCTGTTGCTTCTTCAGTCAGTTTCAGCAGTTTGTATCTTCCTAAGAATTTTTCCATTTCATTGAGGTCCTACATAATACAATTTGTTGGCATACAATTGTCTTTAGAAGTTCCTTATAATACTTTATATTTTTATAAATGTCTCATTCCTGATTTTAGTAATTTTAGTCCTCTTGTTTTTACTTGCCAAAGAAATATTGATCAGAAAAGAAAATTGTATAATGATTCATAAATATTGGCATTGATGTTCAAATTGAAAACACAAATATTTTTAAATCTATTATTATTATTAAATGAATATAATATTTATAGTAAAAGTATTAAAATCTTCATGATACTGGTTACCACTGGGGAATGAAGGAGAGCTTTAGGAGATTCAAATGTACCTGTAGAAGCTTAGATTTTAAAAAAGAACCTTGTAACATTTACTACATATCGTTGGTAGATAAGATAAAATTATCTTATTCTCTGTGCTTTTATGTATATTAGAAATATTTCTACTCCCTTGTTTAAATCTTTTCAATGAGTTCCCATTGCACTGAATAAAATTCACATTCCCTAAGTGAGGCCCCATGTTATCTGACTCTGACCTCTAAAACCTCACCTCTCTGTTAGAGAACAGCCAGCCTAGATGCCCATCTATTTTTTCAGCTTAGGTTCCCTCTGCTTCTCTGTTCCCTGGACACTTTGCATAGCTGGCTCCTTCAGCTCTCACCTTAACTGTCTTCTTAGTTTGGCCCCCTCTGGCCACTATTTTACTGCATTATCATTTTGTGTATTCTCCATCCCTGTGAAGGTCTCTCTTTGCATTTGTCTTTACAGAATGATTGTTATTTTGTTTCTTGTCTTTTTCTCACTGTGTTGCAAGCTCTAGAACAGGAACTATGTTGCACACCAGTCTATTGAAAGCCTTTAGTATAATAAATGCTGTGTAGTTGGTGCCAACTGTATATTGGTCCAATGTAATGTAAAGATTATAAATCTGCAACTTTAAGTTTAATATGTAAGACCTATCACATATCTTAATTTTAAAAAATCAAATTAGGAACTCTGTACATTTTAAGCCTACTTGGAATGATGGAAATGTTTTGGTAATGGGTGTTTTGGTAGTGATGGTAGCACAACATTGTAAACATAATTAATACCACTGAAATATATATCTGAATGGTTAAGAGGGAAAATATTAGGTTGTATATATGGTAATAAAATAAACATTTTACAAAAATCCATGAAACTGTGCTACACAAACGGTGAACCCTAAATTAAATCATGGACTGTAGTTAATAGTACAATTATAAAAATGTGCTTTCATCAGTTGTAACAAATGTACCACAGCAATGCAAGATGTTAATAGAGTGGTATATGGGAATCTGCAGTTTTTGCATGATTTTTCTGTAAACCTACAACTTCTCTAATTAAAAAAAATAATAATAACAAAAATCAAATTAAACTCTACCTCAAGCCTACATCCTGAGTGGATGGAGGGAAATATAATGTTAAGCAATATTGGCCGGGGGGTAGGGAGAATGGATCTCCTCATCAACTTGTCATCATCCCTTGAAGTCTTCAGCTATGGGACCAGATCACCACTTGGAATGCCACTCAGTTTTCCCATGGCCCCAATCAACACTGATCTTTGTAAGCACTGCCATCTCTTCCCCTCCACTCTAGGACACCTAAAATAATTCCTAAAATGATAGGAGACTTTTGCCATAGACAGGAAGAGCATTTATTTCAAGCAACTTTGCCACAATCTTTTTGAGGCAAGGGAGGTCACTTATGTGAAGGGTGGGGGTGGGGGGTGGAGAAAAATATATAGTAGGAAAAATCACGAATTAAAATCTCAAATGAACTGTTCTGCCACAGGAAAAAGAAATGAGCAAATGAATGAATGAGTGTATTTGGGTCACTAAAGCTAATTATTACCTCATTATTGTAGCCATTGTCTCTCTAAACCACCACCACATTAACATACTCATTTTCCACACTATCTTTTAAAGGCTTCCTGTTTCTCTTAGGATAAGACCAAAAATCCAACAAGCCATGAAAGTTACTGCATGATCTGACCCCAAGCATTTTCTCCAGAGACACTCCCCCCAACTAAGGCAGTAGTTTGGATTTTGGTTACAAATTAGAATCACTTGAGGAACTTGCAAAAATTACCATGGGACCGGTGTCATCCCAGATTGATTATATCAGAATCTCTGGGAATGGGGTCCAGGACCCTGTATTGTTTTAAAGCTCCCAAGTGCAGCCAGTGTTGGGAACTATTGCTTCTAAAGTCTCCTGCTTCATTGGCCTTTTTCCCACTTACTTCAAAGTTCAGTGATTCTTCCCCAAAATACAAACCACATTACCATCCTGGCATTCTCTTCTAACCTTTCCCTTTGTTAATGACTGTCCAGTTATCTTGATATGTCAATCCAACCACCCTCCTCAGGAAACCCTGCCCTGACCCACCAAAAGTTCAGGTCCCCTGTTTAATGGTCACTTCATATCCAATACATATTCTTCAGAGTGTTTATCATGGTGTGTAAGTATTTATATTTTGTGATTTTCAAAGAAATTAATGCCAGCCTTTCATACAAGACTATAAAGCCTCATGAGGGCAAGGAGACTTGTCCAATTTGTTCACAAGTGTATCTTCAGGTTAACATAGGGGTTCAACAAATTTGAGCCCCTTAGTAGGGACTCAACAAAATTTTGTAGAACAGACACTTAAATGAATGAATGGATGAACGTGGGAACCTGTGAACATTATAGTTGGAGTATATAATCAAGTATATAGTTGTGCTGTTTGGGAACTGTTATGTACCCCAGAAAAGACTAAGTTCCTTTAATCCATTCTTGTGAGTGCAGACCTATTGCGGGTGGGGCCTTTTGTTTAGGCTGTTTCCATGGAGATGTGACTGACCCAATTCAAGGTGAATCTTAATCCTTTACTGGAGTCCTTTTGAGAGAGCTCGCAGAGAGAGAGAGACGCTTAGAAAGAAAATGCCCTGGGGAAGCAAGAAGGACCCACACGAGGAGCTACGAGACACAGAAGTCCAGAGACATTTTGGAGAAAGCCATTTCGAATCCAGAACTCAGGAGAAGAAGGACCAGCAGGCGTCACCATGTGCCTTCCCATGTGACAGAGGAAACCTGGATGCCATCAGCCTTTCCTCAGAGAAGAAGTGTCTACCTCTTGATGCCTTCATTTGGACATTTTCATGGTCTTAGAACTGTAAATGTGCAACCCAGTAAATCCTCACTGAAGAAGCCAACCCAATTTTGTTATATTATATTCTGGCAGCTTTAGCAAACTGAAAGAATAATATATGATGGGGATAAGAAGTTATCCTTTTTTTGGGTGAAGTTTGGAAGATCTTGAAATTACTTTCACAGTGGTAAATTAATGAGCCCTGTTCTCAAATATTTAGTTTGTGATTTTAACATCCACAACAAACTGCATCAGTAAATAATTTCAAAATGTATAATTATTTGGTTTTTAAAGTTATTGTAGCATAATTTTCCAACTTGAATTAAGAAAACTTACTCCTGAGGAAACAGAAAAAAGAAAAGAAATGAAACAAAAATCTTGGCGTGCCACTGAATGAAGAAACAAATAACTTTCAAAGCCTTCCAAACTACAATATTTGTACCTAGGTGAAAAAATCATCCCTGCAAGCACCAAAAACATGTCAAAACAAAATTAGAGCATACTGTCCAGGAATTTTTTAGTCAGTAGATAGAGATTCTGGATTCTATAACATGGCATTTATTTACTCAAAAAATATCCGTTCAGATGTACTGTGGATTTTCTATGTGGTCCAAATTAATTTTAAGCATTTTAAAGAATTTTCTAGACTTATAAAAAAATTCTTTATAATAAACTGTAGAAATTTTATTCCAAAATCTTTTTTCTTTCTTTCTCCTTGAAAATGCTTTAATATTAATTGAAGGACTATAGTTTACAAAATATTTAGTTCCAGTTTTCAACAGATTGCAATTTAAGGAACTGTCTAGATGATAAAATTATAATTTATACATTGCATTATTCAGTTCTTAAGGTGTTTCTTAATAATTAGCCATATAATTGTCTTTGCATGTGACATCCTGAATTGTCATGCCTATGGTAGTTATATTAGAATGTATAAGATACTAATTTTGTTTCTTGGAAAGATTATGACTGGGTGTCTCTGCTGTATACTTTGCAGATACAAATATATATGTCACTACTTCATATTTTAAAATAAGTGGTATTTACAGATTCTTTAAACATCTGTTTCTCATGTTCTGCTCTGGGTGTTGTGTTGATTAATGGCACGTGTCCTGGCAGGGTTTAGCTCACACCCAGTTCAGAAGGGAGGCAGCCAGAACCTCTCATCAAGCTCACCAACACTTGGCTTTGCCGCAGAAGCTCGCTGACAATGTTTCTTTAACTGTTCTTATGGCTTTTTTTGCCCTTCAGTTGACCATTGAAATAGTTGATGTATTTGCATATGTAAAGGTAATCTTAAGTGATATTTATTAAACAAACATTAATTGAGTATCTATTGTGTGCCAGATACTACATGGAATCCTGGAAAAACATATGTAAATATATTCAGTGTTTTCAGCAGTGAGAAATAAATATTTGTATCCTTAATTGTTGGGGTTCCTGTTTTCAAGGGGTCTGTCTTGACCTACATGGTACCTTTTGAGTAGAAGGGAGGTAGCATTTGTTGTCCACCTATGAAGTATCAGGAGTTTTACATACCGTAACAAATCCAATCCTGTGCCTGGAAACAACCCTCTGTTGGTGATGGTAGCACATATCATGCATGTAGTTAATACCACCGAATTCTACACTCGACAGTGGGTGAAGTGGGAAATTTTGAGTAGTATATATATTACTCCAAAAAAAGGTTAAACAAACACAAAAAACTCTGGGATAGGAATTATTTTAGTCTCCTTGTACAAGTGGGGAAACTTAGCTGCAGAAGGTTTAAGTCATTTGCACATGAGTGGCAAAACATCACTATGCTGCCTGGGGACATGTCCCTGGAAACTAAGAGAACTCCTAAGGAATGGCAGGAGATGGGCCCACATACTCCTTGCTGAAGGATTGCTACCTGAGAGCGTCAAAGCAAAGCATCACTGAGAATATTAGAGGGAAGAAGGTTGTAACACTGGCACAAGGTGGGGGGTGGGGTGGGGGGAGCAGCGGCAATAGATGCTTTTGCAAGTGGAAGAGGGGTAAATTTGAAAATGAGATTACCCTGCCCCAGTACCCGACATTTGCAAATTGCTCTGCACACTCCTCCCATGAGCCCGTCAGTTTTAACGCAAGCAGTTCTTTTGTATTACAGACATGACACCCATTGTTCTGCTGCTTGTACAGTCATTTGACAATGAAAGGATGCAAATATTTGCCTCCAGGTGCTAGGCACACTGTCTTTCAATCTGAGATCTGTACACAATTGCTTCTGAGCTACCTCTAATGGTACTGAGCATCTTTCCTCAATCTATATTCACATCAGTTCCATTTTCAAATGAGTCAAATGGGAACCTGAAGTTAGCCAGTCAGAGCCTAACACTTCTGATTTATGGTCAGAAGTATCTTAATAGGATCATTCATTTTCCTTCGCTCGTTCAGAACATCTGATGTTACAAGTTTCTAGAAATGTTCGTGTATCCTCTGGTTCTGCAAAAATATAATCTTTATCTCCAAAAGTGACCTTCAAATGAGCAGGAAATGAAAGCTGGCTGTTCTTTCTCAGTCACCTTGCTTTGCTTTATTGATGTGTCATAATGGAAATCTTGAGAGCCAGAAATCTCAGAATTATTATGGTATTTTAATCTTTGTAGGTTAAGTGTAAATGTGAAGGTGTAGGGCAAAAAGCATTGGTTTAGGCCCGGCTTTATGAAGTATCTCTTCCTTGCCCTTTTTCTCTTTGTTCCCTTGCTTTAGATTTGCTAAGTCTGTTTTGCAAATCCTCAATTTCTGGGCTTTCATGAACTTGGTCTTCTTATTTCTTTATAAGTGTCTTGTTTTATGGAATTATTTAGAGCACCTCTAACCCCCATCCTTCTTTCTTCACCCCAGCACCTCAGCACTAGCACCTTAGATTCTATGACATATTTTTAAAATATATGCAAACAAACATTCTAATTGCAGTCTGGTTACTAGCGTCTGTTCTTACAAATGTGTGTATTTAAACACCTGCTTTGTTCAGTTTGAGACGGCACATATCAGCGTACAGAGGGTTCTATGTCCAGAACGTTCTAACTTTCTAAGTAGTATAAGGTTATCAATAATGTTTGCTCAAAAGTTGAAATTTTGCTCTTATCCTACTTCTTGAGCATTAGCTCCAATTTCAAATCCTTGGAGTATGTCTTTTTCTAACACTTATCCCTGGAATAAATACTCTAAAATGTTCTTTTGTTGGGATGCACTCTTAGTAATGGCTTAGCTATTTACCTAGAGTAATAATTCATCCTACTGAGGCAAAAACAACTGCTGACTACTTGATTCTATCTCAAGTGCAATATGAAAATTAGGATGAATTAGTGAATTTACAGAGCTGCTGTAGTAAATACAAAAATAACCCTAGTAACATCATGATTTCTGTTTTAGTCAAAAGATGACCCCAGAGTTCGTGGTTTTAATTGTGTACTGAACTTGGCTGAGACTTCGAGATATTTAATGTTTCCTATCACCTCATTTTCTTTAGAAAAAATGTATTGACTTTATCTTTAATTGCTAAAGTAATAAATTCTCACTGTAATGAAATCAAATAATATACAAAAAGAAAAGTAAAGGCTGCCTGTCTCCATAGCTAAGCACTTAAAAGTTTAATTTGTGTCCTTCCAGGTCTTATATAGAGAAGTAGATGAGACATATGAATATTGAAAGGATATTTGAATATATTTAATAAACATATAATAAAAGTATATTTGTATTCTAATATTTATAATATTGCCTCAACTTTACAGTTTACAACCTTTTACTGAAGCCCATAGACTGTGGCAATGAGAGCAGGAGGGCTCTCCTAGAAGGCAGGGTTGATATCTTAGCTATACAGTTGGCCCATACTGAATGGATTGGAACATCTGACACATTATATTTTAAGGCCTCAAGGAGATATTTTATGATCAGATTTAACAGACCACATACTCTTTCCTTTAGGGAGACCATAAAATTCCCAGATTATGGGAACAGATCTTGTGCTTAAGTATTCAATGCTCTATTTTAAGCTTGATTTTTCTTTTATTAAGATCTATCAATGCTACTTTGGTTAAGTTCCCTCCTTTGGCCAAATACTTCTTTCCTGCATATTTGTTTTTATAATCATGTGGCATGTTTTGTTGTGTGTGTGTGTGTTTTTTTTGTTTGTTTGTTTGTTTGGTTTTTTTTTCTGTGTGTGTGGTTTTTTTTAATTTTATAATTCATTTATACAGAGAAATCATCTGGAGTGATCTATTTACAGTCTTTTCCAATTTTCATTTCCACTGGCCAAATATATTTTACATAATAGTCAACATTTACTTGGATTGATCATCATTATAAACATTCCATGACTTGGGGATTTTGGTCCAGACATCCCCATTTCCCCTCTTTTAAAGACTGTGAACTCACTGTTAATATTTTTAACAGAGAGAAATTAAATTCTAATTTTACTTTGTGTATATTTCCCATGTAACATTTTGCAGTAAAAGATTCACCAGTCTTTTTTCCATCTTATGAATAAATCCACCAAAATGATGTAATATTGTCAAATTTTCAACACACTTCATTTTTTCTTTTTCAAGCTCATTATTTGCAGGTATTACAAACCGAGGCAAATAAAGTTCACTTCCTCTCAAGCCTTCTACAACTTACTATACACCCTCAAGTTAGCTTTTACTATCTTCTTTCATTCTGGCACAACCAGACATTTTTACTTTAAGACAAAGCTACTCCCTTTTTCCTTCTTTTTTTTTTTTTTAGACTTATTGCCAGTCAATTTGCCTTCCCTCTTGCTTTTCAGATGCCAAAACTTTCAACAAAATTCTTAAGGTGGTTTTTTTCCAGTAGTTTAGAAACTAAGTCATTTCATGTGTGTTCACTACCCCAAAATGCTACATTTTAAAAACGGCAATTTTCTTAATTGGCTCAAAAATAGTATGGCTTGGTTTCACTTGGTAAAGTTAATATGATTTAAGGTGGGGAAAAAAAAATATATATATATACACATACACACACAATTTTTAATCAAGGAAGAAAAATATTTTAGACATGCCAATTTGAAAAGGTATCAAAGTAAAAAAAATAAAAGCAAATACTAAAAACTACTTTACAATAATAAAAAATTAAATAATTGGGAGGTTAAATGGATGAAATGAGATATATGCAGTGAAAAGCTAATATAAAGCATTCCAGTTGATAAAATGGAAGAATTTTTAAATTGTATGGTTTTTCCAAGGAAATTATGTTCCAACGTAAATTTTTAAATACTACATGTGTATATTCCATGTAGATTTTAGGTGTCAATGTTACAATTTCAAATTCTGCATACAAGAGTCACCAAAGAAACACTGGTAAAATACCAGTATTTGCAAAATTCTAAGCTTTGGAAAATACTGTAAATATCACAATTGGTTGCTACTGGAAAATCGTGATGGGTCCAAAATTAGGAGAAAATTTATTTCATAAATATTTCATTTGATTAAAAATACCAGGCTTGCATGTTCTAAATGAACCCAGAAAATATATCCTAAAAAAAAAAAGACTGTAAATTAACAGTAATCTGTATACCTTTAGCTGCCATTGGAAAAAAAACAAACAAAACAAAAAACGAACAAAAAAACACCAACCCATCAACAACCAAAAAACCATAGAAAATGATGTTAAGATTGGTATAAAGTAACTCTACAATGCTCCCATGCTCATATTACAAGGAAAAAAAAACTGTACACATTTATAAATTAATAGTCTCTCCACCAGTTATTATACAGAGCTTTCTTTATACCAAAGTCTCTTTCCGTTTGCCACTTAACTGGGCTTTGTCCCTTGCTTTTCGGAACCCAGACTGTGTTCGGTGTGCTTTTATAGTCTTGGTGTCTTCTTTTGTGTGTATGCTGGAACTATATTCTGAAGCATTGTCATCAACTTCTACCTGAATAACACTAGAAACTGTTGATGCCCTTCTCTGGGCTTTGATGTTTGATGCAGAGGGGTTGTTCTCTTCGCACTCTTCATTGAGCTCTGGCAAATCCTTAAGCTCTGTGGGACTGGTGGCCTGCTGGAAAGGGGCAATAGCGGTTCGAATGCAATTGAACCACTGCTGCTTATGGAACACATCATTGGCTTGTAGAGTGTGAGACTGGCCTGGAGAGGGGTCTTGGAAGCGAACTCTAAAGATATTTTTAGCTTTATCTGAGTTGCTGAAAGCCCCTCGAAAGGATCCTCCCATTCTCACATCTCCATCCTGCAGGTCTTCTAAGACCAGCTCTTGGATTGGGATTGGCTGCCGGTAAACTTGGTAAGAGTGACGCTCATTCCGTGTAACAGGCCGAGTCAAAACCAAGATGTCTTGAAACAGGAAAATGTAAAGTTTATGTCCGCTCTTATTCTTCAATTCCCCATGGCAAAGTAATACTTTGCTTGCTTCAATTCTAGGATCCTTCTGCTTTTCATCCAGATACTCCAGTTTGTCAATGTAATACTGGCATTCTGATTCACCTTTCTTCAAGTTTATATCAGAGAGAACTCCTTGTATTATCAATACAGCTTCATCCAGAAGCTGAACATCAGGGTGGTCTTTTGGAGTGTGTCTAAGAATTTCTTTTAACAGTAAAGGGTACTTGACTAGGCGACTTCGAGGAATATCTAGGAAGCTCCAAAGATCTAGTTTTCGACTGAAAGGAGACTCAAGACATTGCTGAAGGAAGTCTTGGACTCTTGGATCTTGTTTCTTTTGATCAAGAAGAGCTTTGGCTGCCAACTGGTTACTACAATAGCCTCTGTAGGCATTCAAGCCTGGCAACCAGTTCACAAGAATATGACCAATCTGCTCTACTGTTCCATCAGGCTTGGTTGCTTCTCCTATTCTTGCCAACAAATCTTCATGTAAAGGTATGTAAGCGTCCAAATCACCAAATATATGTGTGAGCTCCTCTTCTGACATAATAGACAACTTTAACATGGGGTCATGGTAGGCCTTTCTTGCAAGCTTGAGATCCTCAATTAAATCTTTTTCACCTCGGGACATTTCATATATTGCCTCCTGACGTTTGATTTCTCTGGTTGTTAAAGACTCCTTCATATTGACATCTAACATCTCTGACCATAGTACACTATTTCTTCTTTTGGTGGGTGTTGGGACTGTTGATCTGCTATATGATTTCTGGACAGAAGCTGGAGATCTGTTGTCACCACGGAGGGTAAATGACTGTATTGTTTGACCAAAGCGTCTGACTGCTCCATTTCTTACTGGAGAGATTAAATTTGCTAAGGATGTGACCCGACCTAGAGGTCGAACTCTTTTATTGCTTGGCTCCTCTTGTTCTCTGAAGGACTGATTGTTAACATCTAGGACTCGAATAGTCCTTTTAGTAGGTAGGAGACCTCCAATCTCATCATGCGCCACCATGCTTTACCAAATATCCCTTAAAATCTTTCAAATTAATCCACATCCGAGTCAGCCCTACAACCAATCGCCTCAGAATCACACGGGCTTTTCTTCTAAGTGCTCAGTCACCCTTGGCAGCCATTTGCCCATGTCTCTTCCTTCTGGTGGAGTGTGTGTTTTTTTAAGATGCACTTCACATCTGAGGAAATACAATAAGGATGATTTTTTTGTTGCTGCAAAGATCTAGGTGATTTAATGAGATCATTAATGTAATCCAATAAGGCCAAAATGTTTGTAGTAGCTCAGTAATAATCATAAAGCCAATGGAAGTTTCCCCTGAGCAGAAAACTATTTCTCCTAATTTATAAGAAGCTGAAAGGAGAAGATGAGTCTGATTTAGGGGAGGAGAAGGGAAGAAGTTAGGGGAGATGGTCCTCCTCTCCCACACTTTTAATATGGTGTAAAAGTCAAGTCCAAGTAATAGAGGTAAATCCTAGGTCTTTTGCTTCAGATAAATTTTACCAACTGAAAGACAATTTATGAATGAAAGAATGGTCAAGTTATCTTTTTGAATGAAAGAATGTTCAAGTTATCTTTTTGAATGAAAGAATGTTCAAGTTATCTTTTTGAATGAGAGAATGCTCAAGTTATCTTTTCTACTGGTAGCCACTTTAGATGTTCTGTTCCACAAAGTGAGATTTTTAGTTCTTTGTTCCTCTGAGTATATAGTTACTGTAGCCCATCTAGCCTTGGGTAAGCGCCTTTCCACACTTAAGAAACCTGCAGTTTAAACAGCCACACCACAGCTTTTTTTTATTGGCTCTTTTCTATTTTATTAATATTAACTATAATCTTAAAGCATCCAAATCTGTTGCTTGCCTTCCCTTTGTTAATGTCCACTAGAATCGGTAGGTTTCTCACTTTCCCATAAAGAGGCACATAACAGAAATCCGGTCTAGTTTCGTTTTCTCTTTTCTCCTCTCCTCTCTTCAAAATCAGAGTCAATAGTCAGCAGTTTGCACTAACATAAATCTTGTTATTGTTTATACCAACTCACCCTTTCTAATGCTATTAGAACCACAGTGGACATAGACCCCAGAGATTTGCTCATCTTAAAGCTCTAAAACTGCACCACTTTTTATGACAACAATAAAGCCTTGAGCTGTCACTTTACCCCTACGACTGTTATTCACTGTGATTACTGGCATTTCTTTCTTGCTCATTCCCTCCTGCTCCCTCCCACCCCCCATTTGATTGTTTGGAAAGAAAAATGTTTGGAACAAATAAGGTAAAAGACTAATGATTAGAAATTCTTAGTTGATCTATATAAAACTCTATGGCTGCCTATATAAGCTCTTGTATTCTATTTTCTGTATATACCTATATACCTATCCCTTCTCGACAACTCATTCCATTATTCCAGAGGGTTTTAAGGGAGGGCTGTGAGTGAGGATAAAGAAAAACATGGCCTCTTCCCCTTGACGATTAACTGGCTGTATCCTGTCCTAAGCCTCCATGGGCCACATGGCAATTAGACCCAGCATATCTAGGTTCAAGCCTGAATCCTACTGCTTCCAGGTCGTGAGGCCTCAGGCGAGATACTGGCTTTGCTGTCCTTCAGTTTCCAACCTGGAAAAATCGTATCTACTGAACAGAGCTGCTACAAGGATGAATCAAATAGTGTATGTGGACGTGTAGTGTAAATTTGTGAGCATACTATGCATATAGTATAAATTCAGGGACTTCATAAGGTTGCTGATTAAACGAAGAGAAAACAGTAATGCTGGATATACAAAAGAACTGGAACTTACCTGCTTTGGCATTTAAAAGTCATAGTCAAAATGTCCAGAAGTTGTCAAATTAAAGACTGATATTTTAGAGTGTACCTCTACAAAATTGGAATGATTTTATTATTTTTTATACATTTTAGTGTTCACACTGTGGTAAAATAAGAAGGTACCTTTTATCCTAATTTTCCAAATAAGGAAAATGGTATAAAAAATTATTATGTCATTTGCCCTAGGCCCCATATTACTTGGAATTGAACAGCTTTCTGATTTTGACAGCCTGGATATTTGTCTCTCAGCTTCAGAGAAAAGAGAGGATTTATGTGGGAAGTTCATCCAGAGAAAGGTTACATGTTCTCTAATGTATGTTCATTTTGCATTTAAGACTTTGCTTCATCCCAGAATTGTATTATGGGTACCTTAAATTTTCTTTTGTTGTTTTCCTATTAAAGTAAATCTGCTTTCTAAAATCTCTTTGTAAAAACACATGGAGAAGCAGGGTTAATAAATAGAGAAAATAAGGCAGAGAAACTTCTTGTGCACCAAAGTCGGCCACACATCTTCAGATGAAAGCTCCTTTTCTCGGTTTTCTTTTTCTTCTCTGTTCTACAAGTACAAAGCATGCAACAGTGTTGTTTTTAAAGTGAGGTTGATTTGAACACTGTGGGATGGTGAAGGTGGTATTAGAACTGATCCTTTTCATGAGTCACCAAAGAATTGAGATGTGAAATCCACTGTCCTGCCTACCCAAAATGTTTAAGAAAAATGTTCACATTTAAAATTTTTCTTGGAATAATGCAATGGCTCATTTTTAAAATTTAAAATTTGTTTTTTAATTATGGTAACATATATATAACAAAATTTGCCATTTTAACCATTTTAATTGCACAATTCAGTGATATTAATTACATTTACAATGTTCTGCTACCATCAGCACCATCCATTACTAAGACTTTTCATCACCCAAGAAAGAAACACTATACACATTAAGCAGTAACTCCCCATTCACCCTTCCCCCAGCCCCTGGATACCTCTAATCATTCTGTCTCTATGAATTTGCCTATTCCAGATATTTCATATAAGTGGATTCACACAATATTTGTCCTTTTGTGTGTGGCTTATTTCACTCAGCATAATGTCTTCAAGGTTCATCCATGTAGTAGCATGTATCAACACTTCATTCTTTTTATGGCTGAATGATATTCCATTGTATGAATGTGCCACATTTTGTTTCTCCATTCATCTGTCAATGGACTCAGGTTTTTTGCACCATTTGGCTATTGTAAATAATGCTTCTATGAACACTAATGTATGAGTTTGAGTCCCTGCTTTCAATTTTTTGGTTATATACCTAACAGTGAAATTGCTGGGTCATATGATAATTCTATGTTTAACTTTTTGAGGAACTGCTGAAGGCTTTCCATAGTGGTTACACCATCTGGTATTCCCACCAGTTATGCACAAGGTTCCTATTTCTCCACATCCTTGCTGACACTTATCTTCTGTGGCTCATTTTGACAAGTAAGTTTATGTATGAAGAAAACAAAATGCAGGAAGGAGAAGAATTATCTGTAGAGTAGGCATGTGTGGGAATTTCCAGTCATTTTGGTTTCTGAACCTTTTAAGGAAATTACTGAGCCTAACTTCAATTTCTTCACCAATATGAAAAATAATTGACCTTATAAGAATAATCCCAGATACTCCCGATTTATGAATGGGTTATTTCCAAGAGTTAGTATGTAAGTCAATTGTTTGAAATTTGGAATTTTCTTTTTCCCTGCAATATTTTTAGAAATGCAATTTTGTTCCCCAGCTGGTCTGTGAAAATTTCACCCATAGTTGATAAGCAACTCTAACGTATCCAAGTAGCAACAAGCATTCCGGTTTCTCACACATCTCTCTGCCTCAGTGGCATTAGCATTAGAAGGAAGAACTTCAGAGGACATGGGCTCCTTCAAGGGGCAGGTGGTAGATATTTTTGAGGTCCACTGACTTCTCTCTTGTTAGGTTTATAAGACAAAGTATTCCTCTAAATAAACTACTCCCCATATATGACTAGGGAACAAAAGGATGGTGTCCATAGGAACTGTTTGTGGTTTGCTTTCTCTAGTGACTTTTTCTGCATATAGTTTATTCTTAAGTCAATATTTATAACTTGGGGTATCATCATTGGGATGCCTAATCCCCATGCACATACGACATGGGTATGCAAGTGAGTGTGCTGGAAGACTGATCTACACAAAGCCAGAGTTCTGAAGATTTAATACTTCATGTACAATTATTTTCAAAACAGAATTTACGCCTCAGGACTTAAAAGATCTGTGGGCAGTACAACCTAAAAGACATCAAATTTGAGTTGGGAAATAAACCTTAATCTTCCATTTTTGATGACAAATTGTATCACTTAGTATCCTTAAAAACTTCTTTGTGTCTAAAAAAAAGGAAAACTCATTCACAATTTACCTTAGATGCTATGAAGATTTACTTTCAGCAGATGGTCCCTAAAGAGACCAGATTAAAATTTACTGGTCTCCAAATGGATATATATAAACATTGGTTTTATATAACCTTTTAGTAAAAAAGTAAAATTTTAGGATTAGCCCAAATACCTAACTGGAAATAAATCCTTGCATTCAGCCTTCAACACCCTCTCTTTATCATGGGTCATGGATATAATATTCTAAACTAAAAAGGAAATTGATTCTTATGGCAAAAATAGAAGTGAACCCTGGTCTTAGAGGAGTATCCTATACTAGACTTGGAGTATAGCTGTTATATCTATATTTTCTTCCCTCTTAGCCACCAGTATGCACAAGCTGGAATCTTCCTAGTCTCTGGGATGACTTCCTACGGTTTGGGGAGTGGGGCACATGGCCACATATGAAGTAGACTTATCACAACAGTCTGATCTTTGTGCTTCAGTGTATTAACCAGATTACGGTCATAATCTGTAAAAGCTCCCCTGCTAGTGCCCTGCTTGAATTCTTTCCAGATGAAATCTCTTCAAACAAACCCTGTATCACAGTGGTACTCTGCTTTGTGTCTGGAGCTAAAGAGAAAAAAAAAAAATATGCATATAGAAAGACAAGTATCTGCCAAGGGTAAAAAGCTAGATTGATGAGTTTCCGCGTTTATCACCTCTGGAAAAAAAATGTTCCTATAAAAGAAGCCAATCGCAACATTTAGGATGAAGTAATTCATCTAGTGATTCTTCTTCCATTTGAACTTTTCATTTCCTTGTGCTTTTTTTATGGATGCCCAGTTTGAATGTGTCTGGATAAGGACATGACTTATTTATTGGCACTAAGAGCTTTTCATAAATTTAATATAATTTATGGGTTTTTAATAATCCCCCTAATTGTTTCTTTACATGAGTTGCTACTTTTTTTAAAAGCTAAATTTCATTTGTTTTATGGCAGCAAATGAATGAAAGAGAAAATTAGGGTTTAAATAAAAAGTTGTTCCATTTGGCAGCCCAAACCTATCCTTTGGCTCATAAAACCCTACTCATGGGAATGGAGCACCCCGTTATTTTTAAGGAGTTCATGAAATGAACAGGATTCAAGTGTTCTCATTTGTTCTTTCAGCATGCAGGCAGGATATTTATGGGAAAGCATTCTCAGAAAAAAAGCTTCCATTCTCATTGGAAAGGTCTGATGTAAAGCTACTATAATCAAGCTTGCTTGCTAAATGCCCTCAAATTTTCAGAAGCAATTGTCCTTATCTTTTTTAAAGGTATTTTTCCTAGGGAATAACTTTCTACCTCAGTGGATATTTACTAGTATTCCTTGGTTTTAACTTGTAAATGCTTTGGGACTTCTTTCTAGAGCAAATAAACTGTTGACATCTTTAAAATAATTCCAAAGGGACTAGCCTACAGCAAAAGGTCAGTATTTCTTGACAAATATTCTCTACCCGAGGAAGTGTCCTCTTCTTTCCCAGTACATCTCTTAGCAGCGTACCACAGATGCCCACTCTGGGATGCCATAACCCAAACCTCTGTGTGTTATTCTCAAATACTATAGCCCTTCATGGTATACACCCCCAGGTGTATGTTCCTATCAGTAAACTAATTCGAAAGGCTCATTTCCGCCTTGGTCAGACTTCAGGTACAGCTTTGACCCTCCTCTAGCTCTGATGGCTTGTAGTGCTGAAGCCAACAAGCAACGTAAAACAAGGCAGACTGAGAGTGATACCTAGAATCAGAATTTGCCTCTCCTCTCCATTAGACCTGGAAGGTCTTTCCTTTGTCGAGTCCTGCCTGTCTCTCCAGGCCTTAGGCAATTCCCCCAGATTTAGGCCCCCATACCTCCAAAAACCTGTTCTTTGTTTCATACTCTCCCTGCTCTGATAAACTCTCTGCTCACTCCATATGAATTTCCCTTTTTAACAACAGTTTTAGTTGGCATAATTTACATACAATAAAATGCATTCATTTGAGGTATAAAGTTTGATGAACTTTTGGCAATTATATACAGTCATGTAGCCTCTACAACAAGATATAGAACAATTCCATCATTTTAAAATGTTCCCTCATGCAGTAGATGCCTTCTCCTGACTCCTAACCCCAGCGATCAGTAATTCACCCACTCGCATTATAATTTTGCCTTTTCTAGAATTTCATATAGGAATCATACAGTATGTGTTCTACTTTGAATTATTTCACTTAACCTTTCTTAAATTCATCAGTATAGTCAAGTGTATTAATATTTCTTTCTATATTCTATGGATATACCACAATATGTTTATCTATTGACTAGTTAATGGATTCACATTCATTTTGCTTCACATATTCCATCTCCTCTGCAACTGATTTGGGAATGAGTTCCTTGAGTTTCAAGGTGTGTGGTCCAAAAACTTAGCTAATTAAACACATTCTTATTCAAATGCAATAGAAAAGGTCCAAAGAAGTAGAGTCCTCCCAAATGAGGAATATTTCTTTGTACCAACTCTCTTTGGGATATGGGGGATTACTTAAGTGTGGGAAATTAATACCATATTGGAGGGGTGTGAAGTTCATTCAACATGTAAAAGAGAACAAAGACCCAGAACAAATAGTCTCCTATTTGTCATCCAAATATGTCTCCTCTCTGGTCCACTCTGACTTCTGCACTTTTTAAAGGCAAAGTTACTTCATTTTCCCCTTCTATCTTATTTGCTGATGTTCCTGAACCTTATATTAGGTGAAGGTCTGTGTCTTCTAATGGTGACATAGATTACTGGTAAAATGTGATAGGGAACTTCTGCAGTTATCTAACATGTATGTCCCATGACAGTTCCTTCACATATGCCCTTAAACATTTACTTTATTTTTTCTCTACATCAGTGCTGACATTTTTAAATCTGATGAACAATTCTTTGAAACTGCTGTTTGATCTTACAGGTCAATTTGATAAAACTGGTTGATCTGAGATGATATAATATAAAGTTGTGACTTCAGAATTATTTTGCAAAATTTAATGTGCGTAAAAATCACCAGAGATAGTTTTTCAAACATGAGATTCCTTTACAGAGTCTGTTTAAGAAGTTTGGAATACAGCCTAAGAATCGGCATGTTTTAGCACCCAAGCAATTCAGATGTGAGTGGTTTGTAGATCTCACTTTGAGAAACATTGGGATTGCAAAAGATCTGATATAAAATTCTCATCAAACTCATTATTTGGCAAACTCTTACAGTTGCAAGTGACTGAAGCCCAATTCGAACTGAAAAAATGGAAATATAGTGACTCACACAACTACAAAGTATGGGAGTAGACTGGGTTTCAGTAAAGATCCAACCATCTGCTTGCTTTCAAAGGATGTTGTCAGGACTTGATTTCTCTTTCCATCTTTTCCATTTGTTTTCCACTATGTTGCTTCCTCCGGAAAGACTCTTTGTAATAGCTGGCAAGATGGCTAGTAGTACTTCTTTGATTGTATGCTATCTTAGCAACTTCAGTGGAAAGACTAGCTCCAGCAAAATTCTGAGTCTCATTGGACAGAGTGGTATCACATTCCCATCTGGAAACAATTCCTGTCACCAGTAGTAGAATGCTCTGAATGGCTAGGCCTGAGTCAGGTGCCTCCCTTCCTGGAGTGAGTGAAGGAATGCGTGAGTGTGTGTACATGTGTGAGTGTGTGTGTAAGTATACATTTCTGTGTGCTGGCAGATGGATGGCATGGGTCAGCACCATCTAAACCCTATGTATTGACTATTGGGTAGGAGTGATTTCTCCACAAAACTTAGGGTTTTGGGCAATGGAAAATAGCTTAAGTCTACCCAATTGCACATTTAGCATAAATAGATTCTAGTCCAGTACTATTTCCCATAGAGTAGCTATACATGTGGATAATCTAAGATTTCAACATAACCACTAAAACTAACTTGCTTTATATGGACTGCCAATACATGCTTAATAAATAAATTTTAATCTAGATCATTAGCATAGCCATTGCTATGATCACCTAGCTTTTGGAGAACTAAGATATTCAAAAAAAGAACAGAGGGTGCCTACTTTTTCTGTGTATTAGTGTCTGCTGGCTGGTTAAGATTACTGTTTTGCTGAATTTTGCTTCAAATTTAATAACTTAAACTGACACCACTAACTATGAAGATGGGAAGATGAGTTATATTTAAGAAAAAAATATCTTCTAAAACCATCTCATCAATGAGAGGTGAGAGGTGAAACAGGAGGAATTAAAACCAAATACCAAAAGTAATTGAACGAGCTTGGATAAAGAAGATGAAATCTAAAAACTGTGTATACTAATTAAGCCATGAACATGGGAGTGAGATAATTCTGATGTTCAAAAACATGGACAAGTAAAAAGGAGGCTTACTGGAATTGAGAAATCAAAACTTTGCCCTGCATTAGAAAGACTAGACCTAGTATTGCTATGGGCAAGAGACCTACAAATGTACAGCCGTTTTATTGGTAATATTACACTGTGGAATAATTTCATAAAGGGGCATCTGTGAAGAAATTTAAGCTAGAGGAGCAGTACATGGGAGGGGAAAAAATGGTATAAAAGACCAGCAGGAAATGGGAAACTGATGACGTGAAAGTTCTCTTTTTATCTCAGTTTTCTATGATTCCAAACCAAATGTGTCTCCTTTGTGAAGTCTTCCTAAGCAACAACAATTCGAGTTTCAGTGGAATGTCAAACATGTAGGCCCCTCTCACAGGCCTGCCTTTGGATTGGGGTTTGATGGCCGTGACTCAGCAGGTTCCAGAAATAACAACAGATGTCTTTTCTTTGTTTGCTATAACTCATTACCAATGCTTCTTATAACCTGAAATTTTGAACTAAAGTGTCTAAAAATGACACACTCCAGCCCAGAAGAATAGGACTCAGAACATTTTACAATCTATTGGCTCAAATTTCAAAACTGCAAGGAAAATTCCCAAGTTTGGTGGTGATATGACAAAAAAATTCCCCAGGAATCTAGCTTTTCATCAGAGGTGTATTCTTTTAAAAAATACATGCATATTTTAAGGACTTATATAATTATACATAAATCTATATTGAAACTATTTTCCCTGATGGACACTACATGGTATTATTGTGTATACATATGGTTGTTTCTTGACATTTTCTCTTAGATGAATTGGCCATGTCTCCTACTTAGAGAAAAGAAAACTCAATGAAACTAGAGTAAATTGGACACCAAGAAAAAGACAAAGGACATGAATGTGAATTGAAGTGACATTAAGGGGTCGATATAGGATGACATCAGCATGTTGGCAAGAAATAGAGATACACGGCAAGGCTAGACTGTCTGATGTTCTGCCTAGGGTGGAACAAATGAAGATGAAGGCAAATACAAAGCTACAGCAATAAATATAACTGTCTAAAGCATGCCTCTCATGGTTATTTGTCTATTTATTTTCTTATATAGAGGAAATTATTAATGTCTATGATTCATGTTTTACCTCCCTCTTTTTTCCTCTGATAACTTTTATTCCTATCAATGGCAGCTCTGACCTGCCACCCATTCCAAGAAGATTCTTTTGAAACTTGTGTTCTGTAATAAACAACCCTGCATCTTTCAGAGCTCCTTCCTCCTTAACTTGGCTGAAGCTTGGTTTTTCCCTGACCATGACACCTTCTGGGTTACTCTCTTCATGGAGGTTGCTCTTTCTTTCACTTACAGATAAGTGTGTTCCTCTGAAAAAAGCAGGAGTGCAATGAGGGCTTGTACTCAGGTAGTTCATTTTAAGAAGTGGTACCCAGGGAACAGAAGGCAACTGGCAAGAGTGAGCTTGAGAAGGAGGAAAAGCCAGTACCAGGATGCTTTATCAAACTGATCACTGCTAAAGGCAACTGGAGATCAATCCATCTGGAAAACTCTGAGGAGCCTTGTAGAAAGTACTTCAGAATTGTTTGTCCAAGATGAAAAGGGGCTCATTTATCCACCAACCACTGGTCAAGTGTTGCCCTAATGGATGTTAACTCCCTCCATTTTAAGAATGCACATGAGTGAGTGCTACATGCATTGCCTGAGAAGCCCTGAGGCAGAAAGCAAGAGTTGAGTGATGCAGTTGAGCTGAGGTATTGTCAGGTTACACTAGTATGAAGCTGGTTGCTGCAGCAATCACTGAAATAGATGGTGGCCCAAGAGGATATGAAGAGAAGGCACATGAGATGTTCTGCAAAAGGGACAACCAATTCTATTCCTCACTACTGCGTCCAGTCCGTTATTCTCTTAACTTTACCCAGTCAGCAGTACTCTTCTGGAATCCATGACATCTCTCTAAACCACTTCCTCCCTCACCTCACCTCCCAGTCTCCAGGATGCTCTCCCAACCTTCTCAATGATGGTAGTAATAAAGCTTCCATCTTCCTCTACAACCTGTGTTCTGCCACCTTTTCCCATGGCTTTAGAACGCATGACTCTAATTCCCCAATCTATAACTCATTTTGTCAGCCCTCGCTTAATTTTGGTTGCCCCCAACATAGCCACACTTGTGGCAACATTGTCAACCAGGACTTCACACTTGTAAATTGTGAACACAGTGATTGTTTTTTTTTTTTTTTTGGCATCCAACTTATTCTCTTTCTGATCCCCTCTGCTCTCCTCTTTGTTCTCACTGTGCCCTCCAATCCCTCTTCTTTCTAGCCCATATCCTAGCAATTCTGATTTTATTTGCCTTCTTAGCTAGGCTGGACTCCTTGAAATAAACAGCTATGTTAATATATGAGATAACATTCTAAAATCCTATGCGTTCTTTTAACCTACTGTCTACTCTCTTTGTTCTCTAGCCTTGCTTATAAGCAAATGTTGCAAGAAAATTCTCAAAACCATTATAACAGACTCAGCTACAAATTCATGCTATTTAATCTCTGCTTAAATAACAACCCTATTTTATATGTGGATTTTCGAATCCCTAAACTAGTATATTCCGTACATGCCTTCCCCACATTCCCTCATGCTTTGATTTGTAACTTTATGTGCTCATTCTCAATAGATGCCCTTGCTTCCTATTTTACTGAAAAAGACAGGCATTACATCATAAGCCCTCTGAACTTCTCTTATTTCCACCTCAAAATTTGTAGCCTACCCATCCTCTCTCCACTTCTGTCTCTGAAGAAAAATTAGCCCACTTCCTTGTACTACTGTTTTCACTCTTTAATACCCAAAGAAATGCAACAGGCTCCAACTTGAGCTGTTATTCAAATATCTCTGTTAGCAGCACTAGTGTGGTCCCCCATGCTTCCAATGGCATTTGTCTTCAATTTGTCACCATCCTGCTACACCACTCCATGACTAACTATAATTCATCTTTTGGAACCAATCATTAGAGCATTAGACTCCTGGATGGTCTTCAGGATGCTACAAAACTCATTACCTCATGTCATCCCTTCCATCAATAACTAAAGAAATTTTCAAGGCTTTAACCTTGGAGCCTCACATACCCATACATGCTTCACACTTCTCCCAAACATAGGAAGAGTATGTTACTTAGCTTGTGCTATATCTTTTACTTGGAATATCTTTTTCCCTTCTTTTGGATTACCCACATTCTACTCATTCTTCACAAATTATATCAGTCTGTGTTAATCTTTCTCTTCTCCAAATGAGTATTGTATATTCAATCTGTACTATATTTGATAATATACCATTTTTATTATTCTCAAATTATTTCTTCAGTTTAGAAGTTGCCTTTAACCAGGGAGTATGCTCCTTAGGAGCAAGGACTTTATCATACATATTTTTTGTAGTCCCGACAGTGGTGGCCATTCATTAAGCATTTATTATGAATTTTCATTGACTTCATTTCAATGAGTCAGAGCTTTTCATTTGAAAGAGGAAGCTACACACATGTCCCTGAATCTCTAATAGCATAAACCAGCTCTTCAGAATTCATAATTGGAATGAACTGGCATAATTAAGGTCATCATCTTGTTCTTCTCTGATTGTTAGTTGTGAATGACCTATCTTTATGGGAGTTTTGGAAGACTGGAGCCATCCTTAAATTTACAGTTCCAACTAAGCTCAGTGCCTAAGTTTTGATTCAAAACTATGCAGATGATGAAATACGGTATAGGCTATGTCAACACATCAAAATCACTCAAATTGAAATTTGAATATCTGGAAATAAAGGTTTTTTTCAGGTTTTACGGGGATACTTGACAGGAATAATTCTGGAATTTAACATGTTTGTTTTGAATTTATACAAATCAGAGTGATAAGCTTGAGAAGTTAGCTAACAGGTTTTATGTTTATAGATGTTTAAGATTCTTTAGTGTAAAAATAATTTAAGCGGACACCACCGAGTCTCTTTTCCATAAAAAGAAATTTGATAAGTGTTGATCTAGCCTACTTCCAGCCCTATGCAAGAATCCTCTCTGTAACATCCCTGTCAGTCTGTGCTTCAGTAATGCCACCTTCCATGATAGGAAGCTCCACACTTCTTCAGGCAACCCACTACAATTGGGGACAGATTCCATCTTTTTTGGAATTACTTCATCACTTTATTTTACAAGAGTAAATACACTAAAATGCCTGGGGACAGGCATGTGCATAAATGAGTAAATCAGACCTGGTTTGAGACAGTAGGGAGTGGTGGGGATGCAGGCCTTCCCGAGGGGAGTTGGGTGCCACTCTGCTCCCACTGAATGTTGCCATAGGAATGAGGAGTCATTGTTGCTGGATCTTCCTGTCACTCAAGAGAGTCTAAAAATCCAGATATTGATGTGAAATCTTAGAACTTTTCAATGTGAGTGTGCTGGTTTGAATGTATTATGTCCCCCAGAAAAAGCCATATTCTTTGATGCAGTCTTGTGGGGCAGATGTTTTGGTGCTGATTTGATTTGCATGGAAATGCACCCCACCCTACTGTAGGTTATAACTCTGATGAGATATTTCCATGGAGGTGTGGCCCCACACATTCAGGATGGGCCTTGATCAGCGGAGCCATATAAATGAGCTGACGGGCAGAGGGAACTCAGTGCAGCTGTGAGTGACATTTTGAAGAAAGCACAGGAGCTGCAGATGAGAGACAGTTTGAAGATGGCTATTGAAAGCAGACTCTTGCTCCAGAGAAGCTAAGAGAGGTCAAATACTCCAAGTGCAACTAAGAATGACATTTTTGAGGAACTGCAGCCTAGAGAGGAACGTCCTGGGAGAAAGCCATTTTGAAACCAGAACTTTGGAGCAGATGCCAGCCATGTGCCTTCCCAGCTAACAGAGGTTTTCTGGACGCCATTGGCCATTCTTCAGTGAGGGTACCTGATTGCTGATGTGTTACCTTGGACACTTCATGGCCTTAAGACTGTAACTGTGTAACCAAATAAACCCCCTTTTATAAAAGCCAATCGATCTCTGGTGTTTTGCATTCCAGCAGCATTAGCAAACTAAAACAGTGAGTAACTGTTTTAAAACGTTGGATAAAACAACTATGGAGGAAGGTGGCAAATGAAACATCTGTGTATCTGTGGGCCCAACCTGGTCTCTGGCCCTTCAGTTTTTAACTTCTCAGTTAAATCCTGCCTTACAGTTTCACCTTTGGTAAAGTTAAACTTTATATTCTTTTACTTAAAAAAAAAAATAGTCAAATATTTAAAATTAGCTATTTTTCTCCATATGTACCCCAGTCTCTCTTTGAAATTCTTTGAGTCTTCTGAACTCAGATTACATTTATGTTAAAAAAAAAAAAATCTATTGCACATGTAGATGCAGAGAGAGGCATGATTTAGGAGGTTCCTTCATACAAAAATTGGTTTCTGCTGTAATGCTTTTGGTCCGTTGTTAAAATTTGCATTTGGAAACCACACCTAATATCCTCTAGGCCTCCCAACTTTATGTCATAAGTGAATTTGGTAAGCATGGCTTCTCTGTCCTCATTTAGAACACAGACTAAAACTAAGTTGAGCTTTCCGAGGTCAAGGTAAGTGTTTTATGGTAGGCCAATAGTCCCATTGCCCTGATTCCTAACCAGCTGGCATCCTTGAGTCACCTATCCTTAAATCTTAGGAAAAAATTATTCAGTCTGCTTAAATTATTGTGTTCATGCAATCTGTATTACCCTTTCTTAACAAGATATCAGGGTAGAGTTTATCAAACATTCTGCTAAAATACAAATTCATGGTCTAAGTTACTTTCCTTATTTATGAACTTAATTGCATTTCAAATGGAACTGAGGTCAGTACCACTGTATTGCACAACTCAGGGGCCTTTATTCTTATTATCGGTTGTTTGAAAGGCAGCACGTAAGCATAACTCATACTCAGGGAATACAATCTGGCTGGTGCCCCCCCTGGAGTTGTGCATCACTGCAGCCCCGAATAAGGTTCATTTGGCAATAATATCCTTGGTGAGGGGTTGGGGGACATCTATGCTTCTATGCTAGCTTTCAGTGATCATTTTCGTAGGTCGGGCTTTAAAAACAAAACCAAACAAACAAACAAAAACATAAACCTGATTAACAACCTACTGGCATCAGATGAACTTCAGAATACTTTCCCTTGAATAATATTTTAGTAACATTTTAACTTATATAAGAAATTTTTATTGGATTATATAATCAATATTTAATCTTAGTAAATGCTATGTAACCCCAGAGAAAATCTAAATATCTCTGGCATTTCATATACATTAGTCATTTACCCTTACTAAACTAATCTACTGTAGTCAAGATTATCCTTTAGAGCAGGAGTTGGTGACTTTTTTTTTGTAAAGGGCCAGACAGTAAATATTTTAGACTTTGAGGGCCACATCTGGTCTCTGTCATATATTCTTTTTTTTCCCAACACTTACATGTTTCAATAGCTGATGATTTAATAAAGGATAATGATCCCCTTTTCATTTTATTTTCTCTTTATTTTTGAGATTATGTGCATACACTGCCCTAAGAATTTTTAGGTATTAACTCATTAAATCCTCACAATAACCCAAGGAAACAAGTGCTACTACTGTCTCCATTTTTTTCGATCACGAAATTAAAGGTTAAGTAAGTAACTTGTTCAAGTTTACATAATGATTTTGCTTTAACAAAGCATTTCTTAAGATTATAGCTTACATACATCAAAGGGTAAAAATAAGTGCAATATGCATTCAGGGATATGTTATTTATTTCTATATAAGGTAAAGTGGCCTTTTTCATTGCCATTTTTTTTCTTTATACCACAGAGTGCAACTGCAGATGTGCATGTTTTCACTGTATTTTGGAATGATGAACTGATATGAAAATATTTTAAATAGCATGCCAAAATTGTCTTCAATGTGCACAAAATGGACAAAATCCAAATGTTAGTTTAAATTTCATGTTATCTACTAATCTCAAAAGAATCTGAAAGATGTTCTTGTTTAAGTCACGTAGTTCCTCAGAATAATCTTTTCTTTGTAAACAGCAATCCAAACGCTGGAATTCTTCCATTTAATGTTTAAGGGAAGCTCATTTTTAAGATGAATTTTAATCAACATATCTGTCATCTTCTTTTTTAACCTTTATTTTGCCTGTTACTTTCTGGTACTGGTAGTTATTTGACTTGAAACTTTAAAATACTGTTCATTTTCTTCTTTAACACTGCAATATCCTACTTATTGAGACTTGCATTTTCCCCCTATTTCCTCTAAAACTGAAAATTAGTGGTTGTTTTTCTAAAAGCTGTAATTTTTACAATAACTTTTCTTCTGTTAATTGGTTTTTTCCTCTCAGGCAATGGTAGGGGGCTGGTGGGATGGGTATTATTTATGTTGGGAATCCATCCTACTTCAGTGACATGTTGTAAGATTAAGACTCAAAATGAAAATACAGGCATACCTTGTTTTATTGGGCTTTGCAGATATTGAATTTTTTTACGAATTGAAGGTCTGTGGCAGCCCTCTGTCAAACAAGCCTATCAGTGCTGTTTTTCCAACAGCATGTACTCACCTTGTGTCTCCATGTCACGCAATATTTCAAACATTTTTGTTATTATTATATCTGTTATGGTGATCTGTGATCTTTGACGTTACTATCGTTAATTGTTTTGGGAGCCACGAATGGCACCCCTATAAGACGGCAAAATTAATTGATAAATGTGTGTGTTCTGACTGCTCCACCGACGGATTGTCTCCTTGCAGTCTCCCCTGGCTCTTTCCCTCTCCTCAGGCGTGGTCACCTCAGAGCTGATGGAGACGTGCAATGAGATGAATATTGTTTTCATGCCTGCTAACACAATATCCATTTTGCAGCCCATGGATCAAGGAGCAATGTCAACATTCAAGTCTTATTATTTAAGAAATACATTTCATAAGGCTATAGCTGCCATAGAAAGTGATTCCTCTGATGGATCTGTGCAAAGTCAATTAAAAATCTGGAAAGGATTCACCATTCTACATCCCATTAAGAACATTTGTGATTCTTGGGAGAAGGTCAAAATATCAACATTAACAGGTGTTGGAAGAAGTTGATTCCAACCCTCATGGATGATTTTGAGAGGTTAAAGGCTTCAGTGGAGGAAGTAACTGAAGATGTAATGGAAATAGCAAGAGAACTAGAATTAGAAATGGAGTCTGAAGATCTGACTGAATTGCTGCGATCTCATATTCAAATGTGAACAGAAGAGGAGTTACATCTTATGGATGAGCAAAGAAAGTGATTTCTCGAGATGGAATCTACTCCTGGTGAAGATGCTATGAACATTGTTGAAATGACAACAATGGATTTAGAATATTACATAAACTTAGTTGATAAGGCAGCAACAGAATTTGAGAGTCTTGACTCCAGTTTTGAAAGAAGTTATTGTTGGTAAAATGCTATCAAACAGCTTTACATGCTACAGAAAAATATTTCATGAAAGGAAGAGTCAATCAATATGGGAAATTTCACTGTTGTCTTATTTTAAGAAATTTCCACAGCCACTCCAGCCTTCAGCAAGCACTACCTAGTCAGTAGCCATCAACATTGAGATAGGACCCTCCATCAGCAAAGAGATTATGACTCACTGAAGGCTCAGATGATGGTTAGCGTTTTTAGCAATAAAATATTTTAAAGTTAAGGTATGTACATTGTTTTTTAGACATAATGCTATTGTGTGCTTCGTAGACGACAGTATAGTATATACATAACCTTTATATGCACTGTGAACTTAATTCATGTGACTTGCTTTATTGCAATATTTGCTTTATTGTGGTGGTCTGGAACTGAACCTGCAATATCATTGAGTTACACCTGTATTCCTTAAGGCCTCTGACAGTAGGATGAATAAAAAGGAGGGGAAGGAAAAGGGAAACAGGAAGAAGTATGGGGTGGGTGAAAAGAGACTGACAAATGCCCTCACCAAATCAGAAGTTAGAGGGGAATTAGAAGCAGAAAACCAAATGATTTCTTCATATTTAAATGTGAAGTCATGTCCAGATTCTGATAAATTTAAATTTCAAATAATGCCCCCTGGACTGGCTCAGTGACCACCAAATTTGAGGAAAGCTAAATAAAAGAATATTTCCTTCAATACTGATATGAAACACATTCAAGCAGAAAATCCACAGCCAAGAGAAAGTGATGTATTAAACCTCCTTTTAAGTGAACAAGAAGTCACATTTCTTTCTCTCTTGTTTTGGTTTCCCTCTCAGTTGCCTATTGTGCCATCCCTCTGTCACTTATAATTGTTCACTCTTTTTTGGATATATTGTAGTTAAATTTTTTATCACCTGCAAGGACTTAAAATGGTGTTTTTGAGGATAGTTTCCTTCACCTAGAGATGGTACGTAAATATAAAACAGTTTAAGGAAATAAATCATAAGGGATTTCAAACCTAGAATCCTTTTAAATTTTAATTTGGTCAAAGAAAATGAGCTGGAGAAATAGATTTAGCTACTATTATATTCAATCTGCAAATTTTAATTCACTTAACAAATTTTAAGCATTCGTTCGAGCTTGACAAATAACAGTCTCCAATCTTAGTTCTCTAATTTTATATAACAAAGGTTGAAATAAAGCATGTTGTATATTTCTGAAAAATTAAGTTAAAAATCTGAATGATTTTTCTATGCAATCACAAATATCCAGTATTTGAAACTTCCATGATTTCTTAAAAACGCCTCTTCCCTCATGTTTTTCATGGCTTTAGGCCTCTAACAGTGTTAAATTAAAAATTATCCAAGTACTGGTTTTCCTACCTCATTTTTTTAATTAATAAAGCTGCATGTTATTTTTAGCATGGCAATCTAATCAATAGGACATACTTCTACCAGATTATAATAATTACAAAGAATCATTTACAGTAGAATCAACATTAATCTCCCATAATGTAATAAATTATAGTGGAAATAGAATACAGTGTACAAGGAGTTCAGAGTGTGGAATGTTTTTACATGGTGCTTTCAAATCACCTATTTCTAAATTTTTATTTACTTGTCAATTCATTCAAAAACCTAGTTGATTTTATTTTTTATGGTTTTGTGACTAGGGACAAAAATTTCATATCACCTTAGCTGGTATTTATTAAGCAAGTTCCATATACGAGACCCTGAGCATTATGTTTTCAGATATTTTACTGGAAAAGCTGTATTCATAGTCCTGGTTCTGCACCAGACCTCTAGGAAACAATGCCAGTAACAACCCGTGGGGAAAGACCAGATGCTTTCCCACATTACAACAAACCATGCATTGCACTGGAATCACTGACCTAATCATAAATGTATAAAGCTATGAGAGGTAGAGGTATCCTTAGAAGATTGGTACAGAGGTATATCTAGGAATAAAATATTGCACATAAAGAGTGCTCACCAAGTGTCTGATGTTGGGAAGATTAAAAAAACTTTATTGAATATAATACACATGCAAAAAACTGTAAGTATACAGCTCTATGAATTTTTACAAACTGAACATCCTTGTATAATTGACACCCACATCAAGAAACTGAATATTATCTTCACTTCTGAAGTTACTCATTCTCTCACCTTGAGGCTAACCACTTCTTATCTTTTAAAAGCATCAAGTTGTTTTGCTTGCTTCGGAACTTTAAATAAATCGAAACATTCTGAATGGACTATTTTGTGTCTGGCTTCTTTCCCTCCAGATTTTGTTGGTGTGATTTAGCCATGTTGCATGTAGTTGTGGTCTTTTCATTCTCATTCTATTGTGCAAATATGTCTCAATTTATTTATCCATTCTACTGTGGATGAGCTTTTGGGAAATATCTGGGTTGGGGCTTGTATGAATAGTGTTTCTGTGAACTTTACTATTCATGAATTTTGGTTAATATGTGTATGCATTTCTATTGAGTGTACATTTTCAAGAAGAAATGCTGGGTCATTGGATACTCATGTTTCAAATTTATTAGACAGTACCGTTTTTCCAACACGGTAGTACCAGTTTACGAACGCACCAACAGTGATTGAGATCCACATAGCAGCCAACACTTGGCCTTGTTTGTCCTTTTCATTTTAGCCATTTTAAAGAGTATGTAGTAGCAGCACAATGTGGTTTTAATTTGCATTTTTTTGAACACCACTATGATGAATTTAAAAGCATGTACAGTTTGTACTGGTGAGGAAAGTGGGCTTTAGTGTGTTTGTAACTTATCCAAATTTACTCAGCTTGGATATATTAAACCAGGACTAGAAATGGTAGGTTTTGTTCATAAGAAGATATATAATGTTAGAATTATAGATTCAGTGGAATTTCTAGATTATCCCATCCACAAGTTTCTCAAAAGTTGAGCCAAGAGAGTTTGATATGTCAGTTACATTAGGCATTGGATTAAATTTTCTTTGGGTTTTGTCTGGTGGAATATACTGGCCTAGAACTCTGTTCTGGGTTCTACCACCAACCAGCTGTGTCAAGTCATCTGCCTTCTCTTGGCACCTATCCTTTAAGTGAAATGAGAGCTATATTAGCTCAAAAATGTTTTCATGTGTGTTTGTAGCCACCCAGAAGAAAATTATGGTAAAAATTGTAACTTTCTGTTTGAAAATTGAAACTGGCACAGACTTAAGACTTCTTTGGTGGCATGTCCAATGCTGGTCTACAGCCAGGTTTCGCAGCCAGAATGCTGTTCTCAGCTTTTGACACACGTTTCACTGGTCTACAGGACATCTCCACCCGATAACCTGCAAGTACCTCAACTTAACCTGGCCCAAACCCAACATGTTCCTCCTCCTCACACTAACCAACTTCAAGCTTCAATCCTATTGCAAGCCTGTTCCTCTTCCCTGTTTTCTACCTTGGTTTATATCACCTATGTCCATCCTTCCTTTCTTCACTGCTACTACCCTGCTTCTGGCACTCATCACCATGCCACCTTCTACTGGAATGGATTCTGAAAGGATCCTAGTCTCTTCCTCCTCTTATCTATCCTGCACACTCTTACAGATTTTATCTTTCTATATTATGATATGATTATGGCCTTTTCTTGCTAAAACAAAGCAGAGACACCTTTGATGACTCTCCATGGACAAAATGAAATCCAAATTCCATGGCTTGACATTCAAGGTCCTTAATATCTGAGTTTGCCAACCTTGGGAACCTGAGTCTGATTTCCTGATGCTCATTGTTACACTGCTTCATCTCCATGCCCCACCATGGATCCTGTCTGCTCTCTAACCATGCTCCATTCCCTGCATGAGACAAACATGCTTCCATACACCTACTAGCAACTGCTGGCCTGGAATGCCCTTTTCATCTATACCTGTTGTATTCCTACCAATTTCCTCCTCTATGAAGTCTTCTTTTATGTGCTTTTCCACTCACCCATGTCACATTCACCTTCATATCTCTGTTTTCACATCAACCATCACAAGGTTCTACTGGCATGTTTCCCATATGCTACGATACTCATTTGTTTATGTGTCTATTTCCCCTGCTTCTTTAAGCATCTCAAGGGTCAAGACTGGATCCATTCATCTTCACATCTCCTGTGTCAAACATGGGTGCTCAGCTAATATTTCTTGAATGTGGAGATGACTTTATTGAAATCTTCGAAGGCAAATGCAAGACTTTCCTTAGTAGTGAAATAATCAAGATACTACTTTCTTTTTCTATTAATACACTTTTTTTATTTCTTTGCGTTTCTTATCAATATTTTTAATTAGGTATTTTCAATGACTAATTTTGTATACACTTTAAGTGCCATCCATTTGTTATTGTGACATCATGAATATGAAGATGTGCCTGGGGTTCACTTAGGGTGAATAACAGGCTTTGAGTTAAAGTTAATAGACTAATTTCCAAAAATTGACTTTATCTTAAAAAACCAGAAGTCTATGTAGAGTTCTAGTTTTTAAGATAAATACATCCATAGAGTTGTCAAATGAAGTGTGTGTAATAGAGTGCACTCTCTTCATTCCCCCTCCTCAGGTTTGGTTAGCTGCTCTCTGTTTCCATTTTGCATTGTCTAAAACTAACAAGCTAAGCTAATTATGCAGTGGTGAGCATGGTGTTGATCATAATGTCGCTTTAAGAAAAACCTGAAAACTACCAAAAATTCCGGCATATGAAAAAAATCTGAAGAATTTTAAAATTAGAAATAATTTAAAGAAATAATTCCAAGGTAAAACAAATGAGAACTGACAAATAAGTCTCTGAAATATAAAGTCCCCAGTGATTTATAAACCTATTCCTAGAAAATGAAAGATTATAAAATAGTCAGTTAAAAGAATAAATTCCTCCCCTTCTCCTTAAGGTATTTTATGTGGACAGTTATCACTGAAAAATGTAGCTTTTAATTTAACTAACCTTTAAAATCTAAGAATGCTGACCTTTTTAAAAAAATGCTACTGTAAGAATACATTATAAAAACAAGGTAGTGGCACACTCAAGATAGAAAAGTCTCCGTGAAATTCTTTGTGATAATTAAATAAATAAAAATGCACCAGAAAAAGTTAATTTTAATTTTCCAAAATAGTTTTCGTCTTATAACATTACAGATTTTACAAATACATTCTAAAGAACAAAAATATACTGAACAAAGAAAGTAACATTTTCAAGAAAATCACAAAAAAACAAAAATTAATAAGGATTAAATATTTTTTACAGTTTATTCAAAAGTGCACATTTTGATTTTGTTCTCGATTGCTAAATAATACTTTGAAGCCAATGTTAGGAGCTGCTCTTCAATAGCCACATTATCCAGGATTAGTAGCATTAAAGACTAATTTATCATTAGCTGACTGCTTTTGTTTATATATTAATTATTTTTCTGTTCCTGTAAGTTCTGAGAATTTAAATATCTTATAATCTTTCTCTTTCTCTCAAGGAACATAGAGCGTTACAGTGAAAAGATCTGTGGCCTAGAGTCCTGCACACTTAGAATCTAAATGTGATTTGCCACCAGTGGCTCTGTGACCTTCTCACTCATCCTCCATTCACTCTCCTTGATAGGGACTGCACTGGAGGTTGTGTAAGGCTTTTCTGATTCTAAAATTAAATGACTTTTCTTTGGGCCCCTATTAGAGGATTAAGTTTTATAACATACATCTGTTCCAGAATCAGTCCTTTCTCCCTACCATTTTTTTTTTAATCTTCATTTTATTGAGATATATTCACATACCATGCAGTCATACAAAACAAATCGTACTTTCGATTATTTACAGTACCATTACATAGTGGTACATTCATCACCCAAATCAATCCCTGACACCTTCATTAGCACACACACAAAAATAACAAGAATAATAATTAGAGTGAAAAAGAGCAATTGAAGTCAAAAAGAACACTGGGTACCTTTGTCTGTTTGTTTCCTTCCCCTATTTTTCTACTCATTCATCCATAAACTAGACAAAGTGGAGTGTGGTCCTTATGGCTTTCCCAATCCCATTGTCACCCCTCATAAGCTACATTTTTATACAACTGTCTTCGAGATTCATGGGTTCTGGGTTGTAGTTTGATAGTTTCAGGTATCCACCACCTGCTACCCCAATTCTTTAGAACCTAAAAAGGGTTGTCTAAAGTGTGCATAAGAGTACCCACCAGAGTGACCTCTCGGCTCCTTTTGGAATCTCTCTGCCACTGAAGCTTATTTCATTTCCTTTCACATCCCCCTTTTGGTCAAGAAGATGTTCTCCGTCCCACGATGCCAGGTCTACATTCCTCCCCGGGAGTCATATTCCACGTTGCCAGGGAGATTCACTCCCCTGGGTGTCGGATCCCACGCAGGGGGGAGGGCAGTGATTTCACCTTTCAAGTTGGCTTAGCTAGAGAGACAGGGCCACATCTGAGCAACAAAGAGGCATTCGGGAGGAGGCTCTTAGGCACAGCCATAGGGACGCCTAGCCTCTCCTTTGCAGCAACCGTCTTCCCAAGGGTAAAACCTATGGTAGAGGGCTCAACCCATCAAACCACCAGTCCCCTATGTCTGTGGTCATGTTAGCAACCATGGAGGTGGGGTAGGCGAATACCCCTGCATTCTCCACAGGCTCCTCAAGGGGGCACTACATTTTTTTTTCCTTGTTTTTCTTTTTTTTTTTTTTTTTTAACTTTCCCTTCTTTTTTAAATCAACTGTATGAAAAAAAAGTTAAAAAGAAAACAAGCATACAATAAAAGAACATTTCAAAGAGACCATAACAAGGGAGTAAGAAAAAGACAACTAACCTAAGATAACTGCTTAACTTCCAACATGTTCCTACTTTACCCCAAGAAAGTTACCTAATATAGCAACATTTCTGTGAACTTGCTCCTACTATATCCATCAGAAATTAACAGACCATAGTCATTCCTGGGCATCCCCAGAACGTTAAATAGCTTATCTGTTCTTCTTGGATTATTGTTCCCCCTTCTTTAATTGCTCTCTATTGCTAGTTCCCCTACATTCTACATTATAAGCCATTTGTTTTACATTTTTCAAAGTTCACATTAGTGGTAGCATATAATATTTCTCTTTTTGTGCCTGGCTTATTTCGCTCAGCATTATGTCTTCAAGGTTCATCCATGTTGTCATATGTTTCACCAGATCGTTCCTTCCTACCGCCGCATAGTATTCCATCGTGTGTAAATACCACATTTTATTTATCCACTCATCTGTTGAAGGACATTTGGGTTGTTTCCATCTCTTGGCAATTGTGAATAATGCTGCTATGAACATTGGCGTGCAGATATCTGTTCGTGTCACCGCTTTCCGATCTTCCGGGTATATACCGAGAAGTGCAATCGCTGGATCGAATGGTAACTCTATATCTAGTTTTCTAAGGAACTGCCAGACTGACTTCCAGAGTGGCTGAACTATTATACAGTCCCACCAACAGTGAATAAGAGTTCCAATTTCTCCACATCCCCTCCAGCATTTGTAGTTTCCTGTTTGTTTAATGGCAGCCATTCTAACCGGTGTTAGATGGTATCTCATTGTGGTCTTAATTTGCATCTCTCTAATAGCTAGTGAAGCTGAACATTTTTTCATGTGTTTCTTGGCCATTTGTATTTCCTCTTCAGAGAACTGTCTTTTCATATCTTTTGCCCATTTTATAATTGGGCCGACTGTACTATTGTCATTGAGTTGTAGGATTTCTTTATATATGCAAGATATCAGTCTTTTGTCAGATACATGGTTTCGAAAAATTTTTTCCCTCTTTACCTTTTTGAGAAATTCCTTTGAGGTGCAGAAACTTCTAAGCTTGAGGAGTTCCCATTTATCTATTTTCTCTTTTGTTGCTTGTGCTTTGGGTGTAAAGTCTAGGAAGTGGCCGCCTAATACAAGGTCTTGAAGATGTTTTCCTACATTATCTTCTAGGAGTTTTATGGTACTTTCTTTTATATTGAGATCTTTGGTCCATTTTGAGTTAATTTTTGTGTTGGGGGTGAGGTAGGGGTCCTCTTTCATTCTTTTGGATATGGATATCCAACTCTCCCAGCCCCATTTGTTGAAAAGACTATTATGACTCAGTTCAGTGACTTTGGGGGCCTTATCAAAGATCAGTCGGCCATAGATCTGAGGGTCTATCTCCGAATTCTCAATTCGATTCCATTGATCTATATGTCTATCTTTGTGCCAGTACCATGCTGTTTTGGCAACTGTGGCTTTATAATAAGCTTCAAAGTCAGGGAGTGTAAGTCCTCCCACTTCGTTTTTCTTTTTTAGAGTGTCTTTAGCAATTCGAGGCATCTTCCCTTTCCAAATAAATTTGATAACTAGCTTTTCCAAGTCTGCAAAGTAGGTTGTTGGAATTTTGATTGGGATTCCATTGAATCTGTAGATGAGTTTGGGTAGAATTGACATCTTAATGACATTTAGCCTTCCTATCCATGAACATGGAATATTTTTCCATCTTTTAAGGTCCCCTTCTATTTCTTTTAGTAGAGTTATGTAGTTTTCTTTGTATAGGTCTTTTACATGTTTGGTTAAGTTTATTCCTAGGTACTTGATTTTTTTAGTTGCTATTGAAAAGGGTATCTTTTTCTTGAGTGTCTCTTCAGTTTGTTCATTTCTAGCATATAGAAACATTACTGACTTATGTGCATTAACCTTGTATCCCGCTACTTTGCTGAATTTGTTTATTAGCTCTAGTAGCTGTATCGTCGATTTCTCAGGGTTTTCTAGATATAAGATCATATCATCTGCAAACAATGACAGTTTTACTTCTTTATCAATTTGGATGCCTTTTATTTCTTTGTCTTGACAGATTGCCCTGGCTAGCACTTCCAGCACAATGTTGAATAACAGTGGTGACAGTGGGCATCCTTGTCTTGTTCCTGATCTTAGAGGGAAGGCTTTCAGTCTCTCACCATTGAGTACTATGCTGGCTGTGGGTTTTTCATATATGCTCTTTATCATGTTGAGGAAGTTTCCTTCAATTCCTACATTTTGAAGTGTTTTTATCAAAAAGGGATGTTGGATTTTGTCAAATGCTTTTTCAGCATCTATTGAGATGATCAATTGATTTTTCCCTTTTGACTTGTTAATGTGTTGTAATACATTGATTGATTTTCTTATGTTGAACCATCCTTGCATGCCTGGAATAAACCCCACTTGGTCATGGTGTATGATTTTTTTAATGTGTCTTTGCATTCGATTTGCAAGTATTTTGTTGAGGATTTTTGCATCTATATTCATTAGGGAGATTGGCCGGTAGTTTTCCTTTTTTGTAGCATCTTTGCCTGGTTTTGGTATTAGATTGATGTTAGCTTCATAAAATGAGTTAGGTAGTGTTCCATTTTCTTCAATGTTCTGAAAGAGTTTGAGTAAGATTGGTGTCAGTTCTTTCTGGAAAGTTTGGTAGAATTCCCCTGTGAAGCCATCTGGCCCTGGGCATTTATTTGTGGGAAGAGTTTTGATGACTGATTGGATCTCTTTGCTTGTGATGGGTTGGTTGAGGTCTTCTATTTCTTCTCTGGTCAGTCTAGGTTGTTCATATGTTTCCAGGAAATTGTCCATTTCCTCTACATTCTCCAGTTTGTTGCCATACAGTTGTTCATAGTATCCTCTTATAATTTTTTTAATTTCTTCAGGATCTGCAGTTATGTCACCTTTTTCATTCATTATTTTGTTTATATGGGTCTTCTCTCTTTTTGATTTTGTCAGTCTAGCTAGGGGCTTGTCAATCTTGTTGATCTTCTCAAAGAACCAACTTTTGGTGATATTTATCCTCTCTATTGTTTTTTGTTCTCTATGTCATTTATTTCTGCTTTAATCCTTGTTTTTTCTTTTCTTCTACTTGGTTTAGGATTGGTTTGCTGTTCATTTTCTAGCTTCTTCAGTTGATCCATTAGTTCTTTGATTTTGGCTCTTTCTTCCTTTTTAATATATGCGTTTAGTGCTATAAATTTCCTCCTTAGCACTGCTTTTGCTGCATCCCATAGGTTTTGGTATGTTGTGTTCTCATTTTGATTCGTCTCTATATATTTAGCAATTTCTCTTGCTATTTCTTCTTTAACCCACTGGTTGTTTAGGAGTGTGTTGTTTAACCTCCAGGTATTTGTGAATTTTCTAAGTCTCTGATGGTTATTGACTTCTAATTGTATTCCATTGTGGTCAGAGAATGTGCTTTGAATAATTTCAATCTTTTTAAATTTATTGAGGCTTGTTTTATGTCCCAGCATATGATCTACTCTGGAGAAAGTTCCATGAGCACTAGAAAAGTATGTGTATCCTGGTGATTTGGGATGTAATGTCCTGTATATGTCTGTTAAATCTAATTCATTTATCAGATTGTTTAGGTTTTCAATTTCCTTATTGGTCTTCTGTCTGGTTGATCTATCTATAGGAGAAAGTGATGTGTTGAAGTCTCCCACAATTATTGTGGAAACATCAATTGCTTCCTTTTGTTTTGCCAGTGTTTCTCTCATGTATTTTGTGGCACCTTGCTTGGGTGCATAGACATTTACGATTGTTATTTCTTCTTGCTGAATTGCCCCTTTTATTAGTATGTAGTGGCCTTCTTTGTCTCTCAAAACATCCCTGCATTTGAAGTCTATTTTATCTGAGATTAATATTGCTACACCTGCTTTCTTTTGGCTGTAGCTTGCATGAAATATTTTTTTCCATCCTTTCACTTTCAGTTTCTTTGTGTCCCTGTGTCTAAGATGAGTCTCTTGTATGCAACATATTGATGGTTCATTTTTTTTGATCCATTCTGCGAATCTATATCTTTTAATTGGGGAGTTTAATCCATTTACATTCAACGTTATAACCGTGAAGGCATTTCTTGAATCAGCCATCTTATCCTTTGGTTTATGTTTGTCATATTTTTCCCCTCTGTCTATTAATATCCTTTATTGTACCCATACCGAATCTCTTTAGTACTGAACCTTTCTCCAAGTCTCTCTGTCCTTTCTTTGTTTCTCTGTCTGTAGGGCTCCCTTTAGTATCTCCAGTAGGGCAAGTCTCTTGTTAGCAAATTCTCTCAGCATTTGTTTGTCTGTGAAAAATTTAATCTCTCCCTCAAATTTGAAGGAGAGCTTTGCTGGATAAAGTATTCTTGGCTGGAAATTTTTCTCACTCAGAATTTTAAATATATCGTGCCACTGCCTTCTCGCCTCCATGGTGGCTGCTGAGTAGTCACTACTTAGTCTTATGCTGTTTCCTTTGTATGTGGTGAATTGCTTTTCTCTTGCTGCTTTCAGAACTTGCTTCTTCTCTTCTGTGTTTGACAGTGTGATAAGTATATGTCTCGGAGTGGGTTTATTTGGATCTATTCTATTTGGGGTTCGCTGAGCATTTATGATTTGTGTATTTATGTTGTTTAGAAGATTTGGGAAGTTTTCCCCAACAATTTCTTTGAATACTCTTCCTAGACCTTTACCCTTTTCTTCCCCTTCTGGGACACCAATGAGTCTTATATTTGGACGTTTCATATTATCTATCATATCCCTGAGGTCCATTTCGAGTTTTTCAATTTTTTTCCCCATTCTTTCTTTTATGCTTTCATTTTCCATTCTGTCATCTTCCAGGTCACTTATTCGTTGTTCAACTTCCTTTAGTCTTGTACTATGAGTGTCCAGAATCTTTTTAATTTGGTCAACAGTTTCTTTAATTTCCATAAGATCATCCATTTTTTTATTTAGTCTTGTAATGTCTTCTTTATGCTCTTCTAGGGTCTTCTTGATTTCCTTTGTCTCCCGTACTATGGTCTCATTGTTCATCTTTAGTTCTTTGAGTAGCTGCTCTAGGTGCTGTGTCTCTTCTGATCTTTTGATTTGGGTGCTTGGGCTTGGGTTATCCATATCGTCTGGTTTTTTCAAAATGTTTATAATTTTCTGTTGTTTTTGGCCTCGTGACATTTGCTGAACTTGATAGGGTTCTTTTAGGATTTGTAGACCAATTGATGTCCTTATCTCTAATTTATCAGATCTACAGCTTCGTGGAGTACACTTTCTCTAACTAACCAGCAGGTGGCGTCCACGAGCCACCTGTTCTCCACAAGCCAGTTCTCCCCTGCTTAGCCTTTTTGGTGAGTGGGGGAGTGAGTCTTGTGGGGTCCAATTGGTGTACCAAGCTTGCGTGTGTAGTTGGTGTTGCCTGCCCTATATATGGGGCGTGTTTCTGGGCAGTCAGGGAGGGGGGGGTGGCTCTAACAATCAAATCTCCCTGGTGATCCTAGAGTTTTAAAGCTGCTGCTATAGTCTAATCCTTCAGTTCAGTCCTGCCAGTTTGTCTCTGCCACTGACCCACAAGTCCTTGGTATTGGCATATGGCTCCTGAGACTTGCAAGTGGGCCCCTCTTCCAGGCCGTGCACCCCGGGTCCTCTGTTGAGGGATGACTGTGCTATGTCACAGGTGAGTGCCGTCTCCCCAGGGAAGTTCTGGGATGCTGGGCTGTGTAGGGAGGCTCCCAGTCTGCTGAAATGATGGCTGAATGGGGCTTTGTTAATTCACACTGCTCTACCTTCCCAACTCTGGTACAATCAGCTGAGGTTGCAGGGAAGGCTAATGTCCACGCCCAGTTTTGTGGTGTGTGCCTGTTATTTGAAGCACTTCCGTCACACTGGGTTGTCTGGGGCAGTTCTGGGCTATGGGGCTGGCGATGGGCAGGAGTGTTTCCTGTCCACCAGGATGATGGCTGTGAGCGGACACCCCCCTTTCCTTGGGACATTGTGGTGTGTAGTGAATTTTCTCAGCCACTGGATTATTGCGTTTTGTCTCAGAGCTCTCCTAGTTCTGCTCTTGACTTGACCTGCCCAAATTGCAAGTCTTTGAAGCTTTCTGTATTTGGCTTCTTAGAGTAATTGTTTTAGAAAAAGAAAAAAGGATAAAAAAAAAAAAAAAAAAAAAGGGCCCTCCTCAGAGATCTAATGGGTTATTGAAATGCTAAGAGACAAAGCAACCAGGGCCATTAAGGAAAGGTCCACAGGGCAGAGAGATCAGCTTTTCTTCGGGATTTGCATATGCGCCTCAGGGCCTGAGCTCGGGCCTGAGCTCTGCCCTTCCCCTTTCTATGTTCACCAGAACTCCAAAAATCCTCCACTTTTATTTTGGAGTTTTTCGTGTTGTTTTTTTCCTATGCCTGTCTCCTCTCTGCTGGGCTGGCTGTTCTCAGATTCTCTGGTGTCTGGTCTCAGTCTATCTATGGTTGGAGTTTGGATCAGTAGAATGAGTTTCCCATAAGGGCTGCCACTGCAGTTCTCCCTTCTCCTTCCCGGAGCTGACGGCCCCTCCTCCCACAGGACTGAGCCTGGCAGGGAGGGGTGCGGGTCCCCTGGCCACAAAAACTTACAGATTTCGCTGATCTCAGCAGTTCCACGTTTTCATGAGTGTTGTATGAAGTATGCCCAAAGTCAGATTGCTCTGTGGTGTCCAGTCCATGCAGTTCCTGGCTTTCTACCTACTTTCCTGGAGGAGTAACTAAAACATACAGCTCACCAGTCTGCCATCTTGCCCCGCCCTCTCCCTACCATTTTTATATTGACTCTTCCAGTTGAAAGTGACTAACGTCATATCAAACAGCATTCAGCCAAAGAGAAACTTTATTGACCCACATAACTGAAAAGTCCAGTAGTACATGGAGGTTTTCAAATCTGGAGGGATTCAAGGGCTCCAAATGTGTCATCACAATCCAATCTCTCAAATTCTTTGTCTCAGCTGTGCTTTCCTTTGACTTGGCTTCATTCTCAGGCAGACTTCCACCTTGTGGTATTCCCTGGAGACTCCGGGCTTACATCATCTTTACAACAAGCAACACTGTGGGAAAAAGAGGATATTTCCAGCTAAAGTACTGAAGGCCAGGTCTGAGTCATGTGCGCTTTCCTGGATCTGATGAATGAGTGGCTATGGAAGTTGAGCGCACAACTCCACTTAGAGAGAGGTGGTTCCCCAAAGGAAAACTGAGTTGTTGTTTCCATAACAAGTGGCAATGGATGCCGAACAGACAAAGGCAACAGATGTCCCCTGTAACTGCAATTTGGGTCACCTTTTTGTGATAGGCAGAGCTTTTTTTGCCTTTTACATTGCCAGCTCTTTGGATAGCAAGAACCAAATTTATTCACCTATTTCCTACCAAACCTACTACTCTTCTTTGAAAAGGCAGGAAATAGATGTTTGTTAATGAAGTAACTGTCAACTAGGGTGGTGTGACACTCAGATTACCTTTTAAAAGAGAACTTGCCATTCAGCTCTGAGCAGTGCAGTTAGCTGACAGCCAGCCTTCAGTTGCTGTGATGTCAGAATCTACCACAGCATTTGAGCCAGGGCCACACTCATCCCAGGCATCCCCTTGCCAATCACTGACCACAACAGAGTTCTAGGGTCTGACCATTTCCACCCAGTGCTGGACTCCTCTGTAAACAATCTTTGACCTGGAGCTTTCCATTGGGTTGGCCAAGGCTTTCCCAATTTGATTCCTCCCTGTTTGCATTTCACAGTGTCAGATCTACATTGCAGTCTGAAATCTTTCCATTTATCTTTCACAGATGTTACCATTCCCAATAAGCCTCTTGCATTGCTAACTGTATATCAGCATCTGCCTCCTGGAGCACCCAAACTGACAGTAAGATGGGGTTTGGGGGCCTGGTTATTCACAACTCATCTAGTAATGAGGACCCCATCCTTGGGTGGTAAGTGGGCCACACATAGTCCCTGGCATAACCTGGCAACCCCGTTGTGAAAATTTTGACACAAGGTGACCTAGGACAATGCTGTATTATTGGTGGGGAAAGCCCAGGCTGCTGCAATGACTCAAGGCTTTGAGAAGTGGTGAGTAGGGGATGAGTGGGACAATAGAAGGACAACAGATTTGGCTTGCTGTTATCAGGTTGAATTAAAGCCCTACAGAAGAATAATGAAAAGCTAAGGGCAGTTAACAAACTGAAAACTAAGTGAGATGTACACGGAATCTTTCTGGCAGCTTAAAAAGTGTCCTTTTTCTTCTCTAGTGGGAAAGCAGAAAAATTTGAAAACCCAACCAAGGACTTAGAATTACTGAGCTTCAAAGAGGACTGAATGCTCAGTGGAGGCAGGTGTAAGCAGACAATGGAGGAAGGGATTGAAAAGCCCAGGGAAGTAGGCTTGCTGCAGTGGATATATGATGTGAGGCCAGAGAATTATGTCTGTGGGTGAGTCCAGAGGACACTCTATTCACCAGGGCCATTTGGAATGCTCTGGAGAGAGGGGCACCAGCATCAATAATAAATTCAGTGATGGCTCTCCTCTCCAGGCCAGGCTGACAGTAGGAGAAATAGTTTCATTGATAGCAGTGGGGCTGATGAAGCCCTGAAGCAGAAGAGGCCAGTCAGTGGAGGGGTACAATCATAAGGACTGGCAAGGTTGGGGGTAATGGTCTCCTTACGTGCAGAATAGATGAGCAACTAGTGAGGCTACCGCTTAATATATATATAATCAAAAGAAAGCAAGAATGAAAAGCATGAGCTGATACACCCCAATAAAAAGTCATATTCCCTTGTCGAGTTTCTAGTCCTAAACCAGTTTACAGATCCGCCTGAAACGGTGACCATGTCCCTGGGAGGAAGGACCCTGAAAGTATGTATAGTAAATATTTCCCTTTATTCTCCAAAGGGAACCTATGATCACTTACTTGGGTGACTGTGCATTGTATACTTGGAAAAAGAGAATAGCCAGGCATTTTGTGGATGATTGGACACAGGATCTGAGTTGACATTAATATTCAAAGACCTGAATTGACATCATGGCCACCCTGTTAGAGCAGAGCCTAAGGAAGTCAGATAATAAATGGAATCCTGGCCAAAGTCTGGCTTCATTGGGTCTACTAGGTCTGTAGACCACACAGCAGTTTATATCCCTATATTGAAATACTCAGTAGTTGGAGTAACCACCACATTAGTTACTGGGCCTGTGGGCAAAGAATTGTGAGCATGAGGAAGGCCAAGTAGAAGCGTCTGAAACTACCTCTCCCACCCCAACACCAGACAAATAGTAAGTAAACAATATTTATCCTGGGGGAAATGATGGAGATTAGTAAAAATAATTAAGTCATCATGAAAGATATCAGGTATCCAGGGTGGTGATCCCCATTGGAACTCCATTTAATTCACCAGTCTAGCCTATACAGAAAAATGGGTGGATCCTAGAGATTGATTACAGACTACTGCAGATCCCAGCAAGTGATTTTAGGCTCCTGGCCAGATGTGGCATTTTTGCTAGTATTGATTAATGTGGCATCAGGTACATGATATGCAGCATTTGATTTGGCAAATGTTTTTTTTCTATCCCAGTCAAGAAAGGGGCACTAGAGACAGTTCACTTCCACATGGAATGGAGAACAATATATATTCACAGGTTTGACCCAGGACCATGATAACTTTGTCATAATATATTCCTAAGAGATCTGGACCATCTGAATATCCCTTAGAATGTCACATTCATTCATTGCACTCTTAACTTTACATTATGCTGGCCAGAAAGGTTGAGGAAGACTTGGCTAATATACCAAAAGCCTTGTAAAAACGCATTTACTCCATGGAACTTTGAATAGGAAGTGAGATCTGGTAGGTTTGTATGGGTTAGTGTGAAATACAGGCACATCCCAAAGTAATATGGGTAGAGAATAAAAATATATATGTAGGGCCCCCCTGAGGAACTGGGAGAAAATGTGGTAAGTGTTGGACTTCCTCACCTGGATTATTGCTGATGTTCTCACAAACATTGAGGACTGACAGTTTGGTATGCTGAGCCCTCTATCTTGGGGATTGCCCTTATAAAATTCGTTACTACAAAGGAGAGGCTAAACCTGCTTATAACTGTGCCTAGGAGATTCCCTGAGTATCTCTTTGTTGCTCAGATGTGGCTCTCTCTCTCTAGATAAGCCAACTCAGCGGGTGAACTCACTGCCCTCCCTGCTACATGGGACCTGACTCCCAGGGGTGTAAATCTCCCTGGCAATGCAGGATATGACTCCCAGGGATGAATCTTGACCTGGCATCATGGGATTGAGAACGTCTTATTGACCAAAAGGGGATGCAAAATGAAACAAAATAGAGTTTCAGTGGCTGAGAGATTTCAAATGGAGTCAAGAGGTTACTCTGATGGGCATTCTTATGCGCTATATACCTAACCCTTTTTAGGGTTAAATGTATTGAAATAGTTAGAAGTAAACACCTGAAACTATCAAACTCCAACCCAGTAGCCTTGACTCTTGAACACAATTGTATAACACCATAACTTACAAGGGGTGACAGTGTGATTGAGAAAGTCTTGTGGATCACACTCCCTTTATCCAGTGTATGGATAGATGAGTAGAAAAATGGGGACAAAAACTAAATGAAAAATAGGGTGGCATGGGGGGGGATGATTTGGGTATTCTTTTTTACTTTTATTTTTTATTCTTATTTCTATTCTTTATAGTGTAAGGAGAATGTTCAAAAATAGATTGAGGAGGAAGGCGGGGCAAGATGGCAGAGTGGTGAGGTGTGCGTTTTAGTTACTCCTCTGGGGCAGTAGGTAGAAAGCCAGGAACTGTGTGGACCGGACACCGCAGAACAATCTGACTTTGGGCATACTTCATACAATACTCATGAACATGTGGAACTGCTGAGTTCAGCGAAATCTGTAAGTTTTTGCGGCCAGGGGACCCATGCCCCTCCCTGCCAGGCTCAGTCTGGTGGGAGGAAGGGCCGTCAGTGCTGGGAATGAGGAGGGAGAACTGCAGTTGTGGCTCTTATCAGAAACTCATTCTACTGATCCAAACTCCAATCATAGATAGACTGAGACCAGACACTGGAGAATCCGGGATCAGCCACCCTGGCAAGAGGAAATAAGGATAGCAAAAACAGCAATAAAAACCCAAAAATAAAAGTGGAGGCTTTTTGGAGTTCTGGTGAACATAGAAAGGGGAAGGGCAGAGCTCAGGCAAAGTCAGGCTCATATGCAAACCCAGAAGAAAAACCAGTTTCTCTGCCCCCTGGACTTTCCTTAATGACCTTAATTGCCTTGTCTCTTAGCATTTCAATAACCCATTAGATCTGCAAGGAGGGCCTTTCCTCCTTTTTTTTTTTTTTAATCTTTCTCTCTTTTTCTAAAACAATTACTCTAAAAAGCCCAATACAGAAAGCCTCAAAGACTTGCAATTTGGGCAAGTCAAGACAAGAACAGACCTAAGAGAGCTCTGAGACACGAGACAATAAGCCCAGTGGCTGCAAAAATTCACTAAACACCACAACTTCCCAAGAAAAGGGGGGCGTCCTCTCACAGCCATCATCTCGGTGGACAGGGAACACTCCTGCCTGTCACTGGCCCCAGAGCCCAGAGCTGCCCCAGACAACCCAGTGTGATGGGAAGTTCTTCCAATGACTCACACACCACAAAATCAAGGTGGACATTAGCCCTCCCTGCACCCTCAGCTGGTTGTCCCACAGTTGGGAAGGTGGAGCAGTGTGAATTAACATGCCCCATTCAGCCATCCTTTCAGCAGACTGGGAGCCTCGCTACACAGCCCTGCAACCCAGAACCACTCTGGGGGGATGGCACTCACCTGTGACATAGCACAGTCATCCCTTAACAGAGGACCTGGGGGTGCATGGCCTGGAAGAGGGACCCACTCGCAAGTCTCAGGGGCCATATGCTAATACCAAGGACTTGTGGGTCAGCGGCAGAGACAAACTGTGGCAGGACTGTACTGAAAGATTAGACTATTGCAGCAGCTTTAAATATCCAGGAACACCAGGGAGATTTGATTGTTACGGCCACCACCCCTCCCTGACTGCCCAGACACACGCCCCATATACAGAGTGGACAACATCAACTACACACGCAAGCTTGGTACACCAGTTGGACCATGCAAGACTCACACCCCCACTCACCACAAAGGAAAAGCAGGGGAGAACTGGCTTGAGGGGAATAGGGGGTTCGCGGACGCCACCTGCTGGTTACTTAGCGAAAGTGTACTCCACAAAGCTGTAGATCTGACAAATTAGAGTTAAGGATTTTAATCAGTCTACAAATCCTAAAAGAACCCTTTCAAGTTAAGCAAATGCCAAGAGGCCAAAAACAACAGAAAATTTTAAAGCATATGAAAAAAAAAGACAATATGGATAACCCAAGCCCAAGCACCCAAATCAAAAGATCAGAGGCGATATAGTACTTGGAGCAATTAATCAAAGAACGAAAGAAGAACAATGAGACCATGGCACAGGATATAAAAGACATCAAGAAGACCCTAGAAGAGCATAAAGAAGAGATTGCAAGAGTAAATAAAAAAATAGATGACCTTCTGGAAATTAAAGAAACTGTTGACCAAATTAAAAAGATTCTGGATACTCATAATACAAGACTAGAGGAAGCTGAAAAATGAATTAGTGACCTGGAAGACGACAGAACAGACAATGAAAGGACCAAAGAAAGAATGGGGAAAAAAATTGAAAAAATTAAAATGGACCTCAGGGATATGATAGATAATATATAAAACGTCTAAATATAAGACTCATTGGTGTTCTAAAAGGGGAAGAGAAGGGTAAAGGTCTAGGACGAGTATTCAAAGAAATTGTTGGGGAAAACTTCCCAAATCTTCTAAACACCATAAATACACAAATCATAAATGCCCAGCGAACTCCAAATAGAATAAATCCAAATAAACCCACTCTGAGACATATTCTGATCACACTATCAAATACAAAAGAGAAGGAGCAAGTTCTGAAAGCAGCAAGAGAAAAGCAATTCACCGCATACAAAGGAAACAGCTTAAGACTAAGTAGTGACTACTCAGCAGCCACCATGGCGGCGAGAAGGCAGTAGCATGACATATTTAAAATTCTGAGAGAGAAAAATTGCCAACCAAGAATTCTTTATCCAGCAAAGCTCTCCTTCAAATTTGAGGGAGAGCTTAAATTTTTCACAGACAAACAAATGCTGAGAGAATTTGCTAACAAGAGACCTGCCCTACTGGAGATACTAAAGGGAACCCTACCGACAGAGAAACAAAGAAAAGAGAGAGAGAGATGGAGAAAGGTTCAGTACTAAAGAGATTCAGTGTGAGTACATTAAAGGATATTAATAGAGAGAGGGAAAAAATATATATGACAAACATAAACCAAAGGATAAGATGGCTGATTCAAGAAATGCCTTCATGGTTATAATGTGGAATGTAAATGGATTAAACTCCCCAATTAAAAGATACAGATTTGCAGAATGGATCAAAAAAAAGAACCATCAATATGTTGCATAAAAGAGATCATCTTGACAGGGACACAAAGAAATTGAAAGTGAAAGGATGGAAAAAAATATTTCATGCAAGCTACAGCCAAAAGAAAGCAGGAGTAGCAATATTAATCTCAGATAAAATAGACTTTAAATGCAAGGATGTTATGAGAGACAAAGGAGGCCACTACATACTAATAAAAGGGGCAATTCAACAAGAAGAAATAACAATCATAAATGTTTATGTACCCAATCAAGGTGCCACAAAATACATGAGAGAAACATTGGCAAAACTAAAGGAAGCAATGGATGTTTCCACAGTAATTGTGGGAGACTTCAGCACATCACTCTCTCCTATAGATAGATCAACCAGATAGAAGACCAGTAAGGAAACTGAAAACCTAAACAATCTGATAAATGAATTGGATTTAACAGACATATATAAAACATTACATCCCAAATCACCAGGATACACATTCTTCTCTAGTGCTCATGGAACTTTCTCCAGAATACATCATATGCTGGGACATAAAACAAGCTTCAATAAATTTAAAAAGATTGAAATTATTCAAAGCACATTCTCTGACCACAATGGAATGCAATTAGAAGTCAATAACCATCAGAGACTTAGAAAATTCACCAATACCTGGAGGTTAAACAACATGCTTCTAAACAATCAGTGGGTCAAAGAAGAAATAGCAAGAGAAATTGCTAAATATATAGAGACGAATAAAAATGAGAACACAACATACCAAAACCTATGGGATGCAGCAAAAGCAGTGCTAAGGGGCAAATTTATAGCACTAAACACATATATTAAAAAGGAAGAAAGAGCCAAAATCAAAGAACTAATGGATCAACTGAAGAAGCTAGAAAATGAACAGCAAACCAATCCTAAACCAAGTAGAAGAAAAGAAATAACAAGGATTAAAGCAGAAATAAATGACATAGAGAACAAAAACACAATAGAGAGGATAAATATCACCAAAAGTTGGTTCTTTGAGAAGATCAACAAGATTGACAAGCCCTTAGCTAGACTGACAAAATCAAAAAGAGAGAAGACCCATATAAACAAAATAATGAATGAAAAAGGTGACATAACTGCAGATCCTGAAGAAATTAAAAAAATTATAAGAGGATACTATGAACAACTGTATGGCAACAAACTGGATAATGTAGAGGAAATGGACAATTTCCTGGAAACATATGAACAACCTAGACTGACCAGAGAAGAAATAGAAGACCTCAACCAACCCATCACAAGCAAAGAGATCCAATCAGTCATCAAAAATCTTCCCACAAATAAACGCCCAGGGCCAGATGAATTCTACCCAACTTTCCAAAAAGAACTGACACCAATCTTACTTAAACTCTTTCAAATCATCGAAGAAAATGGGACACCACCTAACTCATTTTATGAAGCTAACATCAATCTAATACCAAAACCAGGCAAAGATGCTACAAAAAAGGAAAACTACCGGCCAATCTCCCTAATGAATATAGATGCAAAAATTCTCAACAAAGTACTTGCAAATCGAATCCAAAGACACATTAAAAAATCATACACCATGACCAAGTGGGGTTCATTCCAGGCATGCAAGGATGGTTCAACATAAGAAAATCAATCAATGTATTACAACACATTAACAAATCAATAGAGAGAAATCAAATGATCATCTCAATAGATGCTGAAAAAGCATTCGACAAAATCCAACATCCATTTTTGATAAAAACACTTCAAAAGGTAGGAATTGAAGGAAACTTCCTCAATATGATAAAGAGCATATATGAAAAACACACAGCCAGCATAGTACTCAATGGAGAGACACTGAAAGCCTTCCCTCTAAGATCAGGAACGAGACAAGGATGCCCGCTATCAGCACTGTTATTCAACATTGTGCTGGAAGTGCTAGCTAGGGCAATCTGGCAAGACAAAGAAATAAAAGGCATCCAAATTGGAAAGGAAGAAGTAAAACTGTAATTGTTTGCAGATATGATCTTATATCTGGAAAACCCTGAGAAATCGATGATAGAGCTACTAGAGCTAATAAACAAATTTAGCAAAGTAGCGGGATACAAGATTAATGCACATAAGTCAGTAATGTTTCTATATCCTAGAAATGAACAAACTGAAGAGACACTCAAGAAAAAGATACCATTTTCAATAGCAACTAAAAAAAATCAAGTACCTAGGAATAAACTTAATCAAAGATGTAAAAGACCTATGCAAAGAAAACTACATAACTCTACTAAAAGAAATAGAAGGGGACCTTAAAAGATGGAAAAATATTCCATGTTCGTGGAAAGGAAGGCTAAATGTCATTAAGATTTCAATTCTACCCAAACTTGTCTACAGATTAAATGCAATCCCAATCAAAATTCCAACAACCTACTTTGCAGACTTGGAAAAGCTAGTAATCAAATTTATTTGGAAAAGGAAGATGCCCCGAATTGCTAAAGACACTGTAAAAAAGAAAAACGAAGTGGGACTTACACTCCCTGACTTTGAAGCTTATTATAAAGCCACAGTTGTCAAAACAGCATGGTACTGGCACAAAGATAGACATATTGATCAACGGAATCGAATTGAGAATTCGGAGATAGACCCTCAGATCTATGGCTGACTGATCTTTAATAAGGCCCCCAAAGTCACTGAACTCTGTCATAACAGTCTTTTCAACAAATGGGTCTGGGAGAGTTGGCTATCTATATCCAAAAGAATGAAAGAAGACCCCTACCTCACACCCTACACAAAAAGTAACTCAGAATGGATCAAAGATCTCAATATAAAAGACAGTACCATAAAACTCCTAGAAGATAATGTAGGGAAACATCTTCAAGACCTTGTATTAGGCAGCCACTTCCTGGACTTTACACCCAAAGCACAAGCAACAAAAGAAAAAATAGATAAATGGGAATTCCTCAAGCTTCGAAGTTTCTGTACCTCAAAGGAATTTGTTAAAAAGGTAAAGGGGCAGCCAACTCAATGGGAAAAAATTTTTGGAAACCATGTATCTGACAAAAAACTGATATCTTGCATATATAAAGAAATCCTACAACTCAGTGAGGGTAGTACAGACAGCCCAATTATAAAATGGGCAAAAGATATGAAAAGACAGTTCTCTGAAGAGGAAATACAAATGGCCAAGAAACACATGAAAAAATGTTCAGCTTCACTAGCTATTAGAGACATGCAAATTAAGACCACAATGAGATAGCATCTCACACCAATTAGAATGGCTGCCATTAAACAAACAGGAAACTACAAATGCTGGAGAGGATGTGGAGAAATTGGAACTCATTCATTGTTGGTGGGACTGTATAATGATTCAGCCACTCTGGAAGTCAGTCTGGCAGTTCCTCAGAAAACTAGATACAGTTACCCTTCAATCCAGCGATTTCACTTCTTGGTATATACCTGGAAGGTCGGAAAGCAGTGACACGAACAGATATCTGCACGCCAATGTTCATAGCAGCATTATTCACAATTGCCAAGAGATGGAAACAACCCAAATGTCCTTCAACAGATGAGTGGATAAATAAAATGTGGTATATACACACGATGGAATACTACACGGCAGTAAGAAGGAACGATGTCGTGAAACATATGACAACATGGATGAACCTTGAAGACATAATGCTGAGTGAAATAAGCCAGGCACAAAAAGAGAAATATTATATGCTACCACTAATGTGAACATTGAAAAATGTACAACAAATCTTTATAATGTAGAATGTAGGGGAACTAGTGATAGAGAGCAATTAAGGAAGGGGGAATGATAATCCAGTAAGAACAGATAAGCTATTGTGGGTGAATTTAACGTTCTGGGAATGCCCAGGAATGACTATGGTCTGTTAATTTCTGATGGGTATAGTAGGAACAAGTTCACAGAAATGTTGCTATATTAGGTTACTTTCTTGGGGTAGCGTAGGAACATGTTGGAAGTAAAATATTTATCTTAGACTAGCTGTCTTTTTCTTACTCCCTTGTTATGGTCTGTTTGAAATGTTCTTTTATTGTATGTTTAAAAAAATTTTTTTTTAATTTTTTTATTTTTTATACAGTTGATATTAAAAAAAAAGGAAAAAAATTTGCAGAGCCCCCTTGAGGATCTGGTGGAGAATGCAGGGCTATTGGGCTGCCCCACCTCAGTGGTTGCTAATGTGCTCACAGACATAGGGGATTGGTGGTTTGAGGGGTTGAGCCCTCTACCCCAGGACTTGCCCTTTGGAAGACTGTTGCTGCAAAGGAGAGACTAGGCCTGCCTATAATCATGCCTAAGAGCCTCCTTCCGAATGCCTCTTTGTTGCTCAGATGTGGCCCTCTCTCTCTAGCTAAGCCAACTTGAAAGGTGAAATCACTGCCCTCCCCTGTACGTGGGATCAGACACCCAGGGGAGTGAATCTCCCTGGCAACGTGGAATATGACTCCCGGGGAGGAATATAGACCTGGCATCATGGGATGGAGAACATCTACTTGACCAAAAGGGGGAAATGAAAGGAAATGAAATAAGCTTTAGTGGCAGAGAGATTCCAAAAGGAGCTGAGAGGTCACTCTGGTGGGCACTCTTACGCACAATATAGACAACCCTTTTTAGGTTCTAATGAATTGAGGTAGCTGGTGGTAGATACCTGAAACTATCAAACTACAATGCAGAACCCATGACTCTTGAAGACGATTGTATAAAAATGTAACTTATGAGGTGTGACAATGTGATTGGGAAAGCCATGAGGACCACATTCCCCTTTGTCTAGTTTATGGATGGAAGAGTAGAAAAAGGGGGGAAGGAAAAAAGCAAACAAACAAAGGCACCCAGTGTTCTTTTTTAGTTTAATTGCCCTTTTTCACTTTAATTATTATTATTGTTATTTTTGTGTGTGTGGTAATGAAGGCGTCAGGGATTGATTTTGGTGATAGATGCACAACTATATAATGGTACTGTGAACAATTGAATGTACGGTTTGTTTTGTATGACTGCATGGTATGTGAACATATCTCAATAAAATGAATTAAAAAAATAGATTGGGGTGATGAATGCATAACTATATGATGGTACTGTGAACAGTTGATTGTACACCATGGATGATTGTATGGTATGTGAATATATATCAGTAAAACTGAATTGAAAAAAAAGTAAATAAACAAACAAAGCACATGTACTCCAGAGAGCAGAAGATAAATCATGTGAAGGTTAAGGGGCCTAGCACATCAGTAAATTTTTAGGGGCCCAGTGGTCAGGGAAATACTGAGACATTCACTTCAGTGTAAAAGATAAATCACTGCATCTTATATACCATTCCTCCCTCCCTCCCTCCCTCTCTCTCTCCCTCCCTTCTTCCCTCCTTCCTTCTTTTCTTCTTTCCTTCCACTCTTAGGTAGAATGCCTAGTAAGTTTATTTGGGTTCTGGAGGTAACATGTATCATACCTAGGAATGCTGCTTCGGCCCATATGTTAGGTGACAGGGCTCTGTAGCAGGTCCAGACTAGATGTGCCGATTAGGCAGACCTTATTATTTTGCAGGTGTCAGTGGTAGAAAAAGATACAGGGTAGTTTATGGCAAACCTCAGTGGGAGAATAAGAATGTAGGTACCTGGGATTCAGAAGGAAGCCCAAGCCATCTGCAACAGAGAAATATGTACTTCTGTAAAACCATCAGAACCAGTAGAGATGATATCTGCAAGCGAGGAGAATTTAGAATAGAGAGTGAAAGGAGATGGAGAGTACCAGTTCTAAGGTCTGTAGTTTGTCTTAGGAAGAGAAGACCATTGGAATCCTGGTAGGGCTGCTCTTGAATGAGTATGGAGATACGAAAGCACATGGCAGCAGGAGTGGCCTTGGCAGCCTTGGAGGTGCACCACTTAGATCTCCCTTCAAGAAGGAACTTGCCACTCAGCTGGGAGGAGTGCAGATAGCTGACAGCCACCTGCAGCTGGCAGTGCTTGCAGAGTATGTCACAACTTTTGAACAAAGACCACACCCTTCCTTTCTGGCCCTCAAACAATAACTGAGCACATAGCAGGGATGCAGTCTGGCCACTTCTACCCAATCTGGGATCCTGTAACATGCAATCTAACTCCCCACTGGATTGATGGAGACTCTTTCAAATCCATTTCCCAGTCTTTGGCCATTCTGCTTCTTCCCACACTTTTCCTTCACAAGGATCAGATCCATATTCTGATCTAAAGACTTTCTTTGCCAAATCCTGCTTCCTCTCTTTGTCTTTCAAAGGCATTACTCTCTCCCTCACCCCCACCCCATACCCTAACCTCTGGACTCCTAACTTAACTTAGCATTTTGCTCCCCAATCAAATAACTATGTAATTTGATAAAATTCTAATTTTGACCAAAACTCTACATGGCCCACCTGCTTTAAGAGCTTTTGGACTTTTGTCCAGCTTAGTTCATGAAAATTGTCCACCAATGCCCCATTTCAGTAAATTAGTAACATCAGAAACTTTGCTTCAGTGACTTTTACTTTAGCCTCATTTCTCAAAATTGCAGTGCAGGTTACAGCTTTGTGGTGAAGAGGATTGGGTAATAAGTTAGTCTTCAGGAGCCCTCTCCCTATTCCTTTTAAATGTGTATGAAAATAAAATTTAGTCTTCTTTTCTCTCTTCCAGTTATTTCTTGCAACAGGGCTCTACCAGGTTCCAGATTACATAGTAAGAAGGGCATCCACAACCATCAAAGAGCCAAGTTTACATGTAGGAAATTTCAGCTACTTTTAATAATGTTAAGCATATTTTTACACCCTTATATCAAGCAGTTCCCATATTATTTTGAAGTTAAATTATCCAAATAGTGTTGTTGTGAATCATTTGTTAATCTCTTCTTCTCTCTCAATGGTACTTCTGCCTGAACATTGAACACATACACTTTTACTTTTGAGAGAGACTTTTTCTGAGGGATCTGGTGACCTTTTTCTTTTCCCTTTTAATTTTTTTGTTAATCTTTAATTTTGTTTTTTTTATTAGAAAGTGGTGGATTTGCAAAAAAATCATGCATAAAATACAGAGTTCCCGTTTACCACCCTATTGATAGCACCTTGCATTATTAGTGTGGTATATTTGTTGCCATTGATGACAGAACAATTTTATAATTGTACTATTAATTACAATCCATGGTTTATTTAGGGTTTACTGTTTGTGTTGTGCAGTCTTATGGATTTTTTTTTAAAACATGGTTAACTTTAGGGTTCACTGTGTTGTACAGTCTTATGAATTTTTAAAAATTTCTTCTAATAACATGTATACAACCTAAAAATTTACCTTTTAAACATACTCAAATTCAGTCATGTTAATTATGTTCACAGTGTTGTGCTACCATCACCACCATCCATTACCAAACTTTTCCATCATCTCACATGGAAACCCTGTACAATTGACGCATTAACGCTACATTTGCTACCCTCACCCCAGCACTTGATAAACTATATTCTAGTTACTGACTCCATGAATATTTTTATTCAAATTATTTCATATCAGTGAAATCATACAATGTTTGTCCTTTTGTGTCTGGCTTATTTCACTCAACATGATGTCTTCCAAGTTCATCAATATTGTCATATGTATCAGAACTTCATTTCTTTTTAGAGTTGAACAATATTCCATTGTGTGTATATACCATATTTTATTTATCCACTCATCAGTTGATGAAAACTTGGGTTGCTTCCATCTTTTGGCAATTTGTAAATAATGCTGCCATGAACATCAGTGTTCAAATATCTGTTCAAGCCCCTGCTTTCAATTCTTTTTAATATATACCTAGAGGTAGGATTTTAGGTTCATGTGGTAATTCTATACTTAACTTTCTGAGGTAACTTCATACTGTTTTCCACAGAAATGGCACTATTTTACAGTCCCATAAATAATGAATGAATGTTCCTATTTCTCCACATCCTCTCCAACACTTGTAAATTTCTCTTTTTAATTTTTTACTAATAGCCATTGTAGCAGGTATGAAATACTATCCTACTGTGGTTTTGATTTTCATTTCCCTAATAGGTAATGATGTTGAGCATTTGTATGTGTTTTTGGCCATTTACATAACTTCTTTGGAGAAATATCTATTCATGTGTTTTGCCCATTTTTACATTGGGTTGTTTGTCTTTTTTTAAAAAATTCAGTTTTATTGAGATATATTCACATACCATACAGTTATCCATGGTGTACAATCAGCTGTTCCCGCTACCATCATATAGTTGTGCGTTCGTCACCCCAATCTATTTTTTAATATTTTCCTTACACCAGAAAGAATAGGAATAAGAATAAAAAATAAAAGTAAAAAGGAATACCTAAATCATCCCCTCATCCCACCCTATTTTTCATTTAGTTTTTGTCCCCATTTTTCTGCTTATCCATCCATACATTGGATAAAGGAAGTGAGATCCACAAGGTTTTCACAGTCACACTGTCACCCCTTGTAAGCTACATAGTTATACAATTGTGTTCAAGAGTCAAGGCTACTGGGTTGGAGTTTGATAGTTTAAGGTATTTTCATCTAACAGTTCCAATACATTAAACCCTAAAGAGTGATATCTATGTAGTACATAAGAATGCCCACTAGAGTGACCTCTCGACTCTTTTTGGAATCTCTCAGCCATTGAAACTCCATGTTATTTCATTTTGCATCCACTTTTTGGTCAAAAAGATGTTCTCAATCCCATGATGCCAGGTCCAGATTCATCCCCAGGAATCATCCTGTGTTGCCAGGGAGATTTCCACCCCTGGGAGTCAGGTCCCCCCAGGGGGGAGGGCAGTGAGTTCACCTGCCAAGTAGTTGGCTTATCTAAAGAGAGAGGGCCACATCTGAGCAACAAAGAGGTACTCAGGGGGAGACTCTTAGGCACAGTTATAAACAGGCTTAGCCTCTCCTTTGCAGTAATGAGCTTCATAAGGGCAATCCCCAAGGTAGAGGGCTTGGCATACCAAACCATCAGTCCTCAGTATTTGTGAGAACATCAGAAACATGGGTTGTTTGTCTTTTTATAGTTGAGTTGTGTGTGTTCTTTATACATTTTGGATATTAAACCCTTATGAGATATTTGATTTCCACATATTTTCACCCATTTTGTAGGTTGTTGTTTTACTTTCATAGCAAATTCCTTTGATGCGCAAAAGTTTTAAGTTTTGATGAGGTCCCATTTATCTATTTTTTAATTTTTTTATTTTGTTGCTTGTTCTTTGGGTATAAAGTCTAAGAAACCATTGCCTAACGCAAGGTCTTAAAGATGCATTCCTATATTTTCTTCTAGGAGTTTTATAGTTCCACTTCTTATATTTAGGACTTTGATACATTTTGAGTTGAGTTTTGTATATGGCATGAGGTAGAGGTCCACCTTCATTCTTTTGCATATGGATGTCCAGTTTTCTTAGCACTATTTATTAAAGAAACTATTCCTTCCAAACTTAGTGGACTTGGCACCCTTTTCAAAAATCAGTTGGCCGTAAATGTGAGGATTGTTTTCTGAACTCTCAATTTGATTGCATTGGTTAATGTGCCTGTCCTTGTGCCAGTACCATGCTGTTTTGATTATGGTGACTTTGTAGTATGTTTTAAGATTAGGAAGTATGAGTTCCCCAACTTCATTCTTCTTTTTCAAGATGGCTTTGGCTATTCAGAGCCCCCTTTCTTTCCATATAGATTAGATGATTGGCTTTTCAATTTCTGCAAAGAAGGCTTTTGGAATTTTAGTTGGGATTGCATGTAATCTGTAAATTGCTTCAGACAGAATTGACATTTTACCAATAGTTAGTCCTGCAAGCCACAAACACAGAATGTCCTTCCATTTATTTAGGTCTTCTTTGATTTCTTTTAGCAATGTTTAGTAGTTTTCTGTTTTCAACTCCTTTACATCCCTGGATAGATTTATTCCTAGATATTTGCTTCCTTTAATTTCTATTGTAAATAAATTTAAAAAACATTTCTTCTTGATATTGTTCATTATTAGTGTATAGAAACACTAACCCCATCACTGTTGAATTTATTAGCACTAGTAGCTTTGTTGTGGATTCCTCAGCATTTTCTGTGTATAGAATCATGTCATCTGCAAATAATGAACATTTTTCTTCTCCTTTCCAATTTCCAATTTGGATGCATTTTCTTATCTAATTACTCTGGCTAGAACTTCAAGTACAATGTTGAATAATAGTAGTGACACTAGGCATCTTTGTCTTGTTCCACATATTAGAGGGAAAGCTAACAGTCTTTCACCATTAAGTAGGATGTTAGCTATGGGTTTTTCATTTATGCCCTTTATCATGTTGAAGAAGTTTCCTTCTATTCCTACTTTTCTAAGATTTTTTATCAAGAAATGGTGCTGGATTTTGTCAGATGCCTCTTTTGTATCAACTGAGATGATCATGTGGTTTTCTTTCTTCTGCTCTTTAATGTGGTGTATTACATTAATTGATTTATGAACCAGCCTTGTATACCTGGGATTAATTCCACTTGATCATATTGTATAACTCTTTATCTGTGCTGTTTGATTTTATCTGTTAGCATTTTGTTGAAGATTTTTGAATCTGTTCATAAAAGGTGCTGGTCTGTAATTTTCTTTTCATGTGGTATCATTATCTGGCTTTGGTTCAAGGATGATGGTGGCCTCGTAGAATGAATTTGGTAGTGTTCCCTCCACTTCTATGTTTTGGAAGAGTTTGAACAGGATTGTGTTGATTCTTCTCAAAGTGTTTGGTAAAATTCCCCTGTGAAGCCATCTAGCCCTGGCTTTTCTTTGTTGGGAGTTTTTTATTTACTAGTTATTGGTTTGTTGAGATCGTCTGTTCTTGAGTCAGTGTAGGTAGTTTGTGTGATTCTAGAAATTTGTCCATTTCATCTAGGTTATCTCATTTCTTAGTGTGCAGTTGTTCATGGTATCTTCTTATGGTCCTTTTTATTTCTATTGGGTCAGTAATAATGTTCCCCTTTTCATTTTTGATTTTAGATAAATGCATTCTCTCTCTCCTTTTCTTTCTCAGTCTAGCTAAAGGCCCATCAGTTTTATTGATCTTTTCAAAGAACCAACTTTTCATTAGTTGATTTTCTCTATTGTTTTTTTATTCTTTATTTCATTTATCTCCACTCTAAACTTTGTCATTTCTATCCTGCTTGCTCTGGGTTAATTTTTTTTTTTTTTTTTTTTAATCATCATTTTATTGAGATATATTCACATACCACGCAGTCATACAAAACAAATTGTACTTTCGATTGTTTACAGTACCATTACATAGTTGTACATTCATCACCTAAATCAATCCCTGACACCTTCATTAGCACACACACAAAAATAACAAGAATAATAATTAGAGTGAAAAAGAGCAATTGAAGTAAAAAAGAACACTAGGTACCTTTGTCTGTTTGTTTGCTTCCCCTACTTTTCTACACATCCATCCATAAACTAGACAAAGTGGAGTTTGGTCCTTATGGCATTCCCAATCCCACTGTCACCCCTCATAAGCTACATTTTTATACAACTGTCTTCGAGATTCATGGGTTCTGGGTTGTAGTTTAATAGTTTCAGGTATCCACCACCAGCTACCCCAATTCTTTAGAACCTAAAAAAGGTTGTCTAAAGTGTGCGTAAGAGTGCCCACCAGAGTGATCTCTCGGCTCGTTTTGGAATCTCTCTGCCACTGAAGCTTATTTCATTTCCTTTCACATCCCCCTTTTGGTCAAGAAGATGTTCTCCATCCCACGATGCCGGGTCTACATTCCTCCCCGGGAGTCATATTCCACGTTGCCAGGGAGATTCACTTCCCTGGGTGTCTGATCCCACGTAGGGGGGAGGGCAGTGATTTCACCTTTCAAGTTGGCTTAGCCAGAGAGAGAGGGCCACATCTGAGCAACAAAGAGGCATTCAGGAGGAGACTCTTAGGCACAAATACAGGGAGGCCTAGCCTCTCCTTTGCAGCAACCGTCTTCCCAAGGGTAAAACTTATGGTAGAGGGCTCAACCCATCAAACCACCAGTCCCCTATGTCTGTGGTCATGTTAGCAACCATGGAGGTGGGGTAGGCGAATACCCCTGCATTCTCCACAGGCTCCTCAAGGGGGCACTACATCTTTTTTTTTTTTTTCCTTGTTTGTCTTTTTTCTTTTTTTTTTTTTTTAACTTTCCCTTCTTTTTTCAAATCAACTGTATGAAAAAAAAAGTTAAAAAGAAAACAAACATACAATAAAAGAACATTTCAAAGAGACCATAGCAAGGGAGTAAGAAAAAGACAACTAACCTAAGATAACTGCTTAACTTCCAAAATGTTCCTACTTTACCCCAAGAAAGTTACATAATATAGCAACATTTCAGTGAACTTGTTCCTACTACATCCATCAGAAATTAACAGACCATAGTCATTTCTGGGCATCCCCAGAACGTTAAATAGCTTATCTGTTCTTCTTGGATTATTGTTCCCCCTTCCTTAATTGCTCTCTACTGCTAGTTCCCCTACATTCTACATTATAAACCATTTGTTTTACATTTTTCAAAGTTCACATTAGTGGCAGCATATAATATTTCTCTTTTTGTGCCTGGCTTATTTCGCTCAGCATTATGTCTTCAAGGTTCATCCATGTTGTCATATGTTTCACCAGATCGTTCCTTCTTACTGCCGCGTAGTATTCCATCGTGTGTATATACCACATTTTATTTATCCACTCATCTGTTGAAGGACATTTGGGTTGTTTCCATCTCTTGGCAATTGTTAATAATGCTGCTATGAACATTGGCGTGCAGATATCTGTTCGTGTCACTGCTTTCCGATCTTCCGGGTATATACCGAGAAGTGCAATCGCTGGATCGAATGGTAGCTCTATATCTAGTTTTCTAAGGAACTGCCAGACTGACTTCCAGAGTGGCTGAACCATTATACAGTCCCACCAACAATGAATAAGAGTTCCAATTTCTCCACATCCCCTCCAGCATTTGTAGTTTCCTGTTTGTTTAATGGCAGCCATTCTAACCGGTGTTAGATGGTATCTCATTGTGGTCTTAATTTGCATCTCTCTAATAGCTAGTGAAGCTGAACATTTTTTCATGTGTTTCTTGGCCATTTGTATTTCCTCTTCAGAGAACTGTCTTTTCATATCTTTTGCCCATTTTATAATTGGGCTGTCTGTACTATTGTCATTGAGTTGTAGGATTTCTTTGTATATGCAAGATATCAGTCTTTTGTCAGATACATGGTTTCCAAAAATTTTTTCCCATTGAGTTGGCTGCCTCTTTACCTTTTTGAGAAATTCCTTTGAGGTGCAGAAACTTCTAAGCTTGAGGAGTTCCCATTTATCTATTTTCTCTTTTGTTGCTTGTGCTTTGGGTGTAAAGTCTAGGAAGTGGCCTCCTAATACAAGGTCTTGAAGATGTTTTCCTACATTATCTTCTAGGAGTTTTATGGTACTTTCTTTTATATTGAGATCTTTGGTCCATTTTGAGTTAATTTTTGTGTAGGGGGTGAGGTAGGGGTCCTCTTTCATTCTTTTGGATATGGATATCCAACTCTCCCAGGCCCATTTGTTGAAAAGAGCATTATGGCTCAGTTCGGTGACTTTGGGGGCCTTATCAAAGATCAGTCGGCCATAGATCTGAGGGTCTATCTCTGAATTCTCAATTCGATTCCATTGATCTATATGTCTATCTTTGTGCCAGTACCATGCTGTTTTGGCAACTGTGGCTTTATAATAAGCTTCAAAGTCAGGGAGTGTAAGTCCTCCCACTTCGTTTTTCTTTTTTAGAGTGTCTTTAGCAATTCGAGGCATCTTCCCTTTCCAAATAAATTTGATAACTAGCTTTTCCAAGTCTGCAAAGTAGGTTCTTGGAATTTTGATTGGGATTGCATTGAATCTGTAGATGAGTTTGGGTAGAATTGACATCTTAATGACATTTAGCCTTCCTATCCATGAACATGGAATATTTTTCCATCTTTTAAGGTCCCCTTCTATTTCTTTTAGTAGAGTTGCGTAGTTTTCTTTGTATAGGTCTTTTACATCTTTGGTTAAGTTTATTCCTAGGTACTTGATTTTTTTAGTTGCTATTGAAAATGGTATCTTTTTCTTGAGTGTCTCTTCAGTTTGTTCATTTCTAGCATATAGAAACATTACTGACTTATGTGCATTAATCTTGTATCCCGCTACTTTGCTAAATTTGTTTATTAGCTCTAGTAGGTGTATCGTTGATTTCTCAGGGTTTTCTAGATATAAGATCATATCATCTGCAAACAATGACAGTTTTACTTCTTCTTTCCAATTTGGATGCCTTTTATTTCTTTGTCTTGCCGGATTGCCCTGGCTAGCACTTCCAGCACAATGTTGAATAACAGTGGTGACAGCGGGCATCCTTGTCTTGTTCCTGATCTTAGAGGGAAGGCTTTCAGTCTCTCACCATTGAGTACTATGCTGGCTGTGAGTTTTTCGTATATGCTCTTTATCATGTTGAGGAAGTTTCCTTCAATTCCTACCTTTTGAAGTGTTTTTATCAAAAAGGGATGTTGGATTTTGTCAAATGCTTTTTCAGCATCTATTGAGATGATCAATTGATTTTTCCCTTTCGAGTTTTTAATGTGTTGTAATACATTGATTGTTTTTCTTATGTTGAACCATCCTTGCATGCCTGGAATGAACCCCACTTGGTCATGGTGTATGATTTTTTTAATGTGTCTTTGGATTCGATTTGCAAGTATTTTGTTGAGGATTTTTGCATCTATATTCATTAGGGAGATTGGCCAGTAGTTTTCCTTTTTTGTAGCATCTTTGTCTGGTTTTGGTATTAGATTGATGTTAGCTTCATAAAATGAGTTAGGTAGTGTTCCATTTTTTTCAATGTTTTGAAAGAGTTTGAGTAAGATTGGTGTCAGTTCTTTCTGGAAAGTTTGGTAGAATTCCCCTGTGAAGCCATCTGGCCCTGGGCATTTATTTGTGGGAAGATTTTTGATGACTGATTGGATCTCTTTGCTTGTGATGGGTTGGTTGAGGTCTTCTATTTCTTCTCTGGTCAGTCTAGGTTGTTCATATGTTTCCAGGAAATTGTCCATTTCTTCTACATTATCCAGTTTGTTGCCATACAGTTGTTCATAATATCCTCTTATAATTTTTTTAATTTCTTCAGGATCTGCAGTTATGTCACCTTTTTCATTCATTATTTTGTTTATATGAGTCTTCTCTCTTTTTGATTTTGTCAGTCTACTTAGGGGCTTGTCAATCTTGTTGATCTTCTCAAAGAACCAACTTTTGGTGATATTTATCCTTTCTATTGTTTTTTTGTTCTCTATGTCATTTATTTCTGCTTTAATCCTTGTTATTTCTTTTCTTGTACTTGGTTTAGGATTGGTTTGCTGTTCATTTTCTAGCTTCTTCAGTTGATCCATTAGTTCCTTGATTTTGGCTCTTTCTTCCTTTTTAATATATGCGTTTAGTGCTATAAATTGGCCCCTTAGCACTGCTTTTGCTGCATCCCATAGGTTTTGGTATGTTGTGTTCTCATTTTGATTCATCTCTATATATTTAGCAATTTCTCTTGCTATTTCTTCTTTAACCCACTGATTGTTTAGGAGTGTGTTGTTTAACCTCCAGGTATTTGTGAATTTTCTAAGTCTCTGATGGTTATTGACTTCTAATTGTATTCCATTGTGGTCAGAGAATGTGCTTTGAATAATTTCAATCTTTTTAAATTTATTGAGGCTTGTTTTATGTCCCAGCATATGATCTATTCTGGAGAAAGTTCCGTGAGCACTAGAAAAGTATGTGTATCCTGGTGATTTGGGATGTAATGTCCTGTATATGTCTGTTAAATCTAATTCATTTATCAGATTGTTTAGGTTTTCAATTTCCTTATTGGTCTTCTGTCTGGTTGATCTATCTATAGGAGAGAGTGATGTGTTGAAGTCTCCCACAATTATTGTGGAAACATCAATTGCTTCCTTTAGTTTTGCCAATGTTTCTCTCATGTATTTTGTGGCACCTTGATTGGGTGCATAGACATTTACGATTGTTATTTCTTCTTGCTAAATTGCCCCTTTATTAGTATGTAGTGGCCTTCTTTGTCTCTCAAAACATCCCTGCATTTGAAGTCTATTTTATCTGAGATTAATATTGCTACACCTGCTTTCTTTTGGCTGTAGCTTGCATGAAATATTTTTTTCCATCCTTTCACTTTCAGTTTCTTTGTGTCCCTGTGTCTAAGATGAGTCTCTTGTATGCAACATATTGATGGTTCATTTTTTTTGATCCATTCTGCGAATCTATATCTTTTAATTGGGGAGTTTAATCCATTTACATTCAACGTTAAAACCGTGAAGGCATTTCTTGAATCGGCCATCTTATCCTTTGGATTATGTTTGCCATATTTTTCCCTCTCTCTATTAATATCCTTTATTGTACCCATACCGAATCTCTTTAGTACTGAACCTTTCTCCAAGTCTCTCTGTCCTGTCTTTGTTTCTCTGTCTGTAGGGCTCCCTTTAGTATCTCCAGTAGGGCAGGTCTCTTGTTAGCAAATTCTCTCAGCATTTGTTTGTCTGTGAAAAATTTAATCTCTCCCTCAAATTTGAAGGAGAGCTTTGCTGGATAAAGTATTCTTGGCTGGAAATTCCTCTCACTCAGAATTTTAAATATATCGTGCCACTGCCTTCTCGCCTCCATGGTGGCTGCTGAGTAGTCACTACTTAGTCTTATGCTGTTTCCTTTGTATGTGGTGAATTGCTTTTCTCTTGCTGCTTTCAGAACTTGCTCCTTCTCTTCTATGTTTGACAGTGTGATCAGTATATGTCTCAGAGTGGGTTTTTTTGGATTTATTCTATTTGGAGTTCGCTGAGCATTTATGATTTGTGTATTTATGTTGTTTAGAAGATTTGGGAAGTTTTCCCCAACAATTTCTTTGAATACTCTTCCTAGACCTTTACCCTTTTCTTCCCCTTCTGGGACACCAATGAGTCTTATATTCGGACGTTTCATATTATCTATCATATCCCTGAGGTCCATTTCGAGTTTTTCAATTTTTTTCCCCATTCTTTCTTTTATGCTTTCATTTTCCATTCTGTCATCTTCCAGGTCACTGATTCGTTGTTCAACTTCCTCTAGTCTTGTACTATGAGTGTCCAGAATCTTTTTAATTTGGTCAACAGTTTCTTTAATTTCCATAAGATCATCCATTTTTTTATTTAGTCTGGCAATGTCTTCTTTATGCTCTTCTAGGGTCTTCATGATTTCCTTCATATCCCGTACTATGGTCTCATTGTTCATCTTTAGTTCTTTGAGTAGCCGCTCTAGATGTGTCTCTTCTGGTCTTTTGATTTGGGTGCTTGGGCTTGGGTTATCCATATCGTCTGGTTTTTTCATATGCTTTATAATTTTCTGTTGTTTTTGGCCTCGTGGCATTTGCTGACCTTGATAGGGTTCTTTTAGGGTTTGTAGACCAGTTGAAGTCCTTATCTCTAATTTATCAGATCTACAGCTTCGTGGAGTACACTTTCTCTAACTAACCAGCAGGTGGCGTCCACGAGCCACCTGTTCTCCACAAGCCAGATCTCCTCTGCTTAGCCTTTTTGGTGAGTGGGGGAGTGAGTCTTGTGGGGCCCAATTGGTGTACCAAGCTTGCGTGTGTAGTTGGTGTTGCCTGCCCTGTATGTGGGGCGTGTTTCTGGGCAGTCGGGGCGGGGGGGTGGCCCTAACAATCAAATCTCCCTGATGATCCTAGAGTTTTAAAGCTACTGCAATAGTCTAATCCTTCAGTTCAGTCCTGCCACAGTTTGTCTCTGCTACTGACCCACAAGTCTTTGGTATTGGCGTATGGCTCCTGAGACTTGCAAGTGGGCCCCTCTTCCAGGCTGTGCACCCCGGGTCCTCTGTTGAGGGATGACTGTGCTATGTCACAGGTGAGTGCCGTCCCCCCAGGGCAGTTCTGGGCTGCTGGGCTGTGTTGGGAGGCTCCCAGTCTGCTCAAATGATGGCTGAATGGGGCTCTGTTAATTCACACTGCTCCCCCTTCCCAGCTCTGGGACATTCAGCTGAGGTTGCAGGGAAGGCTAATGTCCACGCCCAGTTTTGTGGTGTGTGCCTGTTATTTGAAGCACTTCCGTCACACTGGGTTGTCTGGGGCAGCTCTGGGCTATGGGGCTGGCGATGGGCAGGAGTGTTTCCTGTCCACCAGGATGGTGGCTGTGAGCGGACACCCCCCTTTTCTTGGGAAGTTGTGTTGTTTAGTGAATTTTCTCAGCCACTGGATTATTGCCTTTTGTCTCAGAGCTCTCTTAGTTCTGCTCTTGACTTGACGTGCCCAAATTTCAATTCTTTGAAGCTTTCTGTATTGAGCTTCTTAGAGTAATTGTTTTAGAAAAAGCAAAAAGGATTTAAAAAACAAACAAACAAACAAAAAAAAACGGCCCTCCTCAGAGATCTAATGGGTTATTGAAATGCTAATAGACAAAGCAACCAGGGCCATTAAGGAAAGGTGCACAGAGCAGAGAGATCAGCCTTGCTTCGGGATTTGCATATGCGCCTCAAGGCCTGATCTCCGCCCTTCCCCTTTCTGTGTTCACCAGAACTCCAAAAATCCTCTGCTTTTATTTTGGAGTTTTTCGTGTTGTTTTTTTTCTATGCCTGTCTCCTCTCTGCTGGGCTGGCTGCTCTCAGAGTCTCTGGTGTCTGGTGTCGGTCTATCTATGGTTGGAGTTTGAATCAGTAGAATGAGTTTCCGATAAGAGCAGCCACTGCAATTCTCCCTTCTCCTTCCTGGAGCTGACAGCCCCTCCTCCCCCGGGACTGAGCCTGGCAGGGAGGGGCGCGGGTCCCCTGGCCGCAAAAACTTACAGATTTCGCTGATCTCAGCAGTTCCACGTTTTCATGAGTGTTGTATGAAGTATGCCCAAAGACAGATTGCTCTGTGGTGTCCAGTCCACGCAGTTCCTGGCTTTTTACCTACTTTCCTGGAGGAGTAACTAAAACATACAGCTCACCAGTCTGCCATCTTGCCCCGCCCTCACTCTGGGTTAATTTTGCTCACCTTTTTCTTGATCCTCCAATTTTGAGTTTAGGTCTCTCATTTGAAATCCTTCTTTTTTAAATAAACTTTCAGAGATATAAATTTCCCTCTCAATACTGCATTTGCTGCAAATCATAAGAATTAATACTGCATTTTCATTTTTATTTGCCTGAAGATATTTAATAATTTCCCTTGTTATTTCTTCTTTGACCCATTGGCTATTTAAGAGTACATTATTTAATTTCCACTTATTTGTGAATTTTCTATTTCTCCATTGCTATTGATGTTTGAATTCATTGCACTGTGGTCAGAGAAGATACATTGTATGATTTCAATATTTTTAAATTTTGACACATGTTTTGTGACCTAACATATGATCTATCCTAGATAATAATTCATTTGCACTAGAGAAGAATGTGTATTCATCTGCTCTTGGGTGAAGTGTTCTAGATATGACTGTTAGGTCCAGTTGGTTTAGAGTATCATTCAAGTCTTCTATTTCCTTATTGATCTCATGTCCGTATGTTCTATTCATTATCAAAAGTGGTGCATTAAAATCTCCTACTACTAATGTAGAACCCTTACTTTCTCCCTTCAAATGTGTCATCATTTGCTCCATATATTTTGGGACTCTGCTGTTGATGCATATAGATTCATAAATGTTACATCTTCTTATTGAATTGATCCCTTCATCGGTATATAATGATCTTCTTTGTCCCTCCTAAGTTTTTCACTTAAAGTCTATTTTGTGCATTAGTATAGATATCCCAGCTTTCTTTTGCTTGCCACATGCATGATTTATGTTTTCCATCCTTTCACTTTCAACTTACTTGTTCTTAAATTTAAGGTGAACCTTATAAACAGCAAATATTTTGGTTGTACTTTTTAATCCATTCCGTGAATCTCTGCCTTTTGACTGAAGAGTTTAATCCATTTACATGCAAAGTAACTACTGTTAATACAGGACTTTCCTCTGCCATTTTGCTTTTTAGTCTTTGTAAGTCTTATAACGTTTTTGACCCTCAATTATTCCATTAATGCCTACTTTCATACTTATTTGATTTTTTTATATTGTACCATATTAAGTGCCTTCTCATTTTTTTCTGGGTATATTTTTCATATATTTTCTTTGTAATTGCCATGGGATTTGAATTTAACATCCTAAATATATAAAATCCATTTTGATTTTATACCAACTTAACTTTTTTTTTTTTACATTTTTTTTAATCTTCATTTTATTGAGATATATTCACATACCACGCAGTCATACAAAACAAATCGTACTTTCGATTCTTTACAGTACATAGTGGTACATTCATCACCCAAATCAATCCCTGACACCTTCATTAGCACACACACAAAAATAACAAGAATAAAAATTAGAGTGAAAAAGAGCAATTGCAGTAAAAAAGAAAACTGGGTACCTTTGTCTGTTTGTTTCCTTCCCCTATTTTTCTACTCATCCATCCATAAACTAGACAAAGTGGAGTGTGGTCCTTATGGCTTTCCTAATCCCATTATCACCCCTCATAAGCTACATTTTTATACAACTGTCTTCGAGATTCATGGGTTCTGGGTTGTAGTTTGATAGTTTCAGGTATCCACCACCAGCTACCCCAATTCTTTAGAACCTAAAAAGGGTTGTCTAAAGTGTGCATAAGAGTACCCACCAGAGTGACCTCTCGGCTCCTTTTGGAATCTCTCTGCCACTGAAGCTTATTTCATTTACTTTCACATCCCCCTTTTGGTCAAGAAGATGTTCTCCATCCCATGATGCTAGGTCTACATTCCTCCCCGGGAGTCATATTCCACGTTGCCAGAGAGATTCACTCCCCTGGGTGTCTGATCCCACGTAGGGGGGAGGGCAGTGATTTCACCTTTCGAGTTGGCTTAGCTAGAGAGACAGGGCCACATCTGAGCAACAAAGAGGCATTCGGGAGGAGGCTCTAAGGCACAACCATAGGGAGGCCTAGCCTCTCCTTTGCAGCAACCGTCTTCCCAAGGGTAAAACTTATGGTAGAGGGCTCAACCCATCAAACCACCAGTCCCCTATGTCTGCGGTCATGTTAGCAACCATGGAGGTGGGGTAGGCGAATACCCCTGCATTCTCCACAGGCTCCTCAAGGGGGCACTACATCTTTTTTTTTCCTTCTTTTTCTTTTTTTTTTTATTTTTTGACTTTCCCTTCTTTTTTAAATCAACTGTATGAAAAAAAAAAGTTAAAAAGAAAACAAACATACAATAAAAGAACATTTCAAAGAGACCATAACAAGGGAGTAAGAAAAAGACAACTAACCTAAGATAACTGCTTAACTTCCAACATGTTCCTACTTTACCCCAAGAAAGTTACCTAATATAGCAACATTTCTGTGAACTTGCTCCTACTATATCCATCAGAAATTAACAGACCATAGTCATTCCTGGGCATCCCCAGAACGTTAAATAGCTTATCTGTTCTTCTTGGATTATTGTTCCCCCTTCCTTAGTTGCTCTCTATTGCTAGTTCCCCTACATTCTACATTATAAACCATTTGTTTTACATTTTTCAAAGTTCACATTAGTGGTAGCATATAATATTTCTCTTTTTGTGCCTGGCTTATTTCACTCAGCATTATGTCTTCAAGGTTCATCCATGTTGTCATATGTTTCACGAGATCGTTCCTTCTTACTGCCGCATAGTATTCCATCGTGTGTATATACCACATTTTATTTATCCACTCATCTGTTGAAGGACATTTGGGTTGTTTCCATCTCTTGGCAATTGTGAATAATGCTGCTATGAACATTGGCGTGCAGATATCTGTTCGTGTCACTGCTTTCCGATCTTCCGGGTATATACCGAGAAGTGCAATCGCTGGGTCGAATGGTAACACTATATCTAGTTTTCTAAGGAACTGCCAGACTGACTTCCAGAGTGGCTGAACCATTATACAGTCCCACCAATGGTGAATAAGAGTTCCAATTTCTCCACATCCCCTCCAGCATTTGTAGTTTCCTGTTTGTTTAATGGCAGCCATTCTAACCGGTGTTAGATGGTATCTCATTGTGGTCTTAATTTGCATCTCTCTAATAGCTAGTGAAGCTGAACATTTTTTCATGTGTTTCTTGGCCATTTGTATTTCCTCTTCAGAGAACTGTCTTTTCATATCTTTTGCCCATTTTATAATTGGGCCGACTGTACTATTGTCATTGAGTTGTAGGATTTCTTTATATATGCAAGATATCAGTCTTTTGTCAGATACATGGTTTCCAAAAATTTTTTCCCATTGAGTTGGCTGCCTCTTTACCTTTTTGAGAAATTCCTTTGAGGTGCAGAAACTTCTAAGCTTGAGGAGTTCCCATTTATCTATTTTCTCTTTTGTTGCTTGTGCTTTGGGTGTAAAGTCTAGGAAGTGGCCGCCTAATACAAGGTCTTGAAGATGTTTTCCTACATTATCTTCTAGGAGTTTTATGGTACTTTCTTTTATATTGAGATCTTTGGTCCATTTTGAGTTAATTTTTGTGTAGGGGGTGAGGTAGGGGTCCTCTTTCATTCTTTTGGATATGGATAGCCAACTCTCCCAGCCCCATTTGTTGAAAAGACCATTATAACTCAGTTCAGTGACTTTGGGGGCCTTATCAAAGATCAGTCAGCCATAGATCTGAGGGTCTATCTCTGAATTCTCAATTCGATTCCATTGATCTATATGTCTATCTTTGTGCCAGTACCATGCTGTTTTGGCAACTGTGGCTTTATAATAAGCTTCAAAATCAGGGAGTGTAAGTCCTCCCACTTCGTTTTTCTTTTTTAGAGTGTCTTTAGCGATTCGAGGCATCTTCCCTTTCCAAATAAATTTGATAACTGGCTTTTCCAAGTCTGCAAAGTAGGTTCTTGGAATTTTGATTGGGATTGCATTGAATCTGTAGATGAGTTTGGGTAGAATTGACATCTTAATGACATTTAGCCTTCCTATCCATGAACATGGAATATTTTTCCATCTTTTAAGGTCCCCTTCTATTTCTTTTAGTAGAGTTATGTAGTTTTCTTTGTATAGGTCTTTTACATCTTTGGTTAAGTTTATTCCTAGGTACTTGATTTTTTTAGTTGCTATTGAAAATGGTATCTTTTTCTTGAGTGTCTCTTCAGTTTGTTCATTTCTAGCATATAGAAACATTACTGACTTATGTGCATTAATCTTGTATCCCGCTACTTTGCTACATTTGTTTATTAGCTCCAGTAGCTGTATCATCGATTTCTCAGGGTTTTCCAGATATAAGATCGTATCATCTGCAAACAATGACAGTTTTACTTCTTCTTTTCCAATTTGGATGCCTTTTATTTCTTTGTCTTGCCGGATTGCCCTGGCTAGCACTTCCAGCACAATGTTGAATAACAGTGGTGACAGCGGGCATCCTTGTCTTGTTCCTGATCTTAGAGGGAAGGCTTTCAGTCTCTCACCATTGAGTACTATGCTGGCTGTGGGTTTTTCGTATATGCTCTTTATCATGTTGAGGAAGTTTCCTTCAATTCCTACCTTTTGAAGTGTTTTTATCAAAAAGGGATGTTGGATTTTGTCAAATGCTTTTTCAGCATCTATTGAGATGATCAATTGGTTTTTCCCTTTTGACTTGTTAATGTGTTGTAATACATTGATTGATTTTCTTATGTTGAACCATCCTTGCATGCCTTGAATAAACCCTACTTGGTCATGGTGTATGATTTTTTAATGTGTCTTTGGATTCGATTTGCAAGTATTTTGTTGAGGATTTTTGCATCTATATTCATTAGGGAGATTGGCCGGTAGTTTTCCTTTTTTGTAGCATCTTTGCCTGGTTTTGGTATTAGATTGATGTTAGCTTCATAAAATGAGTTAGGTAGTGTTCCATTTTCTTCAATGTTTTGAAAGAGTTTGAGTAAGATTGGTGTCAGTTCTTTCTGGAAAGTTTGGTAGAATTCCCCTGTGAAGCCATCTGGCCCTGGGCATTTATTTGTGGGAAGATTTTTGATGACTGATTGGATCTCTTTGCTTGTGATGGGTTGGTTGAGGTCTTCTATTTCTTCTCTGGTCAGTCTAGGTTGTTCATATGTTTCCAGGAAATTGTCCATTTCCTCTACATTATCCAGTTTGTTGCCATACAGTTGTTCATAGTATCCTCTTATAATTTTTTATATTTCTTTGGGATCTGCAGTTATGTCACCTTTTTCATTCATTATTTTGTTTATATGGGTCTTCTCTCGTTTTGATTTTGTCAGTCTAGCTAGGGGCTTGTCAATCTTGTTGATCTTCTCAAAGAACCAACTTTTGGTGATATTTATCCTCTCTATTGTTTTTTTGTTCTCTATGTCATTTATTTCTGCTTTAATCCTTGTTATTTCTTTTCTTCTACTTGGTTTAGGATTGGTTTGCTGTTCATTTTCTAGCTTCTTCAGTTGATACATTAGTTCTTTGATTTTGGCTCTTTCTTCCTTTTTAATATATGCATTTAGTGCTATAAATTTCCCCCTTAGCACTGCTTTTGCTGCATCCCATAGGTTTTGGTATGTTGTGTTCTCATTTTGATTCATCTCTATATATTTAGCAATTTCTCTTGCTGTTTCTTCTTTAACCCACTGATTGTTTAGGAGTGTGTTGTTTAACCTCCAGGTATTTGTGAATTTTCTAAGTCTCTGATGGTTATTGACTTCTAATTGTATTCCATTGTGGTCAGAGAATGTGCTTTGAATAATTTCAATCTTTTTAAATTTATTGAGGCTTGTTTTATGTCCCAGCATATGATCTATTCTGGAGAAAGTTCCATGAGCACTAGAAAAGTATGTGTATCCTGGTGATTTGGGATGTAATGTCCTGTATATGTCTGTTAAATCAAATTCATTTATCAGATTGTTTAGGTTTTCAGTTTCCTTATTGGTCTTCTGTCTGGTTGATCTATCTATAGGAGAGAGTGATGTGTTGAAGTCTCCCACAATTATTGTGGAAAAATCAATTGCTTCCTTTAGTTTTGCCAGTGTTTCTCTCATGTATTTTGTGGCACCTTGATTGGGTGCATAGACATTTACGATTGTTATTTCTTCTTGCTGAATTGCCCCTTTTATTAGTATGTAGTGGCCTTCTTTGTCTCTCAAAACATCCCTGCATTTGAAGTCTATTTTATATGAGATTAATATTGCTACACCTGCTTTCTTTTGGCTGTAGCTTGCCTGAAATATTTTTTGCCATCCTTTTACTTTCAGTTTCTTTGTGTCCCTGTGTCTAAGATGAGTCTCTTGTATGCAACATATTGATGGTTCATTTTTTTTTGATCCATTCTGCGAATCTATATCTTTTAATTGGGGAGTTTAATCCATTTACATTCAACGTTATAACCGTGAAGGCATTTCTTGAATCATCCATCTTATCCTTTGGTTTATGTTTGTCATATTTTTCCCCTCTGTCTATTAATGTCCTTTATTGTACCCATACCGAATCTCTTTAGTACTGAACTTTTCTCCAAGTCTCTCTGTCCTTTCTTTGTTTCTCTGTCTGTAGGGCTCCCTTTAGTATCTCCAGTAAGGCAGGTCTCTTGTTAGCAAATTCTCTCAGCATTTGTTTGTCTGTGAAAAACTTAAGCTCTCCCTCAAATTTGAAGGAGAGCTTTGCTGGATAAAGTATTCTTGGCTGGAAATTTTTCTCACTCAGAATTTTAAATATATCGTGCCACTGCCTTCTCGCCTCCATTGTGGCTGCTGAGTAGTCACTACTTAGTCTTATGCTGTTTCCTTTGTATGTGGTGAATTGCTTTTCTCTTGCTGCTTTCAGAACTTGTTCCTTCTCTTCTGTGTTTGACAGTGTGATCAGTGTATGTCTCGGAGTGAGTTTATTTGGATTTATTCTATTTGGGGTTCGCTGAGCATTTATGATTTGTGTATTTATGTTGTTTAGGAGATTTGGGAAGTTTTCCCCAACAATTTCTTTGAATACTCTTCCTAGACCTTTACCCTTTTCTTCCCCTTCTGGGACACCAATGAGTCTTATATTTGGACGTTTCATATTATCTATCATATCCCTGAGGTCCATTTCGATTTTTTCAGTTTTTTTCCCCATTCTTTCTTTTATGCTTTCATTTTCCATTCTGTCATCTTCACGGTCACTGATTCGTTGTTCAACTTCCTCTAGTCTTGTACTATGAGTGTCCAGAACCTTTTTAATTTGGTCAGCAGTTTCTTTAATTTCCATAAGATCATCCATTTTTTTATTTAATCTTGCAATGTCTTCTTTATGCTCTTCTAGGGTCTTCTTGATTTCCTTTGTCTCCCGTACTATGGTCTTATTGTTCATCTTTAGTTCTTTGAGTAGCTGCTCTAGGTGCTGTGTCTCTTCTGGTCTTTTGATTTGGGTGCTTGGGCTTGGGTTATCCATATCGTCTGGTTTTTTCATATGCTTTATAATTTTCTGTTGTTTTTGGCCTCGTGGCATTTGCTGAACTTGATAGGGTTCTTTTAGGATTTGTAGACCAATTGAAGTCCTTATCTCTAATTTATCAGATCTACAGCTTCGTGGAGTACACTTTCTCTAACTAACCAGCAGGTGGCGTCCACGAGCCACCTGTCTCCACAAGCCAGTTCTCCCCTGCTTAGCCTTTTTGGTGAGTGGGGGAGTGAGTCTTGTGGGGTCCAATTGGTGTACCAAGCTTGCGTGTGTAGTTGGTGTTGCCTGCCCTGTATATGGGGCGTGTTTCTGGGCAGTCAAGGGGGGGGGTGGCTCTAACAATCCAATCTCCCTGGTGATCCTAGAGTTTTAAAGCTGCTGCAATAGTCTAATCCTTCAGTTCAGTCCTGCCACAGTTTGTCTCTGCCACTGACCCACAAGTCCTTGGTATTGGCGTATGGCTCCTGAGACTTGCAAGTGGGCCCCTCTTCCAGGCCGTGCACCCCGGGTCCTCTGTTGAGGGATGACTGTGCTATGTCACAGGTGAGTGCCGTCCCCCCAGGGCAGTTCTGGGCTGCTGGGCTGTGTTGGGAGGCTCCCAGTCTGCTGAAATGATGGCTGAATGGGGCTTTGTTAATTCACGCTGCACTACCTTCCCAACTCTGGGACAGTCAGCTGAGGTTGCAGGGAAGGCTAATATCCACGCCCAGTTTTGTGGTGTGTGCCTGTTATTTGAAGCACTTCCATCACACTGGGTTGTCTGGGGCAGTTCTGGGCTATGGGGCTGGCGATGGGCAGGAGTGTTTCCTGTCCACCAGGATGATGGCTGTGAGCGGACACCCCCCTTTTCTTGGGAAATTGTGGTGTTTAGTGAATTTTCTCAGCCACTGGATTATTGCGTTTTGTCTCAGAGCTCTCCTAGTTCTGCTCTTGACTTGACCTGCCCAAATTGCAAGTCTTTGAAGCTTTCTGTATTTGGCTTCTTAGAGTAATTGTTTTAGAAAAAGAAAAAAGGATTAAAAAAAAAAAAAAAAAAAAGGCCCTCCTCAGAGATCTAATGGGTTATTGAAATGCTAAGAGACAAAGCAACCAGGGCCATTAAGGAAAGGTCCACAGGGCAGAGAGATCAGCTTTTCTTTGGGATTTGCATATGTGCCTCCGGGCCTGAGCTCGGGCCTGAGCTCTGCCCTTCCCCTTTCTATGTTCACCAGAACTCCAAAAATCCTCCGCTTTTATTTTGGAGTTTTTCGTGTTGTTTTTTTTCTATGCCTGTCTCCTCTCTGCTGGGCTGGCTGTTCTCAGATTCTCTGGTGTCTGGTCTCCGTCTATCTATGGTTGGAATTTGGATCAGCAGAATGAGTTTCCGATAAGGGCTGCCACTGCAGTTCTCCCTTCTCCTTCCCGGAGCTGACAGCCCCTCCTCCCACGGGACTGAGCCTGGCAGGGAGCGGCGCGGGTCTCCTGGCCGCAAAAACTTACAGATTTCGCTGATCTCAGCAGTTCCACGTTTTCATGAGTGTTGTATGAAGTATGCCCAAAGTCAGATTGCTCTTTGGTGTCCAGTCCACACAGTTCCTGGCTTTCTACCTACTTTCCTGGAGGAGTAACTAAAACATACAGCTCACCAGTCTGCCATCTTGCCCCGCCTCCTACCAACTTAACTTTAATAGCATACACCTACACTGTCCCTATACCCTTCCATCCCCCCACCTTTTCTGGATTTGTTACAAATTATATCTTTGTGTGTTGTCCCAAGTAATAGATTCATAATTACTTTTTATGCGTTTGAATTTTCGCACCTGTAAGAAGTAATAAGTTATACCAGTTTGTATATATTATGTCCCCCAGAAAAAGCCATGTTTTTTGATGCAATCTTGTTGGGGCAGACATATTATTTTTGATTAAGTTGGAATGTTTGGATTAGGTTATTTCCATGGAGATGTGCCCCACCCAACTGTGGATGATAACTCTAATTGGATAACTTCCAAGGAAGTGTGGCCCTGCCCAGTCAGCGTGGGCCTTGATTAGTTTACTAGAGCACTATATAAGCTCAGACAGAAGGAGTGAGCTTGCTACAGCCATGAGGAACACTTTGAAGAGTGCACAGGAGCTGAGAGAGGAACTGCAGTTTACAGAGACATTTTGGAGACAGCCTTTGAAAGCAGACTTTTGCTCCCCAAGAGCAATTAAGAGTGACATTTTGGAGAGAAGCTGAAGCCTAGAGAGGAACGTCCTCAAGAAAGCCATTCTGAAACCAGGACTCCAGAGCAGACGCCAGCCACGTGCCTTCCCAGCTAACAGAGGTTTTCCAGATGCCATTGGCCATCCTGCAATGAAGGTAACCGATTGCTGATGCATTACCTTGGACCCTTTATGGCCTTAAGACTGTAACTGTGTAACCAAATAAACCCTCTTTTATAAAAGCCAATCCATTTCTGGTGTTTTGCATTCCAGCAACATTAGCAAACTAGAACATAAGTAGAATTGCATATAAAGAATACAGTGCAGTAGTACTGGCATTTATTATTACCCATATGGTTACCTTTACTGGAGATCTTTGTTTCTTTGTGCTGCTTCAATACACTGTCTAGTGTCCTTTCCTTTCACTCTGAAGAGCTCTCTTTTGCATTGCTTTTAGGCAGGTCTAGTAGTAATAAACTCCATCAGCTTTAGTTTATCTGGGAATGTCTTAATCTCTCCCTCAGTTTTGAAAGATAGCCTCACCAGATATAAAATTCTTGGCCAGCAATTATTTTTTCTCAGCACTTTATTATTTCATCCCATTGCCTTTTTGCCTCCATGATTTCTGATGAGAAATAGGCAATTAATCTACTTGGGACTCTCTTGAACATAACTCATTGCTTTTCTCTTGCAGTGTTCAGAGATCTCTCCTTATCCTTGGCATTCAACCATTTGATTATTATGGTTGTGGGCATATTTTCAAGTTTATCCTGTTTAGCGTTCATTGAGGCCCTGTCTCTTTTTCTTCTCCTCTGAAACTCCCATAATTCATATATTGATACATGTGATGTGTCCCACAGGTCTCTTAGCCCATTTTTACTTTTTCTAATTCTTTTTTCTTTCTGTTCCTCAACCTGATTCATTTCAATTGTCTTGTCTTCAAGTTTACTGATTCTTTCTTTTGCTAGTTCCAATCATCTATTGAAACCGTCATGGGAATTTTTCACTTCAGTTATTGTAGTCCTAAACTACAATATTGTAGTCTTAAAATGGTTCTGTTTGATTCCTTTGTACATTTTCAATTTATTGATATTTTCATATTCTTCATTCATTGTTTTCCTGATATCTTTTAGTTCTTTCTCTTTATTTTCCTTCATCTCCTTGGCCATATTGATGATCATGTTTTTAAATGTCTTTTTCCAATGTGTCCACAGTCTGGAATTCTCCATTGATGTTTTCTGGATTTTTATTCTCTTCTTTTTGATGGACCATCATTTCCTGTTTCTTTGTCTTATCATCTTTTGTTGTATACTGTACATTTTAATATTTTAAAATGTTAACTCTGGGATTAAGTCCCTGAGCTATCTCTTTCTTGAGTTTGTATCCAGATAGTGATATGGCAGAGATTTTCTTGAGTGCCAGGAACTGACAAAACCAAACAAATCAATGCAAAAAACACCTTTCACAGTTTTTGAAAATTAGATTTGTTTTGGCTTGTGCTCTCCTTCTGAGTTCAGCCCTCCTATCGAGAAGGTCAGCCCAAGGCAAATGCAAAGAACGGGGTCCTCCCTGTCTTTTCTGAGCCTGTGTCTTGTCTTGGGCTTATACTTGCTAGTAGGCTCAGGAGTTCCCCTGTTTACAGGAATTTGAATGAATGTCCCCTCTGCTCCCAAAAAACAGAAATTCTCCACCACAGGACTTGAAGCAGGTAAGCCTTTGCCCTGGGTTGCCCACTCAGTTGTTTCTTACACTGTTTTCACTGTCCCAAGCTGCTTGTCACTGCAGTGCATATTGTGGGAGGGTATCAAGCCAGAGAAGAGTTTCCTGGGTCAGACTTTCCCAGCTGGAAGGAAGCCAGGGAACCCACACATGGAGCACCAGCAATTCCACATTGCCCTGAGGATGGCAAGGATGCCAGGAGGTTGTTCTGTGGCTCTTTGAAACTGAATTTTTTTTTTTTTTGATTCTACACTTGCCCAGTAAATGTAGCATGTTAACTGTTTTCTGTAGTTTTTAGAAAGAGCACTGTCTTTAAGACCCTTTGCCACTTTTGTCCGAGTCAGGTTGGAGTAATGACTGCCCTAAGAGCTGGGCCCCCAGTGATCCGAAGTAGCTGATCAAAAGCAGTGATCAGCAGTGGAACCACATACCTCCAGATCTTGGAGAACTATGTCTTTATGTACTGCTCTGGCACCAGCCAGCTGCACCAGGAGATGGGGTTGAGGACCTCACTGTTGCCTTCATGAGGCTGAGGAAGGTGTGATGGTAGCAGGTGGATGGAGAGTGAAATTCACTGGCATTTACCACAATTTACCAGCTTCTTTCTCCTGCTCTTCCCTAGATGCTGCACTGTGATCGCCTAAACTTCAGAATTCCAAAATAGCTGATTCAGACAGTTCCTGCCTGTTTAATAGTTGTTCTGGTGGAGGGACTGATTCCTGGAGCTTTCTGCTCTGCTGTCTTCCCACAATGCCTCCTTTTATTCTTAACTTTTTCCTCTAGGTTTTATATTTCCATTCCTGTTATTAAGCCTTCTTTGAGTTCAGAAGGCTGAATTTTTCTTTTCAGAAAGAAGACTTGCTTACCAGCCAGTTTTTTATTTTTCCCCAAGCACTCCTTTCCATTTCAAATGAGAATGAATTTAGCAAGAAATTTACTTGATGTTAGGACAGGAGCTTTAGGAAGTTCTAATCTCCATGACAATCTTAAACCAATACTGCTCTCTGTTCTCGCACATTCTAAACAGGATCTGTTCCTTCTGGTACTCCAGGTAGGGAAGTAAGCCTCAAAAGCAGGTTTATGGGGGCTCTTTATTCATTCCTTCTTTTGGTTTGCTCTTCTGTACTTTTAGCGTCCTGGGTCTTTATATTTCCTACCTTCAGGAAACAGAAGAATTTAGAAAGGGAATTTGACTTCTGTTGCCTTTGAAATGTTTGCTTTCATTCCACGGCACTGTAGCCCCCAAACTTATGATATTTAGAAATTTCTTGAAACTTTGGATCTGTAAATGATTATCTTATTAGTTTGTTTACTTTTGACACAGGAAGAAACCAAGCACATGTTTATTGGACTAGAGAGAGAAATTCTTGCCTCAGAGAAAAATAGTAATAAATTATAACACTGTTTTGTGGTTACTAATAATTATCTATGCCAGTGGCTCTCAAACTTTAGGGTGCATCAGAATTACTTGGAGGCATGTTAAAACACAGATTTACAGATTGCTGGGCCCCACGCTCAGAATTTTTTATTATATAAGTTAGGGGGTGGGGTTGGCAAGAATTTGCAATATTAACAAGTTCCCATATGATGTGGCTCCCAGTCTGGAAATCACATTTTGAGATCCTCTAATCTATACCATGGCTATCATTATAAAAAAGATAAAATTTTTATGAGTACTCCTTGTTGAACTGGAGTACTATGATCATTTTATATCGTTACTGAATGAAGTTAATAGGAAAAGTCAAAAAAAAAAAAAAAGCCTGATTTATTAAGATCTAAAAACTATTTATTTTTCTTGATCTGCTTGGTGATATTACCTTCCTTTGTTTCTTACAGAAGTATATGTGGCCAATTATTTGAAAAACAATAACTGGCAACAAAAATAATAAGCTATGTTGAAAACCTCTAGTTGTCCCAAATATTTGCTGGAGACTGTGGCAATTTATAAAGTTTTTCCATCTGTGAAAGCAAGGCTAATAATGTACTTCATAGGGTTATTATGAGGGTCAAAAGAGAGATTATGCATAAAATGTCTTGCACAGTGCCTGACTCTTAGCAGATGATCAAGAAATACTAATTTTTTATTTTCCTTTATTTATCCATTTTAACATCATTAATTCTTTGTTGACATATTTTTAAAAATATTTTTTAGCCTGCAAAATCAGAAAAATAAGTACAAACTCTGCCACATATCATATGATTTTTTAATGAGATATTGCAGGAATTGGGGGTTTTTTTTGTTTTTTTTTTTACAAAATAGGGATTAGAAAATAGGAATGCCACTTTCAATACTAAGGCTAGGCATGTTATTTTAGCCTATTATTGCAAACTCTTTGTTGAGTCATGCTGTTTCCAAATTCATGTAATACTATCAATAACAGTTTACACCTAGAAATGTGTTTGCATGTCGGGCATTGTGCTGGACTTTATATTTTTTACCCTATGTTATCCTTATACCAACACGTGACTTGTCTTTTCCTACTTTCACAGACATTTATTTATTACTATCTCCTCCTACCTACAATGAAAGCTCCATGTGAGCAGGGACTTTGTCTTATACCCTACTGTAGACTTGCTGATTGAAAGAGTACTTGGCAGATAGTAGGTGTTCAGGGAATGTTTGTGAATATAAGTACATGAACGAATGAAAGGAATTGAGGCTCTGAGAGCTTATATAATTTGCTTCAAGTCCTTGGACAAGATTAGAATCCACGCACTCTAAGATACTGCAAACTACTACAGTATGCCAAGCCCCAGCCAACAGTGTTCTTGAAAACCCTAAGGAGTGCCCTGGGTTCTAAGTCTCTATAAAAGTTTTTCTTAGTAAATTTATTATTTCGCAAACTTTAGGCCTCTCGATTGATCCAATGCCAGATGAGCCCTGAAACCCAGAGATATCAGTCTCTCCAAGAACATCAATCAGTTTCATTCCTCTACCCCATAAGGTCAACACCCCTTTCCAGCATGAAGAAGTTAAAATGGTCATTGCCCAGATATCCCTGAAGATTGAAATGAGAGGGAGGGGAGGCGTGGCAAGATGGCAGACTGGTGAGCTGTATGTTTTAGTTACTCCTCCAGGAAAGTAGGTAGAAAGCCAGGAACTGCGTGGACTGGACACCACAGAGCAATCTGTCTTTGGGCATACTTCATACAACACTCATGAAAATGTCGAACTGCTGAGATCAGCGAAATCTGTAAGTTTTTGTGGCCAGGGGACCCGTGCCCCTCCCTGCCAGGCTCAGTCCCGTGGGAGGAGGGGCTGTCAGCTCCGGGAAGGAGAAGGGAGAACTGCAGTGGCAGCCCTTATCGGAAACTCATTCTACTGATCCAAACTCCAACCATAGATAGACTGAGACCAGACACCAGAGAATCTGAGAGCAGCCAGCCCAGCAGAGAGGAGACAGGCATAGAAAAAAAAAAACAACACGAAAAACTCCAAAATAAAAGCGGAGGATTTTTGGAGTTCTGGTGAACACAGAAAGGGGAAGGGCGGAGCTCAGGCCTTGAGGCGCATATGCAAATCCTGAAGAAAAGCTGATCTCTCTGCCCTGTGGACCTTTCCTTAATGGCCCTGGTTGCTTTGTCTCTTAGCATTTCAATAACCCATTAGATCTCTGAGGAAGGCCCTTTTTTTTTTTTTTTTAATCCTTTTTTCTTTTTCTAAAACAATTACTCTAAGAAGCCCAATACAGAAAGCTTCAAAGAATTGCAATTTGGGCACATCAAGTCAAGAGCAGAACTAAGCTCTGAGACAAAACGCAATAATCCAGTGGCTGAGAAAATTCACTAAACACCACAACTTCCCAAGAAAAGGGGGGTGTCCGCTCACAGCCATCATCCTGGTAGACAGGAAACACTCCTGCCCATCGCCAGCCCCATAGCCCAGAACTGCCCCAGACAACGCAGTGTGACGGAAGTGCTTCAAATAACAGGCACACACCACAAAACTGGGCGTGGACATTAGCCTTCCCGGCAACCTCAGCTGACTGTCCCAGAGTTGGGAAGGTAGAGCAGTGTGAATTAACAAAGCCCCATTCAGCCATCATTTCAGCAGACTGGGAGCCTCCCTACACAGCCCAGCAGCCCAGAACTGCCCTGGGGGGACAGCACTCACCTGTGACATAGCACAGTCATCCCTCAACAGAGGACCCGGGGTGCACGGCCTGGAAGAGGGGCCCACTTGCAAGTCTCAGGAGCCATACGCCAATACCAAGGACTTGTGGGTCAGTGGCAGAGACAAACTGTGGCAGGACTGAACTGAAGGATTAGACTATTGCAGCAGCTTTAAAACTCTAGGATCACCAGGGAGATTTGATTGTTAGAGCCCCCCCCCGACTGCCCAGAAACACGCCCCATATACAGGGCAGGCAACACCAACTACACACACAAGCTTGGTACACCAATTGGACCCCACAAGACTCACTCCCCCACTCACCAAAAAGGCTAAGCAGGGGAGAACTGGCTTGTGGAGAACAGGTGGCTCGTGGACGCCACCTGCTGGTTAGTTAGAGAAAGTGTAATCCACGAAGCTGTGGGTCTCATAAATTAGAGATAAGGACTTCAATTGGTCTACAAATCCTAAAAGAACCCTATAAGTTCAGCAAATGCCACGAGGCCAAAAACAACAGAAAATTCTAAAGCATATGAAAAAACCAGACGATATGGATAACCCAAGCCCAAACACCCAAATCAAAAGACCAGAAGAGACACAGCACCTAGAGCAGCTACTCAAAGAACTAAAGATGAACAATGAGACCATAGTACGGGAGACAAAGGAAATCAAGAAGACCCTAGAAGAGCATAAAGAAGACATTGCAAGACTAAATAAAAAAATGGATGATCTTATGGAAATTAAAGAAACTGTTGACCAAATTAAAAAGATTCTGGACACTCATAGTACAAGACTAGAGGAAGTTGAACAACGAATCAGTGACGTCGAAGATGACAGAATGGAAAATGAAAGTATAAAAGAAAGAATGGGGAGAAAAATTGAAAAAATCGAAATGGACCTCAGGGGTATGATAGATAATATGAAATGTCCAAATATGACTCATTGGTGTCCCAGAAGGGGAAAAAAAGGGTAAAGGTCTAGGAAGAGTATTCAAAGAAATTGTTGGGGAAAACTTCCCAAATCTTCTAAACAACATAAATACACAAATCATAAATGCTCAGCGAACCCCAAATAGAATAAATCCAAATAAACCCACTCCGAGACATATACTGATCACACTGTCAAACACAGAAGAGAAGGAACAAGTTCTGAAAGCAGCAAGAGAAAAGCAATTCACCACATACAAAGGAAACAGCATAAGACTAAGTAGTGACTACTCAGCAGCCACCATGGAGGCGAGAAGGCAGTGGCACGATATATTTAAAATTCTGAGTGAGAAAAATTTCCAGCCAAGAATACTTTATCCAGCAAAGCTCTCCTTCAAATTTGAGGGAGAGATTAAATTTTTCACAGACAAACAAATGCTGAGAGAATTTGCTAACAAGAGACCTGCCCTACTGGAGATACTAAAGGGAACCCTACCGACAGAGAAACAAAGACAGGACAGAGAGACTTGGAGAAAGGTTCAGTACTAAAGAGATTCGGTATGGGTACAATAAACGATATTAATAGAGAGAGGGAAAAATATGGCAAACATAAACCAAAGGATAAGATGGCCAATTCAAGAAATGCCTTCACGGTTATAACGTTGAATGTAAATGGATTAAACTCCCCAATTAAAAGATATAGATTCGCAGAATGGATCAAAAAAAATGAACCATCAATATGTTGCATACAAGAGACTCATCTTAGACACAGGGACACAAAGAAACTGAAAGTGAAAGGATGGAAAAAAATATTTCATGCAAGCTACAGCCAAAAGAAAGCAGGTGTAGCAATATTAATCTCAGATAAAATAGACTTCAAATGCAGGGATGTTTTGAGAGACAAAGAAGGCCACTAGATACTAATAAAAGGGGCAATTCAGCAAGAAGAAATAACAATCGTAAATGTCTATGCACCCAATCAAGGTGCCACAAAATACATGAGAGAAACACTGGCAAAACTAAAGGAAGCAATTGATGTTTCCACAATAATTGTGGGAGACTTCAACACATCACTCTCTCCTATAGATAGATCAACCAGACAGAAGACCAATAAGGAAATTGAAAACCTAAACAATCTGATAAATGAATTAGATTTAACAGACATATACAGGACATTACATCCCAAATCACCAGGATACACATACTTTTCTAGTGCTCACGGAACTTTCTCCAGAATAGATCATATGCTGGGACATAAAACAAGCCTCAATAAATTTAAAAAGATTGAAATTATTCAAAGCACATTCTCTGACCACAATGGAATACAATTAGAAGTCAATAACCATCAGAGACTTAGAAAATTCACAAATACCTGGAGGTTAAACAACACACTCCTAAACAATCAGTGGGTTAAAGAAGAAATAGCAAGAGAAATTGCTAAATATATAGAGATGAATCAAAATGAGAACACAACATACCAAAACCTATGGGATGCAGCAAAAGCAGTGCTAAGGGGGAAATTTATAGCACTAAACGCATATATTAAAAAGGAAGAAAGAGCCAAAATCAAAGAACTAATGGATCAACTGAAGAAGCTAGAAAATGAACAGCAAACCAATCCTAAACCAAGTAGAAGAAAAGAAATAACAAGGATTAAAGCAGAAATAAATGACATAGAGAACAAAAAAAACAATAGAGAGGATAAATATCACCAAAAGTTGGTTCTTTGAGAAGATCAACAAGATTGACAAGCCCTTAGCTAGACTGACAAAATCAAAAAGAGAGAAGACCCATATAAACAAAATAATGAATGAAAAAGGTGACATAACTGCAGATCCTGAAGAAATTAAAAAAATTATAAGAGGATACTATGAACAACTGTATGGCAACAAACTGGATAATGTAGAGGAAATGGACAATTTCCTGGAAACATATGAACAACCTAGACTGACCAGAGAAGAAATAGAAGACCTCAACCAACCCATCACAAGCAAAGAGATCCAATCAGTCATCAAAAATCTTCCCACAAATAAATGCCCAGGGCCAGATGGCTTCACAGGGGAATTCTACCAAACTTTCCAGAAAGAACTGACACCAATCTTACTCAAACTCTTTCAAAACATTGAAGAAAATGGAACACTACCTAACTCATTTTATGAAGCTAACATCAATCTAATACCAAAACCAGGCAAAGATGCTACAAAAAAGGAAAACTACCGGCCAATCTCCCTAATGAATATAGATGCAAAAATCCTCAACAAAATACTTGCAAATCGAATCCAAAGACACATTAAAAAAATCATACACCATGACCAAGTAGGGTTTATTCCAGGCATGCAAGGATGGTTCAACATAAGAAAATCAATCAATGTATTACAACACATTAACAAGTCAAAAGGGAAAAACCAATTGATCATCTCAATAGATGCTGAAAAAGCATTTGACAAAATCCAACATCCCTTTTTGATAAAAACACTTCAAAAGGTAGGAATTGAAGGAAACTTCCTCAACATGATAAAGAGCATATATGAAAAACCCACAGCCAGCATAGTACTCAATGGTGAGAGACTGAAAGCCTTCCCTCTAAGATCAGGAACAAGACAAGGATGCCCGCTGTCACCACTGTTATTCAACATTGTGCTGGAAGTGCTAGCCAGGGCAATCCGGCAAGACAAAGAAATAAAAGGCATCCAAATTGGAAAAGAAGAAGTAAAACTGTCATTGTTTGCAGATGATATGATCTTATATCTGGAAAACCCTGAGAAATCGACAATACAGCTACTAGAGCTAATAAACAAATTTAGCAAATTAGCGGGATACAAGGTTAATGCACATAAGTCAGTAATGTTTCTATATGCTAGAAATGAACAAACTGAAGAGACACTCAAGAAAAAGATACCATTTTCAATAGCAACTAAAAAAATCAAGTACCTAGGAATAAACTTAACCAAAGATGTAAAAGACCTATACAAAGAAAACTACATAACTCTACTAAAAGAAATAGAAGGGGACCTTAAAAGATGGAAAAATATTCCATGTTCATGAATAGGAAGGCTAAATGTCATTAAGATGTCAATTCTACCCAAACTCATCTACAGATTCAATGCAATCCCAATCAAATTTCCAACAACCTACTTTGCAGACTTGGAATAGCTAGTTATCAAATTTATTTGGAAAGGGAAGATGCCTCGAATCGCTAAAGACACTCTAAAAAAGAAAAACGAAGTGGGAGGACTTACACTCCCTGACTTTGAAGCTTATTATAAAGCCACAGTTGCCAAAACAGCATGGTACTGGCACAAAGACAGACATATAGATCAATGGAATCGAATTGAGAATTCGGAGATAGACCCTCAGATCTATGGCCGACTGATCTTTGATAAGGCCCCCAAAGTCACTGAACTGAGTCATAATGGTCTTTTCAACAAATGGGGCTGGAAGAGTTGGATATCCATATCCAAAAGAATGAAAGAGGACCCCTACCTCACCCCCTACACAAAAATTAACTCAAAATGGACCAAAGATCTCAATATAAAAGAAAGTACCATAAAACTCCTAGAAGATAATGTAGGAAAACATCTTCAAGACCTTGTATTAGGCGGCCACTTCCTAGACTTTACACCCAAAGCACAAGCAACAAAAGAGAAAATAGATAAATGGGAACTCCTCAAGCTTAGAAGTTTCTGCACCTCAAAGGAATTTCTCAAAAAGGTAAAGAGGCAGCCAACTCAATGGGAAAAAATTTTTGGAAACCATGTATCTGACAAAAGACTGATATCTTGCATATATAAAGAAATCCTACAACTCAATGACAATAGTACATTCGGCCCAATTATAAAATGGGCAAAAGATATGAAAAGACAGTTCTCTGAAGAGGAAATACAAATGGCCAAGAAACACATGAAAAAATGTTCAGCTTCACTAGCTTTTAGAGAGATGCAAATTAAGACCACAATGAGATACCGTCTAACACCGGTTAGAATGGCTGCCATTAAACAAACAGGAAACTACAAATGCTGGAGGGGATGTGGAGAAATTGGAACTCTTATTCACTGTTGGTGGGACTGTATAATGGTTCAGCCACTCTGGAAGTCAGTCTGGCAGTTCCTTAGAAAACTAGATGTAGAGTTACCATTCGATCCAGCGATTGCACTTCTCGGTATATACCCGGAAGATCGGAAAGCAGTGACACGAACAGATATCTGCACGCCAATGTTCATAGCAGCATTATTCACAATTGCCAAGAGATGGAAACAACCCAAATGTCCTTCAACAGATGAGTGGATAAATAAAATGTGGTATATACACACGATGGAATACTACGCGGCAGTAAGAAGGAACGATGTCGTGAAACATATGACAACATGGATGAACCTTGAAGACATAATGCTGAGTGAAATAAGCCAGGCACAAAAAGAGAAATATTATATGCTACCACTAATGTGAACTTTGAAAAATGTAAAACAAATGGTTTATAATGTAGAATGTAGGGGAACTAGCAATAGAGAGCAACTAAGGAAGGGGGAACAATAATCCAAGAAGAACAGATAAGCTATTTAACGTTCTGGGGATGCCCAGGAATGACTATGGTCTGTTAATTTCTGATGGATATAGTAGGAGCAAGTTCACAGAAATGTTGCTATATTAGGTAACTTTCTTGGGGTAAAGTAGGAACATGTTGGAAGTTAAGCAGTTATCTTAGGTTAGTTGTCTTTTTCTTACTCCCTTGTTATGGCCTCTTTGAAATGTTCTTTTATTGTATGTTTGTTTTCTTTTTAACTTTTTTTTTTCATACAGTTGATTTAAAAAAGAAGGGAAAGTCAAAAAATAAAAAAAAAAAAGAAAAACAAGGAAAAAAAAAGATGTAGTGCCCCCTTGAGGAGCCTGTGGAGAATGCAGGGGTATTCGCCTACCCCACCTCCATGGTTGCTAACATGACCACAGACATAGGGGACTGGTGGTTTGATGGGTTGAGCCCTCTACCACAGGTTTTACCCTTGGGAAGACAGTTGCCGCAAAGGATAGGCTAGCCCTCCCTATGGTTGTGCCTAAGAGCCTCCTCCTGAATGCCTCTTTGTTGCTCAGATGTGGCCCTGTCTCTCTAGCTAAGCCAACGTGAAAGGTGAAATCACTGCCCTCCCCCCTGCGTGGGATCCGACACCCAGGGGAGTGAATCTCCCTGGCAACGTGGAATATGACTCCTGGGGAGGAATGTAGACCTGGCATCGTGGGACGGAGAACATCTTCTTGACCAAAAGGGGGATGTGAAAGGAAATGAAATAAGCTTCAGTGGCAGAGAGAATCCAAAAGGAGCCGAGAGATCACTCTGGTGGGCACTCTTATGCACACTTTAGACAACCCTTTTTAGGTTCTAAAGAATTGGGGTAGCTGGTGGTGGATACCTGAAACTATCAAACTACAACCTAGAACCCATGAATCTCGAAGACAGTTGTATAAAAATGTAGCTTATGAGGGGTGACAATGGGATTGGGAAAGCCATAAGGACCACACTCCACTTTGTCTAGTTTATGGATGGATGAGTAGAAAAATAGGGGAAGGAAACAAACAGACAAAGGTACCCAGTGTTTTTTTTTTTACTTCAATTGCTCTTTTTCACTCTAATTATTATTCTTGTTATTTTTGTATGTGTGCTAATGAAGGTGTCAGGGATTGATTTGGGTGATGAATGTACCACTATGTAATGGTAGTGTAAACAATCGAAAGTACGATTTATTTTGTATGACTGCGTGGTATGTGAATATATCTCAATAAAATGAAGATTAAAAAAAAATTATCATGAAACACTCCCCACAATTGTTTTTTAACATCAAAAAAAAAAAAAAAAAAAAGAAATGAGAGGGAGGAGTGATAACTGAGAAATTAGGATTTAACAAATGACTATGACTACTGAGTTACTATATAGATACATCTTTTTAGGTGTCTTTTGTTTTAAAATAGCTAAAAGGAAATACCTGAAGTTGTTGAACGGTAATCCAGTAGTCCTGCTCTTTGATAATGATTGTATAACTGCATAGCAAAAGAAAAAAAAAATCAGTTGCTGTGTTTGTATGGATCTACTTCTGGATGTTTCGTTCTGTTCCACTGATACATATGACAGTACTACACTGTCTTAGTTAACCTACCTCTACTGCAAGTCTTAAAATTGGGGAGAGCACAATACTAGGGGTCAATGGGGTAGGGGATAAGCAGTATGGGATGTTTGGGGTTTTCTCTTTTTCTTTTTATTTCTTTTTCTGGAGTAATGTAAATGTTCTAAAAATGATCATGGTGATGAATGCACAAATATGTGATGACACTGTGAACCAATGATTGTATACTTTGGATGGGTTGTATGATGTGTGAATATATCTCAATAAAATTGCATTAAAAAAAGAATCCAGGCACTCTGACTCAACTTTTCCCTCTACTCACTCCTTATACTGCAAAATACGGACTTTTCTAAACTTATTTTAAAAATAAGTTATTTGTGCCACTTCTTTGTAACTTTCAAATAAAAGCAACACTGGGTATAATACCAAGTGTGCTTGAAAAGAAAGCTATAGTTTAAATAAAAGTTTAAAACAAGCTCAAGTTTAAGGTAAGGTATTAATGGATTGATATGTTTGCCCTGGAGCACTTAGTATTTGGTAGAGAACTTTTGGAGGAAGCAGGTGATTCTATAGACCTATCTTGTCATTGTCTAGAACCAGAATACAAATGGTAAAACATCTGAGATCACCAGCAGGGGTTCTCGCATTCTCAATCTGTTGAACACCTGTAGTCTTTCCTTCATAGAAAGATCTGGTTGCAGTCTGAATGAGTTAATGTTTTCTCTAAATCCCACAAGGTATACACATGGATGGGATCATCTTGAATCTTGCTACCCTTCCCTCATATCCTGACTATGAGTCAGAGGAAAACAGATGATCACATTACTGTTGAAAAAACAAACTAATAATCTGCTCATTTGCCTGGGTTTAAGTTCTAGTTGATGAATCAAATGAATATTGCACCTTACAATACAAATGTTCTTATAATCCTGGAATCCTTTATAATGCATCATCATCTTTTTACAAAAGGAAAATTGTGTCACATTTTACTTCTTTGCCCTTTCCCCCTTTGGTTTTGTGGGAATTCAGAAACACATCTTCATCTGCTTCATGGAAGAATGTTCAAGATTGGATATTATTAGTAAAATGACTTAAAATAAATATTGTTGAACATTAATCATCATTAACTTCATTGAAGAGTTATTTCTAATATTTCCATTTCAAATTAAGTGGAATTCTATCTCTTAATTTCAAATGGACTTTTGGACTGAGCTGTCCTCTTCTACAATATTAGAACTCTTGATTTTTATCTGGTCGCTTGGCTGTCTATAATATTGCCCACCTTTCCCAGCTTCTCTTGCAGCCATTTGTGGCCATGTGACTAAGTTTTGCCCAGTGAAATGTGAGGGTAGTCTTTGCCCCTTCTAAAACATATTTTGAAGGGAAGATGTATGCCCTTCTCTTCCCTACTCCTGGTACTTCTCTCCTGCTGTCTATAATGTGGATGTGGTAGTTGCTCATTTTTGATTATATGGATTAGTTCAACACCCTTGGCATGGGGGAGCAACAAGAGTGGAGGAGCCGAGGTCCTTGCATGACAACATAGAGGATATCTGTTTTGAACTATCTACCACCAGACATTTACATGAGAGAGAAATAAACTTCTATCTTGTATAAGCATCTATGATTTTGGGGTTCTGTTACACAGAGTTGAGATGACTTTACATATAGTCATTTATCAGTGTATTTACTTTTATGTAATGATCAATATTTCTTTTTAAGAAAAATTAAGATGAGGAAATAATAATAAGCCAATATCTTTGGCAACAAGTAACTTTCCTAGTGAAAAATACTTTGTATTACTTTTCAAAAATCAAATCAAATAAGATTTTAAAAATTCTGAAATTTGAACAATTTACATTTGCATGTTTCCCCTTATATATAATGTTATAATTCTCAGTGAATCCTATGTGTATTTTATAGTTTTCTTTGGCAGTGAGCACACAAATCACTTTTTTGGAAGGAGTAATTTCTCAGACAGAATAAATGGAATTAAAACAAAGTTATATTTGGGCCTTAAGTTTTGTGCAAAGTGCAAATATAAGGTTTCTCTAATACATATCCTTCCTTGATTTCCCTTAGACAAAAACACTGAAAAGTTTTCTCTGTAAATATATCAGCTAAGAAGCTTCTTCTTGTAGAACATTCATGAAGTATGTATCTGACAGGATACAATTCTTGGACAATATTATTTAAACTTCTTTATTAAATGACTAATTCTACATGGTTATATTGCCTATTTGAGATATGTCTTTGACTAGGAACCACTAATTACAAGCAGTGATCTAACTTTAAAAAGTTGAGCTATTCTGCTATTTAGTCTCTGACGAGCAGCTGTCCAGGGTACTTACAATTAATTACTGTAAATACGTAAATTATGGATTTTTTTCTTTTTCTATTTGATTGTAGGTTTTGAGAAAGTGAAGATGCTTTGCATAATCACTCGGTTTGTTTTTCAATTTTGAACAAGATTTTTTGAAACGCTGTTGCCTGAAAACAGTGATAAAAAGTAAATTATTTGTGGTTACCTATGTAAACCACATTAGAAAGATTGTACAAAACTTTGAAAACAGTGTTGTGACATACTGTTTTGTTTATAATATAGAGATAATTTGATTAAAGACTGTGTCTATATATGAAATATAAATGTAGAGAACATCTACTTCAACAGGACTCCCACAGCAAAAATTTCATCCTCTGAATTCCTAGAAGTATTCTTGTTCTGCTAAAATAAGTCCAACATGAGCAGCCATCTTCAAGTACTACATGATGGGAAACTTCTTTCTGATATGGAACTTAATCCAGATCCTTATATATTTCCTCTCCATCCTTCTAAAGTATCACTTTAATTTCTCTATTCCCATCCCTTTCCTGGAGAATTAGAGGGAAAATAAAGTTCCTGATCCCAGATTGTCAGCATTTGAATTGCTTTGCTCAAAACTTTACTCACTTCCTGGGTGACAGTATGAGAAAACAAAATACTTATTTCTTAGTGCTATAAAATAGAAATCCTAAATACAACATTTGCAGTAATCCATTCATGATTCGATAGTAAAGCAGTACGTAATTGCAAACTGTATTTTCACTCTTTTAAAAAATACAACAAAAGGAGAATTCCAACTTTCCCTTCTACTGGGAATTGCATACTCTTAAGGCAGCAGTTCTCAATTTGTGAGCCAAGGACTCTTTCAGAACATCTGTGAGGTTTAAACTATTTTATCATGCTTTTTCCACTGTGTTGATGCTTGCATTAATGGTTCAGAAGCAATGATGAGTTAAACTCTGGGGCCTTAGCATGAATCAGGGCAGAGGCACCTTGCTGGGATTGTAGTGCTTGTATTCACCACTGCCACACACTCACATTTAAAAAAAAAAAAAACAACAAACTGCCAATTTCACTGAAGAATGCTTTTGATGAAGCAGTAACAGTTATTAGTATTATTAAATATGGACCCTTGAGGACTTCTTTCAAATATTCTTTGTAATGAAATGGGAAGTACACAGCATTTTTGACCGCCTCAAAAACAAAACAAAACCAAACAAAAAACACTCATGCAATTGTTTAAGTTGCAAGCTCAACTGGCCGCTCTTTTCCTGGAACACTATTTATACCTGAAAGAGTAACTGACAAACTCTGGTTATTCAGACTTGGTAGATATTTTTGGCAGATGCTTTCTTGAAAATGAATAAGCATACCTATCATGTCAAAGAGAACAACTGACAGTATTTAGCTCCAATGATAAGATTTGAGATTTCAAGTGAAAATTAGAATTTTTGGAAACTTGTTTCTCCCATTGTGAGCTTGACAGCTTAGCTTCCCAATATTTAACGACTGTTCTGATCAGACTGGTAGTGATAATAACAAATGGGATTTTTTTTTCTGCTATTGTATAATGAAATGTGTCAACATTTGGAATATTTGCTTAACTCAGTACATCAATATTTTTTTAAATGAGGAATGCTTGATGATACAAAAATCACATGTGGATAAAAATCGATAGACCAATGGATTTTAATGACCAGAGTATGAAAAGTTTCTTAGTATAATTCCACTTTGCAACTAACATTTAAGAAATTACCACTTATTGAGTTTTGGTGTAATAACAAAGAATAATGTTCACAATTATCTGAAAAGGCTGTTACAATTTAACTTATCTCTTTTCTAATTACATATCTGTGTGAAGTGGATTTTATTCATGTACCTTCACCGAAACAACATATTGCAACAGATTGAATGCAAAAGAGACACAGGAATCTGCCTATCTTTTATTAATCCAGATACTAAAGAGAAGCAAAAATATAAAACACTATCAATCTTCTGACTACTTTTGTTTTGGAGAAAAATATTTTATAAAAAAGTTATTTATGTTAATATACAATGAGTTTAGTATTGCTATTTTGAAATTAATAAATAAGTTTTAATTTATCTGTATTAATTTTTGAATGTAGTAAATACTTATAAATACAAGGCACATATCCAAAGCTCTTTGAACACCTCAAAATCTTTTAAGAGTTAATGAAGACTTGAGACCAAAAAGTTTGTGAATCATTGCTCTGGTGAAAGATAACAGTTATCCCTACCTTCATTAATTTCAAAAGGTTAGGAAAAAAACCCAAATAATCTTGTTTCCAAAAATTACTAATAGTGGATGTGTTATCCAAATTGTATTTACACTTTATGAAGCTATTTTTTTATACTCCCATCATCACCTATATATGACTTATGCCAGAAGTTTACTGCCCCTTGTGTAAAGCAGACACCCACGCCTCTAGAGGTGTGCACTGGACTTCAGGAAAGACTTGCATTAATTTAATTCTTGACTTTGATCAAAAAAGCAAGCCACTCATAATTCTAGGTGTATTTTTCTGGAGTTCAGAATAAATAATTATTTAGATTCATCAACATTCATAAATAGAACATGTAAATATTTCAAAACTTGTTTGGGTCATCATCCATACCTTTCCTGCTTCCACAGAGTATGAGATTTGGAAGAGAATTTAGAGATTGTGTCATGAGAATGACTGCCTTAGATTGGCCAGTCATCGTAAGTCAGGCACTGTACTAGTCATGTTCCACAATTTATATCAATTAATCCCTTCAACAACCCTTTGAGGATTATATTGCTAGTTTATTTTACAGATAAGGTACCTGAGGCTTGGAGAAGGTAAACAAATTGTTGGAGTCATTCAGCCTGTAAATGGTAGAACTGTATTCAAACTGAAGGCTGCATCTTTCTTACCTCATGCCCTTGACTGTGATTTATTACTCTTCTGCTCATCCATTTTAACTCCCATCCACAGTCATGCTGCTTTTGTGCTTTTTATATATACCTATTGTTACCCTTAGCGTACTTTAATGCAATTTATTTTTTTACATGTAAATTTATTTCTTCTAATAAACTCTTGGCTCCCTGAGGGAAGGAACTGTGTCTGAATTCCTGCCACACAGGACAAATCCATTTTGTTGAACTGAATTATATACCAGGTTGTAGAAACCACGAGGTTAAATAACTTGCTCTTGACCACTCAGCCAGTATGTGGCAAACTCAGGCTCCGAATCTATAACTCCCATCCTCTCTCACTAATTCTTTAGGGCAGTACTCAAAATTTGGTGACTGGATCAGCTGCATCAGCATCACCTGGCAACTTGTTAGAAGTTGAACAACACAGACCTACTGAATAAGACCCTGAGGGGTTGGAGCCAGCAATGTGTGTTTTAATAAGCCCATTTTATGATTCTGATGCACACTCAAACTTCAGAAACATTTCTCTAAGTGAAGGGACATACAGTTTAATAAAGACAGAGTGTTTGACTCAGCATAGAGATTAATAAAAACCATTTGATCTTTTGTGTGATTCATTTTATCCTATATCTTATCCTACTGAAAATGAAAAATTCAAATAAAAATTCATCTAGTTTGGTTGTTTTCATTTTGAAAAAAAATTAGTTCAAGCCAAAGCCAAAATGATTAGCCACTTCTTCATTCAAGAAGCAGTTATTAAATACCTATTTGGTGCAGGCACCATCTTAACAACTTGTAAGTAATAAGAAAATTCAGTGAAGAAAAGAGTCCATTGGCTACATGGATATGTCTACCTGGAGGAACAAAGTCAAACAGAAATAAAAGTTCCAGTTAGCACTAGGTATAATTTTCAGTGAACCAAAACCTAACATGAGCTGCTGGATCTGTGGTGCAAGCAAGAAATCACTTCTCTAGTGGTGCTGTGGAAATTATAATTATGCTCACAGCAATAGAAGCAGCAAACTAGAACCAACATTTGGAACTCCATTATAATCACAGGTAGATTTAAAATTATTCTCCTGAAATAAAGTATTTCAACCCCAAAATCAAAACCACTGTCATGAATGAGACAATAAGCAAAAGCAACTTTTTCAATTGTTGCTTGAAAACAAATTAAACTTTAAAATGATAAATTAAAAGTATTTAGTTATTTTGCATTTAAATCTAAGTTCTCAGTTTAGCTTTAATTAGACTTTATTGATTTACACATACTTTGAAATAATATATGCATCAATGTGTGAATATTTTAACTAAAAATATCATGAATTTCTGATACCATTCCCCACTTACACTAACTTTTTAAAAACAATTCCTCCTCCCCTAGTGCCTGCTGTTGAGTTAAAAAGAAACTTGGCTAAAAGATTTTCCTCTCTTCTAACTAAACCTCTTCTCTCTTTAGCTATCTGTAAAGTCTTCTGAGAATTAGTTTAGCATAATAGCTTGAGATATTTCACTATTTGATATATGTAGTATTAATGTGAAAAAATTGTCAGTATTTTTATATCTTATATTTGGATATACATAAATTATAAATTATGATTTATTATATATTCCCTCTTAATTCCTTAGTTTTTCTTCTGGAATATCAAGAAAGACTGTATTGCTAAGTTTATGGGATTTTTTTCCCCCTGACATTAAGGTTTTGCTTTTGAATGGACAAGAAGACACATTAATAACATGGGAAATTTAGCAGCAAGAGCCATGATTCAATTTGGATTGAGGGACTAAGATTGAAAATTCTATAAATCAAATATTTAAACCCTGTAAAGAATGTAAAATCTTCCCTCCACGATACAGAAGGACCTTACCATTAGTTCATGGCTCTTCCCATGATGAAGAATTATCTTAAATTGATGTAAATTATCACACAGTTTCTTTATAGAAAAATCCCCTCATTGCAACATAGTTATTTCAATAAAGACGTCCAACACTCCAGAGTAAAACATTTTTACAGTTATTTATTATATATAGTATTTTCATTCTGTTTATTTTCTATTTTGCTTTATCTTTTCCTGATTTGTGTATATTTTATTTTTCCTTCTAAATATCTGACTAAAGCAAAAATTGGATTCAATGAAGTTTAGTAGAATCCTCTCTCCCATTTTTCAGGGGCAGCTTCTGACAGCAAATAGTAAAAAATCAAGTAAAACCACTTTAAGTAAACAGAAACGAATTTCCAGAGAATAGATATTCTTATGATGTGAACAGAAAGCACAGTTGTACACTGACAACAATGATGAAGTAAATATGGAATTGTGTAAATATGGAATTGTGATAGCTGTGTATATACATATGCATGATTTTAGGGTTAAAACATCATACAATCCTATTTTATATCTCAACATGCAATACTAGATACATTGTTTTGGAAGGGAGCTATAAAATGAGAAAATGCACAGTTTAGTGCTAACTGAAGACTTTTTGGTTGGATGAGTGCCAGTGCAACTTTCAAACTATTTCACAATAGCTGCCAGCATGTAAAGATTTTAACTGGAGGAGTAAAGTCATGAAATCTGAATGACTGAGAGAATAAACATATATTTTGCTTAAGATCCTTAATGAACACCAATATAAGCAGATCTAATAAGGACATTGTCTTTCATGCATGAAAACTAACCTTCTAAAACTATACATGTGAGGACAAAATATTGAAACAGACATATGCATTATAAGATAACCTACTGGGCATGTTTCTGTGTGTGTGTTCTGTAGGTTACATGTTAGAAAAGAAAGTTTATGGAGGACAAGACCCATATTCTCTTAAGTAAGGGTAGATGAAAGCTTTGAACTCTGAAGTTGAATGTGCTCATTAAATTCTATTTTAATAGTATGAAGTATAATTGAAGCAGTGTCAGCTTATCTAGTTTTAAATATCTAACAACATATCCTACTGTTTTAGTTTCCTGGCTGCTAAAACAAATACATACATGGTTGGCTTAACAGCAGGAAGTTATTGGCTCATGGTTTCAGAGGTTAGAAGGCCTGTTTCCTCCAAAGTTGGTATCTTCTGGCTGGCTGGCAATCTTTGGGATTCCTTGGCATTTCCATCACATGGCAATGCACATGGCAGCACCTTCTTTCTTTTCTGGGTTTGTTGAGTTCCAGCTTCTGGCTGTTCCCGTGGCTGCTTCTTCCATGTCCAGTTTCCTTTTTATAAGGACTTAAGCGATGTTGGATTAAGGCCCACCCTCACTCAGTTTGGATACACCTTAACTAATACCATCTTCAGAGGTCCTACTTACAAAACAGTTCACACCCACAGGACCATGGGTTGGAACCTCAACATGCCTTTTGTGGGGGACATGGTTCAATTCCCAACAGTCTGACTTCTGGACCCCCAAGACACATATTCTTTCCATATGCAACATACATTCATTCCATCCTAAAAGCCTCAAGTCATTTCAGTAGCAATGCTAAGTAAAAAAATCTCATCAAAGTCAGTTATGGTGTGGTCCATACTGGTGCAAAATTCCTCTCCCATCTGACAGACCTGTGAAACCTAGAAAACAAGTTATCTGCATCCAATATACAATGGTGGGGCAGGCATAGGATAGACATTCCCATTCCATAAGGGAGAAATTGGCAGGAAAACAGAGGTTATTGGTCCCAAACAAATCTGAAACCCAGCAGGGCAAACTCCATTATATTTCAAGGTCTGAAAATCAGCTGTGGATTGATGTTTGGTCCTCCAAGCCTGATGGAACAGCAGTCTCACCCCTTCCAAGTGCTTGCACAGCAGCTGTGCTCTCTCAAAATACTGTGTGAAGTTTCCACTCTCTCCAAGTATTTTATAGTGGCCAGGTTCTCCGAGGATACCAGGGAATGGTTCCCACTATCTGTGAGCATTGGGGTGGAAGCACTCTCCCTGAACAATGGGGCACCACTCCTGGCCCCTCCAAGCACTGGGGCAGATAGCCTGGCTCCCCCCTCCCCCAAGCACAAGGGCATACCTGCCCTTTCCACATGTGTGGGCACCCACTCTCAGGTCCTGAGGAAATCTTTTCTGTTCAGACCTTTGCTTCCATGGTTTTGCCCTTGAAGTCATTCTCCTTTAATTCATCCCTTCTCTTTCCCTTTCAGTCAAGCTAGTAGTGGTTCTGTTCATACAAAACTTGCAAAAAAAAAAAAAAAAAAATTGTCAGCTTTTTGTGCTGTTCAAGCAGGTCCAAATCGTCAGACAATAGAACTTTCCACAGATCCTTCCTGGATAACCGCATTTCCAATCCTGACTTCCACTGAAATGGGGAAATGGACCCAAGGTCAGTCACATCTTCTTTGGTAAAGGGTTGTTAACTTAAATCCTCACATGGAAACCTGTTCTCTGGGGAGTCACTTCCTGAAACTGAAGGAGGTCCCTGATAAGTAACTTCTGGCCCTAGTCTCAGAGCACACTATCTGGATAGGCTGAGAATTTTCCAAACCATCAGTTTCTGATTTCTTTGTGCTGAAGAATTCTGTTCTCATTTTATCCCTTTCCTCTCACATTTTACTCTAAGCTGCAAGAAGAAGCCAGGCTGCACCTTCCACACTTAGCTTCGAAATCTCCTCAGCTAAATATCCAAGTACATTGCTTACAAGTTCCCCTTTCAATCTGACATCAGAAGACAATTTTGCAAGGTTCTCTGCCATTTTATAACAAGGATCACCTTTATTACAATTTCCAATAACACATTCACCATTTCCTTGTAAGTTCTCATCAGAAGTATCCTCAACATCCATATTTCTATCAGCACTCTCTTCAAAGCAATCTAGGCTTTTTCTGTCAAGCATCTCACAGTTCTTTCCGCCTCTAACCATTACTCTATGCTGAAGCCATTTCCACATTTTAGATATTTGTAATAGCAGCAACCCACTCTCAGTACCCCTACTCTCAGTGTTTTAGTTTTCTAGCTGCTAAAACAAATACCATACAATATGTTAGCTTAAACAATGGAAATTTACTGGCTCATGATTTTGAGGCTAGAAGTCCAAAATCAAGGAATCATCAGCAAAGCAATGCTTTGTCCCCAAAGACGGTGGCATTCTGGGGCTGTCTGCTGGTGATCTTTGATCCTTGGCTTTTCTGTCACACGGCAATGCACATGATGGTATCTTCTCTTTTCCAGGTTCCAGTGACTTCCAGCTTCTGACTACTCCCCATGGTTTCATTCTCTGTGGGTTCACACCCATAGGAATGGATTAAGTTTAAGAGTTTTTTGTTTGTATGTTTGTTTGCTTGTTTTCTGTGTTACATAGCTCCAAGCCACCACATTCACATATTCTTTTTATTGGGACAATTTTGCCACTTGGGCATCCAAGAAAAATTTGCTTCACAAAAGGGAAGGTATGCAGGGGCAAAACAGTTCCAAATGAACTATTTTGTAAAATGAGTAGTGAATAGAATATACTTGCTGACCTCTTCTATTCACAGAATTGGTATTGAAACAACAAAAGAAAACAGGTGGTATCTTTAAGCCTGTTAAAACAACTCATTGTCAATTGTGCAGAAAGACTTTAAAAGGGGGATTATTTTTTCTAAAAAGTGTGATCTTGTGGCCAAAGAGGGGTGCCCCCCGCTCCGGGCCTTTTGCCTCACTTGGCCAATTGGTACTGCCTCTGGATATAGAGTCTAGCTTGGAATCTTGCCTTGCATTCCTGGAGTTGCAGTACACACGGAGCCACTTGCTAGAGGTCTCCATCAACTAGTTCGCTCAGAAATGCAGTGGCAGGCACCCTTGCGCCTCACCACAATGGACCAATGATTCAGACAAATGCCCTTTTACAGAAATCGTTGCCTGCGACTGAGGGCATTTTTAGCTTCATTCATCAGCCATTTACTGGGCTTCCTTTGGCCTATGACCCTGCCGGCCTTGGTCTATGCAGTCGGAGAAGGAAAACTTTTCAGAACCTTAAAACATTCTTGATCTTTCTAAAACAGGCAGGAACTCATTCAACAGGAAAGTGTCACAGCCACTGGGTGGTACTTGAGATCTCTTCAGATCCAGCCCCGAGGATAAGAGGTGGGAAGGGGAGAACCTGGAGGCCCAAACCAATCTGCTTTGGCGTGCACACTATGCTCCGAATAGGGTGAGGACCAAGTCTGTAACCAGATCCTTACCAGGCAATTTTCTACCAACACTCACACCCTCGGCGGCCTTGCCTTTGGCCTCTAAACAACAGGTATCCCTCAATGAATGCCGCTGTTAAACTAGAAAATGACCCCTTCCCGGGGAGGAGGGAGGCAAGACCTCGGTTAGATCTTCAACTAACTCGTAGGATCCCTCACACAGGCCACAGATGCTCATTATGATTCTTTCTACGTGCAACATGTGGAGGACGAAGCAGTTTCATATCTCCTAGTATTATCTGCCGTCCAAAGCATTTTCTTTGAGAGGAAAATGAAAACGCAGCTGCACTGTAGGCCTGGCCAGCGAGAGCTGGTGCCCCCTCCCTCTGTCTGCCTGTGGCTGCCGCGCACAGGAGGCTCCTCCCGGGATTCACTCCGGTTAGGGGAGCCTAGAGGTTGCCCTGGCAGGCGTGGGACGCAGCCGCAGCGAGCACGCGCCTTTGTGCGGTTTTGCGGTTTCCCTAGAGCCTTGAGGGTGGAAGGGGACTCCCAGGTCTGCGGGGAGGACAGGCGACTGGACCCTAGACCGTGTGCGGGGTCGCTGGGATTGGTGTCCTCTGTCCGCTCCCGGCATTGGCAACTTTTGGCCAGTCGGTCCTGCCTCTCCGGGTTCGGACGGACTGCCTGAGCCCCAGGCTCAAAGGGTTAAGCAGGTGCCTCGCCGGACGCAGCGCGATTGGCCGAGGGCGGGGGCGGTGCGGCTGCGGTCACCGAGCTCTGCGGTGCCCAACTTGGGTTCGCGCGGCGGTCGCGAGGGCCACTCGTGCTCCAGCTGCCTGGTCCGGGCCTCGGTGCGCGGGGAATGGACTAGAGAGAGAACGAGAGGGGGAAAACCACCAGCAGCACCAGAAGAACGGGGCGGGGAATGGAAATCGGAGGGGAGGCCGAGCCCCGCTGCACGCCTGGATTCTGCCCGCCGCTCCTGGCTCGCGAGCCGGAATGGGGAGGAAGTGGGACAACGGGGGGTCCTGGTCAGGGGGTGAGGGCAACAATCAACCACCCCACCCCTTGCCTGGAGAGAAAGAGTGCGAGTCGTCACTGGAAAAGGCTCACTCAAACCACAAGAATCCCTCCCCACCCGCTAAAGAAATACCGATGTGACAATGTGAAGAAGTAACTGGGAGGCGCGAGAAAATAAATGCACGTGTTTTCTCTTTTTGTTTCCCTGGTGGTTGGAATTTGCAGAGTTCGCCTCAGTTGTGGCTGCTAATTTATTCTATTCATCCGTCGAAAGGGGCACAGAGAGGTGCATCATCGGGGCACACTGATCCCCACACCCGGACCTACTGTCCCTAACTCCCAAGTTTATCCAGGACTAACCCGTCCGCCCACCAGGAGCCGGGAGAGTTCGTTCTTATAAAGGCAACAAACTCTCCATTGCACAAAAGCGGCTTTTTTTTTTTTCCCCTGCGCCTTTGCACATCATCCCTCCTTTATAAGCGTCAAGTTCTCGAGAAGCACAACTTGGCTTGGCAATCCTCGCGTTGCCGGGTGTGCAGAGGACTGGCAGAAAGAAGGGTCCCGGCTGGGAGGGGAAGCTTTGCGCCCCCATTCCTACACACGCGAGCTGGAGTCCAGCTTGCTGGAAACCATGGGAGGTGCGAGCCTGCCTGAATAGTGGCTATTTCTCTAGAGAAAGGAGGGGAGAGAGCGCGCCTGAGTCTTGCACTTTGGGTCGGAAGTGCGGTGTGTGTGTGTGTGTGTGTGTGTGTGTGTGTGTGTGTGTGTGCCCGTGTGCGTTGCGCAGAGGGGGGGCGGGAAAGAAAGGCACCCTCCACTGCCCGTCATTCCCTTGCACCGGCCAAGTCCTCGCCAAGCCTCCCAGTGCATCTTTTCCTCCACCACCCCCTCCCCTTCTTCCTTCATCTGGGCTCGCGCGGCGCAGCCGGAGCAGCCAGTGAGAGCAACATCCTGGAAAGAGGGGGGAGCACCACCGTCCCCCAAAAGAGGAAAAAAGGCCCCACCCTGACACGTTTTGCTGTTTGAAAGTCCCTAGCACGCCCCCCGCACCTCCTCCTCGAGCTCGCGCCCCCCCAGCCGGCTGTGCGCACATCAAAGCTCCTCTCCGCCGCGCACAGTGGCCGCAGCTCACTAATGGGATTGCAGGCTGGTGCCTGGCTCCGCTGCTGCCGTCGCTGCTGCTCGTGCTGCTGCTGCTGCCGCCGCCGCCGCCGCCCGAGCCCGAGCCCCCGCCAGCCCTCACCCAGAGCCGCCGCGCCCCGGGGTCGAAGCCGCGGTGATGATCCGCATCTTCCCGGATTTCAGCGTACAGGTGACGGCCGCGGCGGCCGGCGGGGCGGCCGCAGGGGTACCGGCCGGAGCGGGCATGGGAAGGGCCGGCGCCGCAGCCAACGGCACCCCGCAGAACGTCCAGGGCATCACCTCCTACCAGCAGCGGTGAGTAGTCCCGCCTAGGCTGGGATAGTGCCCCTGCCCTGGGGTGCTGGGGTGGGACTCACTTTACCGCCTGTTTTGTGCACTGCAACATAATACACATCGCCAGGACTCACTTTGCCTGTCCCTCGTTCTACAGATCAAAAAGAAAAAAATAATAATTCACAATCCCGATTGAAAAACACTCCAGTACACAGGCGAAGTGAAATCATCCTTGCCCTCTGTCTGGCCCCAAATTCAGAGCCTCAGCCCCGCGTAGCGGAGGAGTTGCAGCAAAGTCTGAGACGCCGCACAAGGTGCTTTTGCAAAGTTTGGGATCCCGTCCCCTTGCTGCAGAATTTCTCAATGCCTCTGCCGGGTGCCTACCCGCGTTGACGGGCAGCCAGGGGACCAATTGATCACCGAAGGCTAACTGATCATTTGTTTCCAAAGAGAAAAGGAACGATTTTCACGTGTAGCTGCAGACTTGGAATTCTACATAATAGTGTTATCTTGTCACCTGTTACCATAGGGAAAAACAGCACGAAATCAGAGTCTCCTCGGCGCTGTTAAGTATTCATCTTAAATGCATTATAATGCAAATGCGTAAGATTCAGAGATGAGAGTTAAGAAGGAAATTTTACAAAGTTAGGCTGGGTGGTGGGAAGGAAGTTTTAAAGTATTTCTTGTTTGCATTTCTCTCAAAACCATTTAAAGATTTTTTTTTAAATTAATGTTCTATTGAAGTGGTTAAAATTCTTTGATTCAATTAGGAAAGAAAGGGGGAAAATTTACCACCACCACCAGTATTAGAATCCTAAAGTTTTCCCTTAGTGACACAACTTTCGATGTTCCAAGATATTATTGCACATGTAATTCACAAAAATGCGCTGAGAAAAACTAACAATGTAGTATGAAAAGTATGCTCTCATTTATGGGGCTCAGTTTTATGGAAGATGGAAGATTAAAGAATACATGAAAGTGTGAAATTAAATATTTGTGTTTCCCAGATTGCACATGATTAAACATCTGAGAGATTTGCCAATGGCATTTAACTTAAAATACACACAATGCATAATTCAAATAACAGTTCCTATTTTTACCTTGTATTTCAAACTTCATTGATTTGAGAACCTTTGATTTGAACCAAAAGTATTTAAACTGAAAAGGTTAAGATAATCTATCACTGCCACATTTTGTGCCTTCAACCAATGGCCCAGCAACCAGAGCAGATTTTGCATAGCACATTGAGTGTTTTCCAAGTTGATGCTCAGTGTTGCAAATATTCTGTAGGAGACTTCATTATACCCTCAGCATAATGTCAGAAGTTTTTAAAAGACACTCTAGAAAATAAAAAGAGGTTATTCCTTGTCAAGGAGACTTTTGATTTGAATTATTTTATTCTTGATTTACTTCAGTGATTACAACAACCTTTAATACAAAAAATCTGGAAATCTTTCAAACATAAAGGACTAGAAAAGAATTAGATTTTTCCTTTTCATGGTTCAGGTATGTTTTCTTTTTGTCACTTTTAAAACATTTAAATGAGTAGAATTTGGTGGTTATTTTAACTAGGAAGTGCAGGCAATAGTCACAATAGTAGGATCTGTGAAGTGGGAAGAGTCAAGGGTCAGAAATATCAGGTGGAACTTCAGCTAACCCATAGGATATAAATTGGGCATACAGAACTGTCATGAATTTTCAGCCTTTAGATTTGCTCTCAGAGTGTTGGTGTTGTCCTTTACCTATGAAGTCAGAGATAATGAGCATCCTAGGACCAATTTCCCTGCAAGTTAGGAGCACCCAGGGGTAGTTCCTCCCACTTCCAACATTGGAAGCCTGCACTGCTGATATCTTCCATGTTCATCTTTGAATTTGGGCTCAGTTTATCAAGTCTTTGAATATCCACCACAGTTCTAAAGACTAAGGCTTTAAAAATAATCAATTCTAAACTTTAGCCTTTGGGATGCCTTATCCCTTCCCCCCTCTTTTTATGTTCTGTTATGTTGACAGAATAGAAGACAGTTGCGGGAAACGGAGCTTTCTTTGGTTTCGTTACTCAGTGATGAGACACCTGTTACCGTCTTTAATTTTAGTTAATCTCGGGACAGAAGAATGAGTCATGAAGGGCAAGAAGATTATTGGCAGGTGTTTGAGGGAGGGTCTGAGTCATGGGTTCACTGTCCTCTGGCACTTCTTTGGGGATGTGGGTCACCAACATGTCAGGCTTCAGGGGCTATAAGGGGCAGACTTATTTTCCACATCGAGACCTAGTTATGTGTGCTAAATTGAATGCTGACATATCATTTTACCGAAAACATTTTTTTTTTCATTAACTACTTTTGGGAAGTTTGATGAGGGAGTGACAAGGGTGGGAACTTGATCAAGCAAAGAGTGGGCTGTTGGGGGAACACAAGCTTCTCTTATTTGTCATGTTTGGGCAAATGTGTCTTTTATTCAGCTCTAGGCTGACTCTTCTGGAACCAAACCTTCCAAATGGCAAGCTTTTTCCCTCTCCACCAGCTCATGTATATCTTGTATGCAACACTTTCCACTCCAGTTCTTCATGTCTCAATTACTCTCATCTTCTCCTACACGTAAAGTGTACTCCAAAGAGAACTCAATCACCATCATGCAGATTAAACACCTCTGCTACGAAAAACACTCATGTTTTCCAAGTTTCTAACTCCCAGTCCTACTTTACTGGGATCGAAATAGGACCCCCTTCTCAGGTTTTAATTTTTTCTTCAGTTTAAAGTGGAATGCAAAGCCTCAAACAGGGCTGATATTTTCCCTCTGGCTTTTCCACTTACTCAAAGTGGAAATAATTTGAGGGGTCCTTTCTATTTGCCTGGTTGACAAGGCTCCGCTGCAGACGGGTTTAGTACAGAGAACACTATCACTAGGGTCTATGCAGGTAACAGGAGTCCCAGCACTAGCCCTGCACTAAGTGGTCCTTTCTCTAGGCCTCATTGACCTGTAAAATGGGGAGGCAGCTGAGCTAAATGTCAAAGGTCCGCAGTTGGGTCCCAGATATTGGGACCCGAGTCGGGAGAGGCATTTGTATCTGAGTTTAAACTCGTGGAGATTCACCTGTGAACCTGGGATCTGCATATATATGTATGAGCGTGAATGATGCATATGCTCCGATTTTGGGCCAGCAGCTGAGAGCCCCGGAGCTACAAGCGGTTGCTGCCTCTGCGCCCGCCCACGGATTTTCAGGGCCTGCTGGCCTGGGCCAGCACGCCCCACGTTCCCCCTCCCCCCGCCCGCGTTTATTTCGCTGCCCCCGAAGGCGTGCCCGGGACGGTGTCCTGCCCGAGCTCTCTCCCGCGGCCCTCGGAGTTCCTCTTTCTGTTTCTTCCCCCCTGGCTGCGATACTCCAGAGAAGGGAATTGTTCAAAACTGCAACTGAGTGGCGTTGTTGCGCCGGCAGCCGAGCTTCCCAGTCCCCCATCGTGTGTGTGTGTGTGTGTGTGTGTGTGAGAGAGAGTGAGAGAGAGAGAGAGAGAGAAAGGGAGAGAGAGAAGGGGGTGTGTGTCTGCGTGCGAGAGCGCTCTTGAGCAAAGCAGCTGGAAAATGCTCAGAAATACTTTCACAGCGGTCAAGCTGGGAACCCCCAGCGTGTCCTCCCCCTCCCCGCCCCTCCGGGCCTAGTCCCCGGCCGCCCCCCGCCGGGAGGGTGTGTGCCCCACCTGCCGCCAGACGGCTCTGGGTGGTAGTGGTGGGGAGTGCCTGGAGAAGAGGGGAGTCGGTGTGAGGCGGCGTGCGAGGGTGACAACCCGGAGGCGGCGGGGCCCTGGGCCGGGCTGCCCGCAGGGCCGCGCGGCCGCCTCCCCTCGTCGCCACCGCCCCCTCCTCCGCCGACGCCGGTCGCCTGAATCCGCGCTGGGCATGTCTCGGGAGCTGGAGCGGTCCGGGCCGCGGGCGCTCTGCAGCGCATGGACGGCGACCGCGCTGGGCGAGCAGGGGGAGGAGAAGGCGCAGGCGGCGGAGGAGGCGGCGACCTGCGGCGGGGGGCACCGGCGGCGCGAGGGGACTGCCGGCCGCTGGCGAGGCTCCGGCCCCACTACTTTTCCGTAGCCGCCCTGCCTCAGCAGCACCGCCGCCGCCACGGCCACGGCCGCCCGCCGCCTCTGAGCGCCGCGCACGCCCGCACTCACTCCCACCGCCCCACGCACACGCACACCCCCCCGCCCGCCCCACGCCCCCCACCCCGGGTGGGGGGGAGAGAGGCAAAAAGTAAGAGAGGAAAAAAAATAGCAGGAAGATGGCGCCCACCAAGCCGAGCTTTCAGCAGGATCCTTCCAAGCGAGAACGGTAACACTTTTCTGTTTATTGAACCTGCCGCCCGGGCCGCTGCTCCCGCCGCCGCCTCCGCCTCCGCCGCTGCCAAGGTGGCGGGGCCCTCTCCGCAGCCCGCCTCTTGGGCCGCGAGCCCGCGGGGACCTCGTCTGCGGGCTTGCGGCTAAGCGCTCGCCCGCGGTCCCCGCGCGCATTGTCCGCCGGCGGCGGCTGCGGCAGCCAGCGGGCTCCTGCGGCGGTGGCGGCGGCGCCAGGCTCTCCGAGCAGTCGCACCTCCTCGGCTCGGCGAATAGAGTGACTCGCTGACAAAAAAAAAAAAAAAAACAAAAGGAAAAAAACAAAAAGAAAAAAAGAGACAGAAAAAGAAACAAACAAAAAGTGAAGGCGCTGCTGTGTGAAGGGGGGCAGTCGCGAGGGTGGGGGGCCGGGGGATCCCCGGGGCCGCTGCGGGTCCCCCGGCAGCTGCTCTCTAGGAAGGAATGAGGCTGAGGAGGGGGAGGGAAGGCAGCGAGGATGGGGAGGAGGAGGAGGAGAGGAGGAGGAGGAGGAGGAGGCCGGGGGCGGGGAGTGCGGAGCTCGCGCCAGGCCGGGAATGTGTCGCGGAGGGGCCGTCTCCGCCCGAGCAGCTAGGCCGGGCCGAGCTGGGAGAAGCGCGCAGCATCTGTCTCCCCGCTGCCAAGGCTGCGCCCTCAGCCTCCGCAACTTGTGGGTCTTCTGCTCCGCCCTGAGACCGCATCCTGTCCCCCTCCCCACACCCCTCCATCCAAAGAAAAACAGAAAAATAAAGGGAAAATCCTCAAATCTAAGCAAGCGAGCATACAAGATCCTACATGTGTCAGAAGTTGGAGCATTTATGCCCCGTTAGTTACTGTGTGGGGATCTGTGTTTTAAAAAGTTCCTGGTGAGAATTGAATATCTAGGCAAGGAGCTCAGCCCAGCGTGTCTGTTTGAAGTTAGTTAAACTAGAGCCAAGGGAAAAGGGAGTTCAGATTCAAAAATCCTTAACTGTCCTATGTGAATGGTATTGTTAGATTTCAGAGGAACTGTGCCCCCACCCCCACCCCCACCCCCACCCCGCTTGGTTTTCCCTCCTGCTGTCCACCCAGCTTACTTTATTTGGAATCCTTTTTGCTATTAATTGGCTGCGTTAATGACATTAATTGCATATCGCACATTGGTTTGAGCAAAGGAAACTTCTCATTCTCTATATGCAAAGAACTACTCAGTAGGAAGTATGAAATGTTAGCCATTGTTTCATGAAATGAACAAATACATTATGCCATCCCCTAACTCCCCCCCACCCCACCGCAAGCAGTAGGGATGTTTACTTTCCTCATAGGCTGAAGTGAACTTGAAAAGAAAATGAAGTCCTTAGTTGTAAGATTTAATTATTACATGGGCAGTTTTATTTTTGATGGTATATAGTAGTTAACTTATGACATTCATCAAGAGAGGGGAGACATTTAGACAAGCTGTTCAATTTAAAAGGCTTATATCATTTTATTTCTTGTTTCCTTCATAACATAGGGAGGGTAGAATTGTCCGGATTAAGGAAGTAATTTTAAGTAGGTACGTAACTGACTAATTCTGAACTCTAGATAATTTCTGTATAACTCATATGAGAGTGAATCATACATAAACCAATTTTTTAAGATGTTTAATTTGTGTAGCATTAACCATTACTCAAACTGTGGAAAGGCTGACAACTCAGCTAAAACTGAAAATTTAGTTAAGAAGTATTAGCACTTTATGAGGGAATATATGTATTAAATTCCTTACTGTTTTAGGTAGAAGAAACAAAGCTCTGTGAAAGGCTTTTAATAATAATTTTTTTTTAATCTAACATGATGAATACTGTTTGAAATCAGAAGTTTGGAAATGATTTCCTCCCTGTCTCCCTCCCTTCCTTTCTTCCTTCCCTTTTTCTCACCCTTCTTTATTTGCTGGGACGGCCCCAGTAATCTCTAGCAGAGGCCTATTTGTGTGCCATTTGGGGAATTTCTCTGAGATAGAAATCTCGAAGATAGAATTAATTTCTAGGGGAAACTTCATAGCCTGTGCATGAGTGCATTCTTTATCACCTGTCTCCATTTGGCATTCGAAGAAGGTAAATCAAAGTGCGCGATTTGTTATTCTGCTCCACTTGAGAGCTGAACTAAATAACACTTGGTCTGAAATTCTGATTGAAGTTGTAGAAGGATATACTGTATTTAATTTAATGCCCTTTAATAGCATCTTCTTGTTCAGCTCAGATGCTGTCATTTTAAAGGTTGGATCTGAGAAGGTTTAACCTGTAGGGAGAAGGAGGAGGAATAATGGGGTAAGGGGCAGAAGGAGCAATATAGAGGAAAGGAAGGAAGGAGTTATAAACTAAACACTCCAATCTGCAATAACCACAAACTTGGCCCTGTTATCCAAACAGTTGTTTTATGCCCCGAGGGTTCATTTTGTTATCAGGAGTTTAAATGCTCTTAACACTTTAAGTGTAAACATTACACATGTAAGTTGATTTGGTTTTGTAATGAGAAATGGGAAGTCAGATGGTTTGTTCAGGAGGGGGTTGTTTTTCATAGTTACTTGCTTCAACCAAGTAGAATCATTCTACCTTTATGTATACTTGTGTCTGGAACTTGTAGTTAATAGTATTTCTCTGTAATGGTTGAACACAAATATGCTTATAAAAGATGACCTTCTGTGGACATGTTTTTAAGTAGTATCCTCCCATTTATTTAAAAAATGGTCTCCAAATCACTGATTTCACAAAGCCATTTATGGATACTTTATTCTTTACTGCTTTTCAAATACACCAGTAATCAGAAACTTACAGAGACTAAAAATCTTTTGAATTGTGTTGCTCGCTTATGCAATGCCTGACCTGAACACGATAGTACAGTACATAAGTACTGTTTTTACAAGATTTTTTCTTGATAATATCTTCGGTTACTATTTAGAACTCCTTAAATTTCTCTGAATCAGAAACACAGAAGGTACCCCTTTTGTGCTTGAAAGAACAACTTAAAAACTTGTATATTTAAACTTGTTTGGTTTTTCTTTAGATTCCAGTAGTCTGAAAATTATATAGTGCCACCATGGAGTTTTTCCTCTATGTGGATGTATAACCACGAAAATTAGATGGGCAGGGTGTCAAGCATGTGACATGCCCATGCTGGTTTGCAGAGCACGTTATAGTAGCACAGGGCTTTTGGTTTAAAAAATAAAGGTGGTGGTAGTGGTGGCGGCAGCTTTTTTGGAGGTATTTCTTTCTACAGGGTAAGCTTAAACACAGAGTGATAAATGATGAGATGCGTTGTCTAACACTTGCTTATATATAAATAGCTCCACAACATTGCTTAAATGATAATCGAAAATATGAAATAGGATGGCCTTCATATCACAAGGCCAAGGGTCTACAAATGGAAAAAACTGAAATAATGAAATATTTCCAAGGCAACAGACTATCAACAAGGACTGTAATGCATGTGCATATCATATAACCACCACAGAGGATATTAGATAGTATAGCTCTTGAGCCAGGAGTTATAATGACCTTTATATTATGTAGGACCCTCCCACATTACAACATGCTTTCAGATTTCCAATTTCTGATTTATGAATCAAGAGTCATATAGCTACCTCAAATCTGTAATATGCCAATCCCTAGATTTGATTGATTACACTGAGCAAACTTGAATTCAACATTGTTTGATGCTTTGGGTTTAAGAAAAAGTTACACTAGGGATTGTCAGTATCTAGTGGTATTATGAGTAAATTTTGGCCCCCTTTAATTTTGACTAAAAGTTATACAAAATTAATATCTCTCTCAGCAATGAGTTGTTAAGAATTTGCAATTTAAATATCCACAAATTGGAGCAGTTTGATATTTTCAGGGATATGATTTTTTTATTATCCCCTGCAATTCTTCCACACAATGGTTGTCCGCACAATAGAACAATTTTAAGAAAATATCAAAATTTCTGTGAATCCTTTGACTCTTTTTCTTTGCCCCAGAAATAGGTCTAGGACCCACTGGCATGTTAAAATTGCACAGTTTTGAAATGAGACCTGATATCCTGTATCCCCCCCCCCCCTCCCCACTCCATGGTAAGTTTTTCTGTGAAAACCATGTATACAAAAACTTTTGTAAAGCAGTACTTTGAGGGTCAGGGGGGTGAGGATATAGCAGTTATTTAGTTTTTGTTTGTTTGTTTTTAAGCTGCAGAACTTTGTATTTGGGGATATTTGTGGGGGATATGTGACAGAAATTTCTAAGTCACTCCTAGTAACATTTTTTTCTGTAAACTTCCACAGGTCCTTTATTATTACGAATGACTCCAATGTAAACTTTAGAAAGTCCATTTTTATTTATTTATTTTTTCCTGCAATTCTTGTGATCCTCTTTCCTTTGCCCAGTGTTACTAAATTTAAAGAAAATAATTAAGCTTACATGATAGCAGAACTAGGCCCCTACCTCCATCCCCTGTGTGTTTACATGGTCATCTTTTCTACAAGGTAGCTTTTAACCATTTTAATTATTTTTAAAGCTCTGCATTGTAATTGGTTTTGAGTCTAACTTCAGATATTTTGTAAACATGTCTTTAATTTCTTAGAATGTATCAGTCTGAAACATAATGAGGTTAGTATGTTGAAAATTTAGTAGATTACTGGTTAGATATTTTAAAATATAAAGTTTTACCAAAGTTACATATAATGTTACATGTGAAACTTTAAATATTTAAATCTGTACTATGATTTTGTAAGAACTTCCAGAATTTATGGGAAAATTCATTTATGCTTGTTTTGCAGTTAATGATGTTAGTATTTTCACAGTAAATAGTGCCCTTGTCCCCCCCCCCCCCACCTTTGGGTAGTGTAATAAACCAACTGTAACTGAATGGTATTTTTACTGCATAGGGCCCCATTACTGTGAATAGATGTTTGCACTATTAAGTTTGATAGAACCTTACATAGTTAGAATAATTTGTAGTAATATTAGTAATACCACAGTGCATAAACAGGACATGGCTTATAAGAGTAAAGTGTTACTATATCTGAAAAGACTAGGTCAGTGACAAGTTTGAACAGCTCTTGAAGGTGTTGTCTGTATACATTTGTAAAATATAATGTTTTGGTGAATTAATTGGAATACTTGTAGTCTTGTTTACAAAATCATGAAAAGCACGGTGAAAATCCAGTGTTTCTATGGTCCATGGTGCTCAGAAGCCTGGACTGTGTTTGTTAATTGATTTATTCTTTCAGCTTTATTTATTAAACCTCTACTATGAACCATAGTGAACTGTGCTAGGGGCAGTACTGATAATACACACTGTGAGAGCAGTTGCTCTGGGTACAGAATTGCCCTTACATTAGACATGCAAACTATTACAAGTAGCCAGAAAACATACTTTTCTGAAAGAAGAGGTGCAGAATTGGTAGACATATAAGGCTCCGTTTCCCTTTAGACTTTTGTTAGTTCAGTGTTCTGGAGGCAGACATTCAATTTATAAAATAATATAATTAAACAATTATAAAATGATTAGAGATTCTTGGAAGACAAAAGATGTTATCCAAATATAAGTGAAATAAAAGCAGATTTTAAAAAGATCTTTGGGTAGGATTAAAAAAGTAAAAAGTAGGTCAAATATAATAATTGTAAACATTTATTTGACACTATCATGTTTCAGTCCCTGAACTAAATACTCACCAGGAATTTTCTCATTTCCCCAGCTGCCCTATGAGGGAAATGCTAATATCCCGATTTTGTGGATGAGAAAATCAAGACTTAGCACTCCTAAGGAAAGTGGTAAAGTTTGGATTCAGGTTTGTCTCTCATAAAACTTGTGGACTTAGACAATGTAGCATCTATAGAAACGTAACTTAACTGCTCTGCTGAGGGTTCTGCATTTTTGGACTTTTCAAAGCCAGGGATTTCTGAGCTGAAGCCAGAACGTTCCTATGGCAGGTCTTCTTACCCTTTGAATCGTGATTTAGATCTCTTCTGTCTTGGTCCCTCAGTAGATGTTTGGAGAGCTTCAGAAATACATTCTCTATAAAATTAGAGGAAAACTCAGTATTTAAATTATTTTTCCAGGCACCTCACCCGCTAACACCTCTGTAATTTTTTGGAAAAGCTCTACAGTTTTCTATATATTTTAGGGCAGATATTTTACTGAATGGTTTCAGAAGATTCAATTTGCCGTGTCCATAAACTTCTTTGGTTATATGAAGTACTTAAGGACCTCTTCCATTCATATGCGTCACAATGTGCCAAAGTTTGTTTAAATGTTACAGCTGAGGCATTATTTTGTGATAGATTTGCCACTGAGTAGGTAGATACAGCTTCACAGTGCTTTCTGGAGAATGCATTTTAGTACCTAGCTATATTTCTGGATATTGTTTTTTGAAATATATAGGGACTTGTACAAGCTGGCCTCCTGCCAAATTATCTGTCTATATCACAATTATAGCAAGCATTCATATAACACTGTGTGTTAGTAGTAGTGTTCTAAGGGCTTTACTTCATTAATTTGTTTAATTAAAAATGTAACTTGTTAATGAAAACCAGATAATAAATTAATAAATGATTAGTTATTATTTAGTTCTCATCTCTACCCCAGGTCTTGTGGCATCCTGAAGAAGGTGAAGTTTTGGTAAAATTTTTATTTCTTGAATGCCAGGAATCATAGGGATTGACAAAAACTCTTCTTTAGGAAACTTTGTAGCATCTGACTCCATCACTCCTCATTGCAGAATATATGCTAAATTTGCAATGGTGCACAAGAATGCCACAAACCTTTTTGTATGCAATACTGTCAACCAAATCGCTCCTTTAAAAACTAAAATTTATACTAGGAATTTTGAGGCTGAAAGGACTACATAAGCAGCACTTAAGTGTGTGTGGTTGAAAGAGCCGAGTATTTGTCTGCATATCTTAATTTAAAATGCACTTTTACATTCGGGAAATTTCTTGTTTACACAAAGAATAGGTTACCTTATAAAATGTTGGAAAGTGCTTATTTAGAGAGATGTTTTGCTAAAATAGTTGAAAATAAAAGGCACCAGTCAATAGGAAGTATAAGTGAAAAATAGTCTACAAAATTTAAAACAGCATTCAGATCTTAAAAGAAATTACATCTGATTACAGTATTTTATTATCATCATTATGCTAATACAAAATTAAAGGGCTCTGACATGGGTTACTCAGTATAAAACAACATTAAAACTTAACAAATCTTACCACATATTTTGAAAAAATGTTACATAATATTTTAGGACCTCTTTATGGAATCAGGCAGTTTTGGCGATATCTTAATTACATCTGGATAGACTGGAGATTTTCATTTGTAAGATTTATAAAAAGAATTTCAATATAAAGAAAAAATGTACCATTGGATTGATGATCATCCTTAAGTGAATTTGGCTGTAATTAACACCTCCCCCAAATCTATGAATTTTCATTTCTGCTATTGTAACACTGCAGAAAAGGATGCTAGCTCTAAACTTCAGTCAGAAACACTTTAATCAGAAAATATTATAGTATTTTGATGGGGGTAAGTGGGATGATTTAAACAGTTTGGCAGAACCTGTATCTCTCATCCTAGAAAATGGAAACATCATGGAATAGGATATTTTATTAACTAATATGTATTGCACTGATTGAGGGAACATTTTTTCCCTACAAAAATAATTTATCCCTCAGAATCTTCTTCTGAAGAACATACACATTCTGTTCAAAAAAAGAGCAAGACTTTTTTTTTTATTGCACAAGATTTTGGTATATGGTGTGCATAGTTTACATATAAGCATACATACATATATATGCACATTATTTGCATTACAAATTATATGTAAACATATGCCTCATATAACATGTTTGGATGTGTTTACCTAAAATGAAAAATGTTACAAAGATATCTTCAACATATTATAAATGTCTTACTTTAGAGCCAGTTAATTTTAAATAAAGGAAGTGGATTGGTGACTTTTTTGTTTTCCTAATGCTATAAAGAAAAGTAGGCTCATCATTTTTTTTGCACATTTTTATTGTTCTGAGTAAATGTAATTTGTTAATCCTGTGAAATTTGTCATAGATAAATTTGCTTGGATTATCTTGTCACCACCATATCTGCATTCTTTTGTTCATTGCTTATTCATAATTTAACAGTCTGGCAGTGAGCCTTTTTGGGATGCTCACAAAAGATATATGACCTCTACCAGCTGCTACTATAACCTGCAGAATGCACAGCAAGACATTAGAAACGTGAGGATTCCTCTACTGATTAAAGTGCTCTTCATTTAAACAGTCTGTTCATAAGAATCTCGGGAATCTCTTGCTACCAGCAGCTATGATTATTTTTTCTTCCTAACAAAATTAGTTGTAACAATTGAATCTTCATTTGGTATGAATTTTTCAGATAATCCAAAGGAGGTTAATTCCTTAAACACTGTTTTTTCTTGGTAACTAAATTCTTAAAAACTTATATTTGGGGGGTGGGTGTTAACCCTTGTCAGAAATGATTTTATTAGGAGAGGAAGAATGGAGAATTGAGTATATATGTCACGCCTTAAACTTAGAAGAAATGGTTGGTTTAATCCTGCTTGAATCCAAGCACTTTACAGTTTATATTCTAAATACTCCATATTATATAGTACATGGCAGACATTAAATATAGACTGTTACTTGACGTGTAACCACATCTTTAGATTTTCATTATTTTGAATTAGTTTAGCATATAAATTTTCTCTCTCACCCCCTCATCTCTCTTTCTGTCTCTTAAAAAATCAGCAGATCAATTTATGACTAATGGCTAGTTTTTGCCTCTCTTCTGTGCAGGCATATGATTACAGTTCAAAATAATTCATTGCTAATCCATGAAGTATTGGTTCATCTCCATCACTCTGTTCTATGATTGGAGCCTCAGGCTTGCTGCCTCGCTTTCCGCCCTGATTTTCTTTAACTGCGACCCTTGTTTTAATATGGTTCTGTAGCCACCATTCTCCTACCAGCCCCTCTCCATTCCTCATATATATCGATTGTAGTAGATTAATATTTATTTGAAGCTATTTTTCAAGACTTTATGAAAAATGTATTCATTTCTTACTGTGAATCTTCATCTAAGGCGAGGGGGAGAGGGAAGATGGAGGGCTCAGGTATGTAACTCTTCTTATAGAGTGAAACTATTGTTTTTCCATCCTTGATTTCTTACTGTGGTTAGTGCTTTCTCTTTTTATACAAACCAGGAACTTTCATTTTTTTGAAAAAATTTTAGACATATTAAACTGCAGTGTTAACAGTTTGATCCTGTTTGTTGGTGACAGTCTTAGAATGGCTTTCCATATTTTTAAAGTACCCACTATATCCAGTGCAATCATCATAATGTGCATTGATCAGCTTGCATTGAATATTTCCAGACAGGGACACAAAGCTATCATTTTCCTGAACATCAGAATTTACCAATTTTACCAGAAGGTCATCTAACAGATTTTTAAAAGACTTTGTTTCAGTTCTCAATAGTCCTGTGTTCCTTTTAATAATTACTTTCGTCTCATTGTAGCTGTGTGTTTGAAAGTGTAGGTCAATGAGGATGATTGCATTCAGAATTTCATGATCTGTGTAGTGGAACAAATTGAAAGCAAAGCCTGTATCAATCACTGTGAAGGGAGGGTTAATTGTTACCGCTTCTCAAGCCTCTGGACAGATAAACCAGTAATGAAATACTTATTGCTCTGATATGTGAATGCTAAAGGATGAAACAATGGAAACAGAAGCAGTCTTCAGAGATAACCAAAACGCAAAGAAAAAGGATAAACTGAATGAAAGTATGGAAGTGTGTACTGCATTTTTAGCCTCCTACCCATCTTTTTGTGGCAGGTAAGGGTAGTATCAGATATCAGGTTGCCTAAGCCTAATAAGAATATAAATGGAAACTTTTTCTGTAAAAAAAAAAAAGTACAGTCCTATGCATCTTATGCACTCTGTATATTTTCTAAAAATAATGTTTGGGTTACCATTTAAGGTTTTCTCTTTTAAAAATATTATGCTATATATATTAAATTAAATGTGCATAAATGGCATACATTCAGAAATATTTTAAAGGATTTTTTTTTTATCATTGAAGGGATTTTGAAAATATTGGCCTATTGTAGACCAAAGCATAAAGGAAATTGTGAAATATGTAAGGAAATAGTAAAATAAAAATTATGTTGCAAAGAAATCAGGAGGTTAGAGTAAACACATTTAACCATTTCTTCCATATGAACTTAACATTTAAACATCTGTTAGTTACTTATATGTTGAAAATATGCAAAAATATTTAGCGAAATTGAAGTCTTAGGCCCATGACAATCATCTCAACACAGTGGGTAGTTCTGAAAATTAATGAGAATGATAATACTGTAAAGACTGTTCCAGAGTTTGCCCAAATTCATTATCTAAGACTCTTGTTAAGAACATCTCAAAGAATTTTAACCAGGAAAATATATTAATGGTTCAAAAGCATTTTCAAAACCCTGAAGTATAAAAGTATAATGGAATTGTATATGCAAGGGTTATAGTTAGCAACACAGATATCAGAAGACATTATGAAGGCATATTTTTCCAGAACCTATAACATTCTTGCATGTGGTTTCATCCATGTGATTCAATCTCATACAGTATTTTTTTGGTTTTTAGGACAAGAAAATCAGAATCATGTAAAAAATAAAATGAGGGCCTTTCCATTAAAATAGGGAAGCTTATAACTGTGGAAAATTAAGTATATCCATCTTTCAGCAGTCATTTTAGGTTTGATACAAAAAACAACCAGCAAGAAATAACATGTTCGGACAGAAGAAGGAACTGTCCCACATCTTTATATTTCTTTTCAGAATGTTAAGAATTTCTCAAGGCCTGTTTCTGTGCAGTATTGATATGGCTGCATAACATCTAAAACAAACAATTGGAGCATAGCCTTTTTATAACAGTAGCATCTTCCTCTAGCAAATATTGTTTTGCATATTTTAAAAGAAAACTGTACTAGAAGTAAAACCCTGAATAAAGATTTTTAAATTGCTACTAAAATACACTAGGGCAGAGGTCACAAGACAGTCCTCAAAGTCAAGCTGCATCACATAGTGTTTGAGGTGTCAATCTTTGGGTACATTGACAGGCAGGCAAAAAACCCAGAAGAGTTCCATTACCTGATAATAGGCATATACATAAGACAGCAGCCCATGGGTGTTGAGATTATTAGAGTAGGGCATTATGAATTATCATTGGTTACTTGCTCTTTGGGAACTAGTTCAGCATCACGTTATGGCATAAAACCTGGTTACTAGTGTCAGCCTTCCATTATCTACAGGAAGTTGCATTCTACACTAGTCTTTTAACCTTTTGGTGCCTCAGTTTCTTTATTTGTATACTGATTTTTTAACACCCCTTTCCAGCTACAAAACTCTATGATTATATGGTTTTAATTTTGTGTATATAAATAATATGAAATAATGACTTAGAGTATGTGGTGGATTATTTTCTAATGGCATTAACATTAGAAATAACATTACTTATTTATAAAACTTAAATGAATTAAAGTTTTAGGTCAAATGTGATAAGAGTCGTGCATGTTTCAGGTAATGAAATATAGGGTCTTTAAATAATTTTCTTCTATGAAAACATCTTTGAAAAGAAACTTCTTTTTGCACGAATGTCCAGAGGGACATTGCAGGAGAAAGCGATAGGATGTATTATTATATTTTAAAGTGACATATTATGCACATGAATCAATGTAGCACTAAAGAAAAATACTAAAAGTGTTTAGAGATAAATATGTCTGTTGGTTGAATTCAATCAAGACAGTAGAACAACTCTGGAAATATTTGAAAAAATGGAGCACATACCACCAGGAAGGAAGTTAATGTAATATTTGATGGACAGGCAAGTGCTTGGGGACTAACTAATCTCTGAAAATGCTGGGTGTTCCTAATTTATAGCGGAAGAAATTTCTGCCAGTAAAGTGTTTACCCAAACTACAAAGTTATTTGTTTTGAACCTTGTTTTTCAAAATAGCTTTCTTCTAATTCTTGTCCCTCACCTATAAGGTGAATTAATTTAGTGTTTATAGTGTAGACAGATTAAAGGATTATTGATGAGGTAAGATTTCTTGCCTCTAGGATATTAATGACTTTTTAAATAGAGGTATCACTTAATCACTTATTTATTGTTTTCTTTGGAATTTTCCAATTAATGGTATTTAATAGGTACTGCAAGTATATTCTTATGAAATTGTTTGCCATATATAAAAATGTGGCTATCTATGCATATATTCTACACATTATCTTTAGATTAAGGATGTTTTATCCCCTGTACCTATTTTATGCTCTCAATTATCAGTGATAATTGAACACCATTGATAAAAATATTTTCCCCAAAGACGGTCTGTTCTCCAAAAGATTTTCCACTTTTCTATTATGAAAATCTTAGATAAATATAAAAAAAAAAGTTATAGTCCATTAAATGTAACAAAGGCAATACGCCAATGCTAAATGTATATGAGAGGGGGATATAGGGGAGTAATGTGGGATTCTTGGTAGTGGTGTTGTTTGCTGTCCTTGATAGTGTATTGTATTGTATGACATGTTGTTTTTCTTTTTAACATTTTTTCTTATTGCTGAAAAGAAAGAAAACAATTTTTCTTGTAGTAATCAGTATGTTCGGATGCTGATTGTGGTGATAAATGTACAACTTTATGATGATACCATGAACAACTGATTGTACACTGTGGATAAATGTATGGTATGTGAATATAACTCTATAAAATTGTAGGAAAAAATATATATAGGAGTAAAAGTGTTGGAGAAAGCATGGTGAGAAGGATGATGCCTCACCAATATGGACTAACTACAATGTGTAAACTCAGAATTGAATCTTAGAACACAGCCTAACGTGGACACAATAATTGTAATAGTCCCTAGATTGTAAGCTCTTACAGCAGTTAACTCTATCCCTGAATTGTAAGGCCTATCTCTAAACTTTGAGATGCTGATCCCCTAGCATATGTTGTTACAAACATTGGGACTGGTGGTTTGATGTGCTGAGCCCTTGAGTATGGGACTTGCCCTTATGAAGCTCATTACCACAAAGGAGAGTCTAAAGTTGTATCTAATGGTGCCTAAGAGTCTCCCCCTGAGTACCTCTTTGTTGCTCAGATGTGGCCCTCTCTCTCTCTAACTGAGCCATCTCGGCAGGTGAACTCGCTGCCCTCCCCCCTACGTGGGACCTGACTCCCAGGGGTGTAAATCTCCCTGGCAACGCAGATTATGACTCCCGGGGATGAATGTGGACCCGGCATCGTGGGACTGAGAGTATCTTCTTGACCAAAAGGGGGATGCAAAATGAGACGAAATAGTTTCAGTGGCTGAGAGATTCCAAATGGAGTCGAGAGGTCACTCTGGTGGACATTCTTATGCACTATATAGATAACACCTCTTAGGCTTTAATGTATTGGAATAGCTAGAAGTAAATACCTGAAACTACCAAACTCCAACCCAGCAGTCTGGACTCCTGAAGACAATTATATAATAATGTAGAGTACAAGGGGTGACAGTGTGATTGTGAAGACCTTGTGGATCACACCCCCTTTATCTAGTGTTTGGATGAGTGGAGGAATGGGGACAAAAACTAAAGGACAAATGGGGTGGGATGGGGGGATGATTTGGGTGTTTTTTTTTCACTTTTATTTTTTATTCTTGTTGTTCTTTCTGATGTAAGGAAAATGTTCAGAGATAGATTGTGGTGATGAACGCATAACTATGTTATCATACTGTGGACAGTGGATTGTATACCATGGATGATTGGTGTGTGAATGTATTTCAATAAAACTGAATTTAATTAAAAAAAAAAAGTTATAGTATAAATTTCCCTCTTCCCTTATCAAAACCCAATTTCCTCAAATATAATTTTGGCTAGGTGTTAGGAGATATTCTGATTAGAGCAATTCAGTTAGGAGTGAATAGAGCTTATTTTCCTTTTTTCAAAGGAGACTATAATAGGCAAATTTTCTACTGATAACACATGAGAATCTTTGGCACGCCCTTGCTTTTCTCTCCATTTCACACATATATACCTCCTCCCAAGAGACCCATTTGTCAACAATTTGAAATACCTCTTCTGAAAAGTTAACTTCTTGTAGTGATATTCTTTGAGAAATAATATTTTAATTTTATCAATTATTAAATATAAAAGTGGGTCAATATTATGAGCTGTGTTGAATACATGTGTTGTATATCCTCAGTAACCAATCTGGTGAGTAGTTTCTCATTGTGGTTAAAAAAAATATCTGCCACCAAGTGAAGAAATGAGAAGTTTGGTAATAGGGTTGGAAGTATCTATACAATGTTCAAATACAATTTAAATTTGGGATTTAGAGATGGCTATAGTGTTCTTTGTAGAAAGGAATCCACAGTGGGTGTTTAAGACTTGGGTTGAAACAAAAAACATTAAAACCTCACAAGATTTGAACCTGTCCTTCTTCTATCAAGTCGATTAACCAGTCTTACTCCAAGGAGTGCTTTTACAACATCAAGCTATATTTTGCTGTCTGACACTTAGATGAACGGTTATTCATCAGTAGTCTCTGTTTTATACATGGTCACAAAGACTTTCAATAGGCCCTGATTGAATGTGTCATTGTCTGTCTTAAACAGGGATTTTCAACCCGTCAGTTTTACAGCCGCCAGTGAATGGGCTTCAGGTGAAATGGCATATTCATACCATTTTATCTGTTATTAAAAATCTGTTCCAAGAGCTGTGAAGGATCTGCAATTTTAACACACTTGCAAACTAAGAAGTTAGCCTGCCACAGTTTATTGGATTCGGGTAGAAGACATGGGACCCTTGGGTCCAGAGATGCAGAATTGTTTATTATACTATAGTGGCCAGGGTATCAGCATTATCAGCATTTAAGCCCATTCTTTGAGCCCCAGTATCCATAGGTGATGCAAGGAGGGTCAAATGATACTTGTACATGCAGTGGGTTGTGTCATAGTTATGGAACCTGAATTTTTGGAACCTGAGCTTACAGAAACTGAATCTTTTAGAATGGTCAGTAAACATGCCTTCCCTTTTGTTCTGGAGGGAGACCTTATCTCTGTCCTCCAAGGATAGTCTGGAGCAAAGGGAAGTTAGTGCCTTGCCCACTGGATGTGCAGAAACACGAGAGACCCATAGAGACTTGTCTTTCAACAGTCTGAACCAATGTTTTAGGAATTTATAGGGGGGATGAACAGATCTAATGGTGGAGTCCTGTAGTTTACATCTGCTGCGAGCTTAATGCAACATGAAGTCAACTATTTGGAGAGAAAATGACAAAGGTTCAAAATATGTAATTTTCCTAAAATTGCTTAAGCACAAGTTGTATGATGCAGTACATAACTTTTATGTAGGTTTGGCTGATTCAGTAGTGGATGAAGTCACATGATATTAATTCATCCACAATCTCATGACTTGTATTATATTTTAAAAAAAGATATTTGCCATTTTTTGTAAGCTTGCTTTCTTCCTGCCTTGCTTTATTTATTCATAAATTTTAACTTGCCAAGATTCATTTAGTTTCTTTGCATTATATAATTTATGTTTCTCTATTACCCAATAAAATAGGTTCAGTTAATATCACCACCTTATAGATGAGGTCACAGCTAGTAAGGATTTGAGACTGGGCTCAAGCCTCAGTAGTCTGTACTGATTTACTATACGACAGACTTGCTGTATGATACTAAACTAGACTAGACTTACTATACTTTACTATGCTAGCTTCCTTTTGACTCCAAGATTTATTTTCCATTTACATTCTTTTCTCTGGGGCTTCTCCATTTTCCTACATTACCTTCCCGCATCCCTTCACTGTACCTTGCTCCTCACCCCAATCTGGGCCAGCTGATGCTATAGTTCCCTTCTTATATGTTGCTTTATAATGCTTTCCATAGATTTGTAGATATTGAATCTTTTTGTACCCACAAATTATACCAATTATTTACCTCTTTATCTTCTTTTATAGTAACTATCTCTATAAAGCCAATGATAGTAATTAAAACATAAACAGGTCAACCAAAAATTTGAAGATCATACCTACCATTATGCTAAAATACTAATTGAAATATTGCTGAGAGGACTATAAACTTGTTTAGCAATTTGTAATCTGTAGTTCCATTTTTTTGCCTAGCTTTGTTTAATAGGTGTATTCAGTTTTTACTTGCTCACAGTATCATCATATAGTTGTGCATTCATCACCACAATCGATTTTAGAACATTCTCATTATTCTAAGAAAAAAATAAAAATAAAAAAGAACACCCAAAACATCTTATACCCCTTATTCACCCCTATTATTTATTTATTTTTTGTCTTATTTTATTACTCATCTGCCCATACACTGGATAAAATCACAGTGTTTCCACAATCACATGGTCACATAATAAAAGCTATATAGTTATACAGCCATCATCAAGGATCCAGTCTACTGGATTACAGTTCAACAGTTTTAGATATTTCCTTCTAACTATACTAATACACTAGAAACTAAAAAGGAATGTCTATATAATGTATAAGAATAACCTCCAGAATGACCTCTCGACTCTATTTGAAATCTCTTAGCTACTGAAACTTGTTTCATTTGTTTTCCCCCTTTTGGTCAAGAAGGCTTTCTCAATCCCATGATGCCAGGGCCAGGCTCATCCCTGGGAATCATGTCCCACATAGAGGGAGGGTAGTGAGTTTATTTGCAGAATTGACTTGCCTTTTTTTTTTCCTTTTTTTTAAAAAATTTAATTTTATTGAGATTGTTCACATACCACACAGTCATCCCAAGATCCAAAGTTCACAATCAGTTGCCCATGGTACCATCATATAGCTGTGCATCCATCACTACAATTATTTTTTTTTCAATTTTTAGGACATTTCATTTCCCCAGAAAAGAAATAAAAACAAAAAAAGAAAACTCAAGTCCTCCCAGACCCCTAACCACTCCCCCTCCATTATTGACTCACAGTATTGGTATAGTACATTTGTTACTGTTGATGAAAGAATGTTAAAATAGTACTAAATGTGGTACAGTTTGTAATAGGTATATTTTCCCCTATATACCTCTCTATTATTAACTTCTAGTTACAGTGTCATACATTTGTTCTAGTTCATGAAAGAGATTTCTAATATTTGTACAGTTAATCATGGACATTGTCTACCATAAGATTCACTGTTTTATACATTCTCATCTTTTAACCTCCAACTTTCCTTCTCATGACATGTGTGACTCTAAGCTTCCCCTTTCCACCACATTCACACACCATTCAGCACTGTTAGTTACTCTCACAATAATGTGCTACCATCATCTCTGTCCATTTCCAAACACTTAAGCTCAACCTAGTTGAATATTCTGTTCATAATAAGCAGCCGCTCTCCATTCTTTAGCCTCATTCTATATCCTAGTAACTTATATTTCATGTCTATGAGTTTCCATATTCTAATTAGTTCAAATCAGTGAAACCACACAATATTTGTCCTTATGTGTCTGTCTTATTTCACTCAATATAGTGCCCTCAAGTTTTCTTCTTCATCCCATTTTTTTAAAGATGGTTTTGTTCACACACTATACATTATGTCCTAAGTAAACAATCGATGGTTCCCTGTATAGTCACATGTTTATGTATTCACCACCATCACCACTATCTAAGGACATCTCCATTTCTTCTACAAAGAAGGAAGAAGAGTCAAAGAAGGTAGAGAGGCAAAAGAAAAAGAAAAAAAAAAATGACAGTTAAAAAGCAACAAAAGGAAAAAATAGCATTAAACTAAAGTATAATAGACAACAGCATGAATGCCAAGAGTTCCATACCCCTCCCTTATGTCCCCCTCTTATAGGCATTTAGCTTTGGTATATTGCCTTTGTTACATTGAAGGAAGCATAATACAATGTTTCTGTTAACTATAGTCTCTAGTTTGCATTGACTGTATTTTTTCCCCACTACCACCCCATTTTTAACACCTTAGAAGGTTGACATTCATTTGTTCTCCCTCATGTAAAAACATATTTGTACACTGTTTCACAATTGTTGAGCACTCTAGGTTTCACTGAGTTATACAGTTCCAGTCTTTATCTTTCCTCTTTTCCTCTGGTGGCCCCATGCTCCTAACCTTCCTCTTTCAACCATAATCACAGTCATCTTTGTTCAGTGTACTTACATTGCTGTGCTACCATTACCCAAAATTGTGTTCCAAACCTCTCATTCCTGTCTTTTGCTACCTGTCTGTAGTGTTCCCTTTAGTATTTCCTGTAGAGCAGGTATCTTTTTCACAAACTTTCTCATTGTCTGTTTGTCAGACAGTGTTTTAAAGTCTCCCTCGTATTTGAAGGACAGTTTTGCCAGATATAAGATTCTTGGTTGGTGGTTTTTCTCTTTCAGTATCTTAAATATATCACCCCACTTCCTTCTTGCCTCCATGGTTTCCACTGAGAAATCCACATCTAGCCTTATCAAGCTTCCTTTCTATGTAATGGATCGCTTTTCTCTTGCTGCTTTCAGGATTCTCTCTTTGTCTTTGATGTTTGATAATCTGATTATTAAGTGTCTTGGTGTAGGTTTATTCACCTCTATTCTGTTTGGGGTACACTGTGCTTCTTGGATCTGTAATTTTATGTCTTTCATAAGAGATGGGAAATTTTCATTGATTATTTCCTCTATTATTGCTCTGCCCCTTTTCCTTTCTCTTCTTCTGGGACACCCATGACACATACATTCATGTACTTCATATTGTAATTCAGTTCCCTGAGATGTTGCTCATATTTTTCCGTTCTTTTCCCTATCTGTTCTTTTGTGTGCAGGATTTCGGGTTTCTTGTTCTCCAGTTCCTGTGTTTTCTTCTGCCTCTTCAGATCTGCTGTTGTATGTCTCCATTGTGTTTTTCATTTCTTGTGTTGTGCCCTTCATTTCCATAGATTCTGCCAGCTGTTTTTTCAAACTTTAGATTTCTCCCTTATGTCTGCCCAGTATTTTCTTTGTATCCTTCATCTCTTTTCCTGTATCTTCCCTGAACTCATTGATTTGGTGTTTTATTTGATTTAGCATATTTCTTTGAAAATCTTTAATTGATTGTTTCATTAAAGTGAAACATTATCTCAAGTATATCTTGATTGAGGTGTAAGTTTGTTCCTTTGACTGGGCCATATCTCCACTCTCCCTAGTGTAGTTTGTAGTCCTCTGTTGCCTAGGCATCTGACTTCCTTGGTTACCCCAATCAGGTTTCCCAGACCAGAATGGGTTCGGATCACAGAATGGGGTTATATTCAGTTTCTTGTCTCCCTGAGGGTGTGTCTTAGAGACTGACAGACTTTCCTGTGAAGTCTCTAGCCACTGTGCTTTCCTAATCTGCCAGAAGGTGGCACTTGTCAGCCTGTTGCTCCTGACTGGTATAAGGAGGTGTTCTAGTTTGCTAATGCTGCTGGAATGCAAAACACCAGAGATGGATTGGCTTTTATAAAAGGGAGTTTATTTGGTTACACAGTTACAGTCTTAAGGCCATAAAGTGTCCAAGGTAACACATCAGCAGTCGGGTACCTTCACCAGAGGGTGGCCAATGGTGTCCAGAAAACCTCTGTTAGCTGGGAAGGCACATGGCTGGCATCTGCTCCAAAGTTCTGGTTTCAAAATGGCTTTCTCCCAGGAGGTTCCTGTCTAGGCTGCAGTTCCTCAAAAATGTCACTCTTAGTTGCACTTGGGATATTTGTCCTCTCTCAGCTTCTCCAGAGCAAGAGTCTGCTTTCAGCGGACGTCTTCAAACTGTCTCTCATCTGCAGCTCCTGTGTTTTCTTCAAAGTGTCCCTCTTGGCTGTAGCAGCTTGCTCCTTTTATCTGATCTTATCTAGTGCTCCAGTAATTTAATTCAGACCCACCCAATGGGCGGGCCAACACCTCCATGGAAATTATCCAATCAAAGTCATCACCCACAGTTGGGTAGCGTGCATCTCCATGGAAACACTCAAAGAATTACAATCTAATTAACACTGATAGGTCCACCCACACAAGATTACATCAAAGGTAATGGCATTTGGGGGTACATAATACATTCAAACTGGCACATTCTACCCCCTGGACCCCAAAATGACATTATCTTTCCATATTCAAAATACATTCATCCCACACAGTATCACAGAAACTTAAATCATTTCAGTAACAATAGTTAAGTAGAAGATTCCATCAAAATCAATTATAGGTGTGGTCAGTCCTAAGGCATAATTTTCTTTTAGCTGTGGATCTATGAACTTAGAACATGTGCTCCCAATATACAAAGGAGGGACATTCATAGGATAAACACTACCATTGCCATAAGGAGAAAGAGTAAGGAAAACAGGGTTAACAGAACCAAAACACTTCCGAAAACCCGCAGGACAAACTCCATTAGATTTCAAAGTCTGAGAGTCACTTACAGAACATTGCATCCTTGGGGCTTGAGAGAGTGGGAGTCTAATCCTTTCCAAAGGCTTTTGTGGCAGCCATTTTCTCTCCAAACGCTGGGGTGAGTGCTCCAACATATCCACACATTGGGGAGACCACCTTCTCGGCCCCACCCTTCTCAGACATCAGGGCAGCACCCAGATTCCCTTCCATCTCCAGGGCACACGCTCAATCCCTTCAGAACAGTGTGGTGGCAGCCAGGCTCTCCCCAATTCCCTGGGAATGTGCTCCACCCTCTTGGAGTGGCAAAACTCTTCAGAGCATTGAGGCAGAATGCCCACCCTCGACCTCCAGGGCAAACTCACCCTTTCCATGTGTGTGGGCCACTCCGCTCTCCCAGCCCAAGGCTTCTTGACACCAGACCTCAACCTCCATGGCTCTGTCTTTGAAGAAATTTTTCCTTCAGTTTGTTCCTTGTCTATCTCCTCCAGTCCAGACTGGCAATGGCTCTGTCTATAAAGATCTTGCAAAAATTCTGTCGGCGTTGCATGAAGCACACAGGGGTCAAAGCCATCAGATAATAGGACTTTCCACAAATCCTTTCTCTTAACTCGTTTTCCAATGTTGGCTTGCACTGAAATGGCGTCTGGGTTCCATGTTTGGTTACATCCTCATGTTGGGCTGTAGCTTCTGGGATTCCACCCCCTGGAAGCCTGTAATTTTCCAAGCCATCAGCTTCTGGTTTCTTTGAACCCAAGAGTTCAGTTCTAAGTTTATCCTCTCTGCTCGCATTTTACTATAAGCTGCAAGGAGAAGCCAGGGTACATCCTCCACACGTAGTCTGGAGATCTCCTCAGCTAAGTATTCCAGGTTGTTGCTTTCAAATTCTTCCTTCCATCTGACACCAGGACTCAATTTTGCCAAATTCTCTGCCACTTTAAAACAAGGACGCCTCTCTTCCAGTTCACAACAACACATTCATCATTTCTTTTCAAGGCCTTGTCAGAAGTATCTTTAGAGTCCATATTTCCACAAACTTCAAAGCAGTGTAGGCCTTTTCTATCAAGCTCCTCACGATTCTTCCAGAATCTTCCCCTTATCCATTTAAAAGCTGTTCCAACATGTTTGGTATTTGCAAACTCAGCAGCAAAAGCACCCCACTTCTCTGATACCAAAATCTGTTCTAGTTTGCTAATGCTGCCAGAATGCAAAACACCAGAGATGGATTGGCTTTTATAAAAGGGGGTTTATTTGGTTACACAGTTACAGTCTTAAGGCCATAAAGTGTCCAGGGTAACACATCAGTAATCGGGTACCTTCACTGGAGGATGGCCAATGGTTTCCAGAAAACCTCTGTTAGCTGGGAAGGCACATGGCTGGCATCTGCTCCAAAGTTCTGGTTTCAAAATGGCTTTCTCCCAGGAGGTTCCTGTCTAGGCTGCAGTTCCTCAAAAATGTCACTCTTAGTTGCACTTGGGATATTTGTCCTCTCTCAGCTTCTCCGGAGCAATTGTCTGCTTTCTATGGCCGTCTTCAAACTGTCTCTCATCTGCAGCTCCTGTGCGTTCTTAAAAGTGTCCCTCTTGGCTGTGGCAGCTTGCTCCTTCTGTCTGATCTTATCTAGTGCTCCAGTAATTTAATTCAGACCCACCCAATGGGTGGGCCAACACCTCCATGGAAATTATCCAGTCAGAGTCATCACCCACAGTTGGGTAGGGTGCATTTCCATGGAAACACTCAAAGAATTAAAATCTAATTAAAACTGATAGGTCCACCCACAAGATTACGTCAAAGGTAATGGCATTTGGGGGTACATAATACATTCAAACTGGCACAGGAGGTGTTTCTGTTTTGGCTGTTTTCCCCCAGGCTCTGGGGTCTGAGTTCTGAAGGGCAGGTGGCAGTAGAGCTGGGCTCCACCTCCTTCGTCTTAGGGGAGATATACCCCCTAGGGAGTTATCTTCTGCATTTGAATTGTTCTTTGTCTCTCTGACTCTGTTATCTCCATACCTGTCTGGGTCAGAGCACTGTGAACTGAAAATGGCTGAGGCTCTCTCCACTGAGCCACTCAGGTAGAGAGAGGAAAAGGGATAGAAAGCCCCTTTTCAGAGCCAATCCATACCCCCCCAGTTTCACCCGTCTGCCAGAGATAGTACTTGGTCTTCTGGGCTCCCTTTTTCAGGACACAGGAGTTTTCTGGCTCTTTAAGCTCAGTTGTCACTAAAAACCTCTGTCTGCTTTTTATTTTTGTAGCTTGTATTCAGCAGTCCACATTTGTTAATAAAAACCCCGGTTGAAGCTGGGCTGAGCTATATTTGCTCTCTCTGGGACTGCTGGCTCTCTCACAGCAAGGTTTTGCAGCTCAGCCTGCCATGGGGGGAGGGGGCTTTCGGCACTGTTCCACAGTTTCTACTTACAGATTTTATGCTGTGGTCTCAGCCACCCCAACCAATCCAGGCTGGCGCACGATGTGTGGACCCTCACGGTTAACCCCCAGCAGTTATTCCAGATCATTTACTAGTTGTTCCTGGTTGTTTATTAGTTGCTCCAGGGGACTAACTAAACTCCACTCCTCTCTATGCTGCCATCTTGCCCCTCCAACTTGCCAAGTTTTAATAACATATTTAGTTGTGGGTAGACATATATTCTGTGAGTTATGGTGGTATGGGCATTCTTATGACCATAAAATATTCCGATCTTTACGTAGCATTGAGCTCTTGTATATAACATCATTTGTTGATGTAACACACTTAAAAGGTTCGGGTAAAATGACATGTAGCTTCCAGTCAACTCAGATTCTACTGTCAAATTAGTTGTTCACCTCTAATAAATGTCCAAAAATTTGGCATTTTGCTTTCCCCTTTTCCAGTTCCAATGGATTATAACAATACTATATTAAAGTAATTTAAGCATATTAATTATCAATATTAATAAATGATGAGGCTTCTCAGATCCAAATATTTTCTTTTGGATACATTCCACAAATAATTCTCTGCTATGGGGTTACCTCCATTAATGTTAATCACATGTCTGAACATCATACTAAGATATTGTCCACATGCTGAGAAACAGATCATAGTTTATCATCAGAATCTATTGTTAAAACTAAGTATCTATAACTAGTATAGATGACCATTAAATAAAATGATGGTTGTTGAAAAAATGAATTAAAGTTTTTTTTTCTGTACTTGTCTTTCTACATAGATTGGGACATTTTTGAGAGGGAAGAAATTGGTCTCATTCATTTTGTATACCTAGTACTGAAACACATTCCTGGCACATAGTGAATGAAGGAATATGTGAGTTTCAGTTCTCATTCTGCCTATTTCACATTTACATTTCATCTGAGTAATTTCCCATATTTTTCAAAAATCTACAACCATCTTTGGCATACCCATGTCCTTAGATCCAAAAAAGCAATCACTAGAGAAAAATAAGCATTTTGTAATTATACAACTTTTAGTAATGCCTAGCAATACCTGGTGTATTCTGTGTCTCAAAGCCACATTATTTACCCTGTCTGTTCTGGATTTCCTGAAGATTATACTCCTTTTAACTCCACAGAGAATAGTTTTAGGTTCAAGATGCGTCACAACTCTCTATTAAGTAAGGAATCAAGAAAGTCAATTAGAACCAAATATAGCATTGATAGTTTCTTTACCTCAATGCCACCACCAAATAAACGAATTCTGGAACAATGGAATATTTTCAATTAGAATCATATTAAACCAATTTTATAGTCAATTATAGTTCCATAAAATTTGAATTCCATTAATTCTATATTTCACAAAATTGTACCTGTAATAATTTAAGTTGATTAGATCAAAATTGAAAAATTCAATCATGTAAAATAGGACAGGTTAAAAAAGAGAGCTGACATTATTCAAGGTTCTCTCCTTTGGTGGTTGAGTTCAGCCATCATATGATCTTATGTACATAGTACTTGTAACGAAAGTCTTTACACAGAAAATCCTACATAAGGATTCCCTGAATAACCATGATTAATTTAGATCTTCACCGTGATTGATTTATAGTGGTGAAGATTGTTACTTTTACTCAAACCAGTAGAGAGATAAACCTTGATAAACTTGCCTGAACTTTATAAAAAAGAATGAAATAATTAATAGCTCCAGGGAAACGCTGGATCAGTAGTTCAGATATACTTATTCCATTCTCTCTTTACTCTGAACATTGCTCACTTTCTCCCAAGTTCATAATCTTAGTCACTAAATTTGTCTTCAGTGCATATTAACCATATCCAGACATATTGACATATATCTTGGATAGTTTTTGGAATAAAAAAATTTAACTACAAACTTACTAATATACAGGTAAAGAAATGCATCCAATTTCCTGAAACCAAAAGAGCGTCCAATATGTTGAAGTATATACTTAAATATATTCAAACACACACACAAATCATGCTGATATAAATAGGTCTATACCCTATAAACACACTTAACAATTCTAATCAGTGTTAACAATGACAACTCAATCTACTGGGCAAAAGTTTTCTATTTGGCCAATATAAGCACTGAGTTCTGCAAGCTACTATAACTGTGCATGGCTATTTAGTGTGGTGCTTTAGCATAATGATAATTTTAGTTAACTTGTCCAGATCCACTTCGGCTTCCTAATTCCAGATGAAACTGATCTTCTACATGCAATATCCACGTGGAAAGATTGCTGTTTCTGAAAATCATCTACTGTCTCTGGACTGCTTTTCTCTCTGGGAAATTTGAACAGCTATGTATCATATATGTTTTACAGCTTTAATAATAGTACTTTAATAATTACTGTTTATTGCACTCTTATCATGTGTCAGGCACAGTGGTAAGATCTTTAGTATATTATCTTAACTTTTCGAACATTCGGCTTTGCTGATTTGTAACTCATTTTTTCTTGAGTGATATCTTTTAGTGTTGTTTATTTTATGCATTCAGTTTTTATCCCAGGTTTTTATTTTGCATTTACCCATTGTATAAATTTTGAAAGTTGTAAATATTTTAGTTTTGTTTGAGTCACTCTCTTATCCTTCAGACTGACTTTGTCTTTCAGTGTGGGGGACTCGGTGCTTCTTTAATCTCAGTTTCAATGGTAAAATCATGGTAAGCATTACAGGCTTATGGAAGTTCTAATTTTCTCTGGGTTAGGACACTTCATAGCATAAATACAGGAACTCTTGATTTTGAATCATTGCAGTTACATTCACTGCCCTCCACTCAAAAGCAGTACTGAAAAGTCTCAGTTTTGCTTTTGCATTTTGACCATTCTTCTTTCCTGTATTCTTTTATTGCAGACTCACTCACAGTTTCCTTAACTATACTTCACCAGTTCCCCTTAAAGTCAGCTCTTTCCATTTTCAAGGGCAACCTAAAGATATGCTTCTCTTAAAACAAACAAACAAAAAAAACATGACCTTTATCCTCTAACTTGACTGTTATTTCTTATTATCCTATAAATTCTTTAAAATTAAAGCTCCCTTCTTCTGAAATAACTGAATGCTTCCAGAAGTGTTAATATCCTACCTCTCACCCCATGAACCTACTTTTCCTTTAGCTAGCTGCATTCAGCTTCCTTATATACCTACAGACCCAAGGTCACTTACTGCCAACAGACACTTTTCTGTCCTTATCTTCCATAATCTCTCAGCAGCGTTTGACATCATTGACCACTCCCTCCTTTTTGAGACACTCTGTTCCCTTGACCTCTGTGATGACTTGCTTTTCTGGTATTCTTTCAAGCTCCCTCTTTGTGGTTCAGGGTTTTGCTTGGTTCTCTATTCTGTACTCCCCCTAGGACCCTGCCGTCCCTTTCCTTGGTTTAATAAAAGGAAAGAACAATACTGATATGAAAATGACAGTGGCTCATTTTCAGTTAGGATCTCTCGCCTGATTTCCAGACCCATGCCCACAGCTGTATATTGGCCATGTCCATTCAGGCACCTCATACTCAAAGGGGCCCAGAACTGAAATGTATGGTCCTTGGCACATAGTATGTGCTCAGTATATTATATGTTGATGTGAGTTAGTGAATAAATAAGTACATGAGCAGAAAATGCATATTGAACTTTAGAAAATAAACTAGTCCAAGAATAGACTTATGCCTACGTGTCCCTGGTGACGCTGTCGTCTTGTTCTGCCAAAGTATTGGCACATGTACACTTGTCTGCCTTGATCAGTGAAATTTGAGCTGTCTTTTAAATCTCTCTTTTGACCTCCTGCTTTTCAGACACACCATTTATTTATTTTGATTACTTCTTGAACTACTTTACTTCTGTCTTGATGTTGTTCCTAAACCTTTGCCTTGCTTCTTACGTCTCAGAAAACTTTTAGTCCTGGACCTGGCCTGACCTTTGCTAGGAGATTCCTGGTGTTTAATAGGGGTGAGTGTGTGTGTATGTAGTAATTACCTTAAGTCTAGTAATATTAATGTTAGACAATAGAAATAAGCTAACTCTCAAAAATTTACATTTATATGAGTAAACGTACTTTGATTCTATTGTCATTTTGCCATTTTTAGACTCCTTTTCTTTCATGCAATATTATGCAGCATACGTGAATTATCAAGTTTCTGGCTTGTAGATATGGACTTCATTATGACTATTATAATAAAGGAGTGAACTGATTCAGTGTAAGGCCCATGAATATGCACAGCAGTGCTAGTTTTAGGGGTGTTGGACATGCTTCATTTCCTTAACAACAGCATCACTACTTTGTGTTGCAATTCCTGAGTATCTTCAGGTTTACTGAGGAGAAAACCCTATTTGCTAGAGTTATCGAGTAGTAGGTGTTCAGGTAGAGCTAGTATCTACATGTTTTCTTTGTCCAAGGATACTCCACAAAGAGGTGATATGCTGACTTAAGTAAGATGGCTTATGTAAACTAGCATAAACATTTTATGAACACTATATAAGGGACACACCATGTTGAAGGCATTATATGAGTTTTGGTTTACAGTTTTCATGAGTAATGAAATGGTTGAATTAGGCAGAACCCACAGCTCTTCCTAGCCTTCTAAATATTTATCAGGGAGCTTAGGAAGGGAAGGGGAATATATTGATTATAAGATACTAACCAAACATAGGGACGAACTTTATAAGGAAAATCTTTCAAGAGGGTTTCCTTTCTTTTGTTTTCTTTGTCTTTGTATAGTTTTCTCTTCGTTAACTTATTATTCTTTATAATCATTACTAGTTCATGCAATGAGTTTGAGAGAGAAGCAGGAAAGTCAATATTTATTACAGTAGCCACGGAGAATCCTGGAATATTTCTCAGAACGTGAAAAAAGTAAAATTAGACATTAACATCAAAGAGTCAATTCAACAAATGGAAATTAAGGAGATATCTCTCTTCCTGTGAGATAAAGGTAGTTGGCAGAGAGAGTGTCTCAAGACAAATCACCAAGAACACCTAAGTGGAATGTCAGAATATAGAGCATTTATTTGTTATTTATGTATCTATTATCTGTTGATTGAGTGATTGGTGGGGGAAGCAGCTATTTTATGTACTGCTATAGCTTTTCTTAATTCAGAAATATTGCAAAGAATATTCTCATTACTTTATCAATTAGTCAAATGTAGTCATAACTTTTTTGGGTTTTTAAACATTACTTCATTTTGATCTCTTACTATGGAATGGAATCTTTTATTACCCATGAATTTTATTCATACTTCATATATACTTATGTCATTAATATGGAATTAGGAAAAAGCAAAAGACTTTGCTTATTAGGAATAAGCAAAAGACTTATACTTATGTCATTAATATGGAATTAGGAAAAAGCAAAAGACTTATGGAATTAGGTAAAAACAAAAGACAAAACCTGGTAGTGATCCTTTAAGAAATAGTAGGAGAGGAAAACCTGCACTGCAATAGACACAGTGTTTCAAGATCCATTTAATCATAAGAAACCTAACAGCAATATTTTGGGTTTGTGTTTGTTTCGTTTTCCCCAGCATATGTTTTAAACACGTTCACCAACCTCTGGAAGTATTTAGAGAAATGTGTGTGCTGCTTAATTCCCCACATAAATGGTAATTTCATGGCAGTTCTTGAAATAAACATTTTTTAAACTTGAAAATATTTTTTAACTATTTCCATTACAGAAACAAAATATTTAAAACTCAAAATAATATTTGACTTGTAAGTTGAAACCTAATAATATCATTTCTCTGAAAGATGCAAATTCATGTCTGATTACAGTGTGGTCATCTTGCATTAGTCTTTTTCTCTTTTACAATTAACCTGAATAATACGTTATGATCATTGATCTATATCTCAAATTGAGGATGCCCCTTGGTCATTAATAGTGTAAATACTGTGTGATATGCTACAGTGCCACGCCCCCTCATCTTTGTCATCATTGTTGTCTTTATCATCATCATCATCATGGCAACGGCAACGTACCTTGAACTCTGTGTCTCAAGCATTGTACTCAGGGCTCTGCACACATCATCACATTTGATCCCACAGTAACCCTCTGAGCAATCTTCCCAGTTTGTGCATGAGGAAACTGTCTTTTAGGAGATTAAGAATTTAGCTAAATCAGTCATGGTCTTATTTAAATTCCGTTAAAAGCTACATTTTAGTGGCAAATAGGAAGCAAAAGGTAGAGAAAAAAAGAAGTGGGTTCAGAAGTTAAATACAGAATAGCATGTGATGTGTAGTTACCTAAGTGTAATACGAATTAAAACCCTCTTTTTGTAAGTAAACAATCAAATGCAAATATAAAACCTCAGTTTCAGCAATGGAATCAAATGAAGCAATTGGGAAAAAAAGAAAGTTGAATTAACAAATATTTTGGTTCAATGGTATGCTGCTTCTTGATGTCAGTGAGGAATTGTGTGTGTCTTTTTAAAAGTTTAGGGTCCTACTGTATAAAAGGGAGGGAAAGCACATGATAGTGTTGAGATACTTTGAAAAATGCCCTCCTACCTGTAGAGGAGTTTGCCAAAAAATGAATTGGTTGATTAATAAGGGTTTGAATAAAAAACATAAAGACTGACATTTTATTATTTAAGAGTTATTAAAAATGAATTATGAAGCTATTAAGCACTCCTGATTTATTTCAAACTGCAGCAAATAACATTATCAGCATAAAGGTAAAACTAGGCAAACCATTTAATAAACCATAAGTAAATGATGAAAATTGTCTTAAGAAAAAGGAGTATGCTTGTAATTGGAGCTGTTTTAAGTACAAGTATTTACAAGAGATAGATTACTAACACCCTGTGGAATCTAAGAATATACTAAACTTGAAGAATTTATACTACGATTTTAAAGTGCATATTTCCTTCTAATTCAAGATCCCTTCATCTTCTTCCTTTCTGAAAGCTATTTATTGTTTAAATGGGTACTATCCAGTGACTTTTCTCTTAGTTAGTGGTGATAGCTGACTAACCTGAAGAAAGTTTAGGTAGAAGTTAATGATAAAAATGACACTCTCTGAGGCTGAGGAAGTTGCTTTAAAAAATGTAAGCAGTTCCGAATGCAAATAAATAATGGCAAAGCAGGATCTTTTCTTTGTTTGCTATGATAGGCCCCGTATTAGTGATCTTTCAGATTTTAAATACGGAGTAACATTTGATAAGAGATTTGTCAAGTGGAAAGAAGTCAGCAGATAAGGACATTAAATTGAAATAATGAGCTGCTAAAGAAGATAATGGATCAGGCTGTTCCAAAGCAATTCATGGGAGAAAAAAAGAAGAGAGAAACTTTGAAACTGAGTTCTTCAAAGAGAGGATCTAGTTTTACTTCTGCCAGGAAGTGCTGGCTGTGAGGGGAGGGGACGGAGTGGGTAGGACTTCTGTAATTGACACCAAGGATAAAATACTGCAAATGTCTCCAAATACGTATTGACTTGATAGTCTACAGCTGGAGGAATCATCCAAGAGTTATAAGCAGTTGCTGGTGCCATGATCAACTTTGAAGTTAGACAGAATGGGACTTCCATTTTAATTTTTAAGTTAAGTTTACATTTGAAATTAATATTGAGTATTCAGCTAGAACATGGAAAATGATTAAATGGATAATGCATGACAAACTGTTTTATAGCTTCTGAAGTTCTCTATAAATACCAGGCAATATGACAATTGCATGGCATGAATGAGCCTGGTCCTCAGTTTTTAGAACTTTTGTTACTGCTACAGGAAAAAGAAGTAGATCAGTGAAGAAGCTAGGGTTTAGATCTGAGATGCCGTTTATAAGTGGAATATTCAGTTTTTCTCTGTCCAGTTTTCATTGATATACATTAAAATAATGTTCAAAATAATTATTTTGCCCGTACTAAAATGCAGATTCTAAAGTGATAGACTTTTAAACATAATTAACAGAATATGGGCAAAATCACTGATGATATCCAAAACAGTGCTGCCCCAAATGGGAAATTTTCTGCAGCTTTTTGTTTCATATTTTACTACACTTAAAAATTATGAACATTTATTGATTTAGTGCTTGCTATATGCTAGACTCTGTGCTAAGAATGTTTTATGCATTATTCATTCCTTATTCAACCCTATGGGGCAGATGTTATTTTGCCATTTTATAAGTGAGGATACTGAAGTACAGAGGGGTTAAATAAATTGCCCAAGGTCACGTAGGTAATAAATTTTATAGCCAGAATTCCAGCCCATGTCTTCTGTACTTCAAATCCCATGTTCCTGTCTGATATGCCATAATACTTATGACAAATGTGCTGTACTTTCCCCCCATTATTTTGATTATTCCTTTAAGTTTTAAAAATACTCAGTTGTTACATATGCACATACAGCATGTTGTATGTAGATATAGAATGAAATGCCTCAATAAAGACATTAAAAAATTCCATATGAGGAGAGGAAATTCTGAAGATTTAATGGAAGCATCTGTTGTAAATCAAGTAGCCTATTTATTCTGCCAGAGAAAAAGTTGGTATATTTTAAAAGGTATAATTAGAAAAGCATAAGGAAAGGGTGGTTGTGAAAGTCTAACAAAACAGGAGTATTTTTTAAAAAATTAATATACCTGTCATATAATGTAAATGTATATAAAATGTTTTGATGTGAAGTATTAGTATTACAGTTCTGAAGCTGAACTAGAGTCTTGAGCATATAGTAAACTAAATTATATCAGTGAATTTACCAGTTTCATACCTGGTGTATAACAATAGAGGAAACGTTTCCTACCTCCAGTCATAAAGTTTAATAATGGTACATTTCCAAGTTTTAAACCACATTACTTCCCATAACTACTGCTAACATTTATTATCTCATACAATTTCTGAGAGTCAGGAATCTGAGAGCTCCTACCTGGGTGGTTCTGGCTTAGGGTATCTTGTAAGGTTCCAACCTACTGGAGCTGGAGTATCTTCCTGCGTGGCTCACTCACATGGTTTTTCTGGCCACAGAAGTTCCCAGTTTCTCACTTCCTGGGCCTCTCCATAGGCTGTCTGAGTGTCCTCACAATATGACAGTTGGCTTACCTTGGAGGGGAGGGAGAGAGGGAGGGAGGGAGAAGTGGGGGGAGCCTAAATCAGAAGCCGTGGTTGTTTAGAACCCAGTATCAGAAGTGTTATACTATGTTATGTTGGTCACATGGATCTGCCCTGCTACAGGGTAGGTAGGGTCTACACAAGTGAAGTATCAGGAGTTAGAGAATATTGGGGGCCATCCTGGAGGCTATCACAACAATTAGGGAAAACACATACCAATAATATCCCAGAGTTACAAGAAAATTTTGCCTGTATTGTGCCGTGAGAATTGTAGATTAAAAAATAAAATCTGAGTCAAATCCTTTTCCTACCCTGCACATGAATAGTACTTGGTGATCTCATTCAGTTGAATTTGTAGGCTTAGAATGAATTTATTGTATCAAACTAAAAATTAGTTTTTGTAATGGAAGGACTTTAAGAGGACCACAATGGATTCAAATGTCCACCATGACACTTCCCACTGTGCCACTTCGGAATCTCAGCTCTCCTATTTGTAAAGTGGGACTAATACTAGCCCATTAGGTTTGCTGATCATAATTATGAAAAACTTTGGCCTGGTGATGAAAAGTAAATGGTAGGTAGTGGAACTGAGTAGATGAATAGCTGATAAATATTAACTTTAAGAAACATGTTTACAGGAAAAAAAATGTGTTAAAATTAATTAACTTTAGTTCTCTGCTATAATTCAGAAAACAATTTCATGTGGAGTTGCCTATTATAACTAAATAAGTAAAAAGAAGCCCATGTTATTAGTAACTTAAAACAATGTAATGAAGCTAACTGAGAATAGCAAAGGAAACCAGCTCATAGGCTGAATAAAGCAAATGAAATTAAAACTATTTGTTAAGGGCTTTTACAGTGGTGGGGACAAAACTTTTAAAACACATGGAAATACCTGGATATGAATAGAAATGATTTTATAAGCCTATGAAGGACATTTCAAAACTTAGGGTGAAAATAAATGTCATTAATGGTAAAACAACCAAACTTGATTTTGTTTCTTTTCTCTCCGTTTATCCTAGGTTAGCAATAGGTGTAAATTAATGTCTGAAAACTCTCAGTTTTTTCAGGATAGGCAAATCTTGGCCCTCACAAATCTTGGTTGCTGCCTTCATTTGATTCCGTTACCCTCAAGCTCTGTGACTTGATTAATTTTCCAGCCCAGAGACCTAAAATAACAGATCCACTTTGATCTTTTTCCCAAGTGTTCTAGTTTGCTAATGCTGCTGGGATACAAAACACCAGAAATGGATTGGCTTTTAAAAGGGGGTTTAATTGGTTACACAGTTACAGTCTTAAGGCCATAAAGTGTCCAAGGTAAGGGGGTTCCTTCACTGAAGGATGGCCAGTGGCGTCCAGGAAACCTCTGTTAGCTGGGAAGGCTCGTGGCTGGTGTCTGCTCTGGAGTTCTGGTTTCAAAATGGTTTTCTCCCCGGATGTTCTTCTCTAGGCTTCAGCTTCTCTCCAAAATGTCACTCTCAGTTGCTCTGGGGGTGTTTGTCCTCTCTTAGCTTCTCCAGAGCAAAGGTCTGCTTTCAAAGGCTGTCTCCAAAATGTCTCTGTAAGCTTCAGCTCCTCTCTCAGCTTCTGTGCCTTCTTCAATGTGTCCCTCTTGGCTGCAGCAAGCTGGCTCCTTCTGTCTGAGCTTATATAGAGCTCCAGTAAACTAATCAAGGCCCATGCTGAATGGGCAGGGCCACACCTCCATGGAAATTATCCCATGAAAGATCTCACCCACAGTTGAGTGATCGCATCTCCATGGAAACATCCAATCAAAAGTTTCCAACACAACACCGATAGGTTTTCTGTCCGCTCAAGACTGCATCAAAGATAATGGCGTTTTGGGGAACATAATACATCCAAACCAGCACACCAAGTTTCATGATTTTCTCTTACCTCTGCAAATGGAATGGTTTTTCTTCTTGCTTTTTATTGTTAATTAAAACATACGCTTGCCAAGTCAATACAATACACATGTACAGTTTAAAAATAATGACAAAGTCATTACCCAAACCTGTAGAACCCCTACCCAGGGTAAGAAAAAGTATTAACACCCCAGAAATTACCACCCAGAACTCTCTCCCCACTCCCTGTGGTACTCACTTTATGGATTTTTGAGAAAATAACTTCTTTGTTTATCTTTATCATCTTACCACCTGTACCTGCATCTCTAACTTAAAGGTAGTTTTGTTTAAGTCTTCTAGTAATGAGATGGATACAATTTAATAATGAAAGACTGGAAATTATATGCCATGTATAATATTATTCTCAATTCCCCAGAACAATACTTACTAAAATGCATACTTTTAAAAGAATAAAAGTAAATGACTTTAAAATATTATTTATAACCTCCAATAGGGAAACTAGAAATAATATTCTGTGAACACCCTTTTAGATAGAATTTTATTTTTTATACAGACTGCCTCCTCAGTTGAAGACTAATGTCCATTTTTAATTTCCTGGAATGTATTTTAATTCTCCAATTTGTTCGTACTATAATGAAATCCATTATCATGGTTTCCAAACATTTTATTACCAAGGATTCAAATTATTATGTTACCTTTAAACCCATTTTAAAATATTTTAATTTTCTGAACAGAATTTATTAATATATATTCAATTCTTGCCATTCTTAGTAAGAGATGGATATCAACCATTGGAACCCTTTTTGGTCGGCCTGAGCTATCCTGTGCAATAATATACTGCTAGTATAATGCCAGTTAAAATCCAAGGAACCTTTATTAAGACTTATTTAGGAACAACTGTAAGACTATTCAGTTTTTTTGAAATATTGAAAATAGTTTATACCTGTTACCAATTTCAAGGATTTCTAAAGATCAAAGTTGCTCAATGGAAAATTCACACACGCATGCACGTAAACACACACATACCCCACAGCCTTTGTTGAAGTCTGCAGTATGAAAGAACAATTAAATCAAATTCCTTGTAATCATGTTTTTGTTTTAATTAAAGCCTTCAACCCCATAAATACAGATGATTGCCAAATTTCAAATGACCTATAATAAATCTGCAGGTTGCCCCTGCTCACCCATTGCTCTCTCTCTTATTAAAATTCTTGCTGCTTTGGCTGTGGAACCTATGGTAGGAAAGGGGGAAAAATCAGCACTTTGCCATATTGTAGATCTTTCGTATTTCTTTGTTGAACAAAATGCATTTTTAAAAGGGTCATTGAGAACTGTAGGTTCAGAAATGGGATATGGTTAGAAGTAGTTAGAGAAGGGCTAGGAATAGAGTAGCTTACCCCCAAAGTTGGCTCATTTCAGGCTTGCTTGCTTACTTATAAAAAAGCCTCCCCACAAATAGAAAAATGCTTTTCACTTTACCTGAAAGTCTGCCTCAGTTTAATGTGATGGGGAGCTCCTCAGTTAGATGAATTTTGGTTAGCAAGCATTCTCTTTTTTAAAGGTAGATACTGCTCTCTGGAAGGCATTCTTGCAAATTAGTTTGATCGCATTGCTCTCTTCCTAATATCTTAGGTAAAGAGAGTTTTGCTTGGGGTTTCAGGAGGAAAGGCAATAATTTTGGTGGGGTTACCCTTCTTTGGTCTAGGGAAGGTGAGTGGTGATTAGATTTGAATAAAGGCGATTTCAACTTAGTTTCTAGAAAAGAGAAGACCCTGAAGAAGGAAAGATTATAAGGACGCATTCATCTATTTGAAGTTTTTGCCTTGAACTAACTTCAAACCCAAACAAGAAGTGAGGTAGAGTGGAATTGATCTCTCTCTCCTTCTCTCTCCCTCCCTCTCCCTCTCCCCCCCCTTCTCTCCCCCTCTCTCTTTTGTTTCCTTTTTCATTGACAGTGTTCATGCTGGGAATATTTGGTTCATAATGCTGACAAGGATAAAAAGGCATCTAGGACTGTTCAGACACCTCACCACAATCTAAAAAGTTATTTATTTGAAAAAAACTGTTCTAGGTTTCATATAAAAATGTAATGTTGGAATTTCATTTGTTCTAAGTTTGGAAATGCTTTAAATGAAAATCTGTTTATCTTTCTTCAAGTATATTTTGACTTTTGAATGCCATTTCTGTAGCAGGAGTACATAGATGAACCCTTTTAAGTGCTGACATCTGAAATAAGTCATAGGGGCATAACTTAAGTGAATATATTTATGTCTTCTGTAAGAAATTACTTAACTTGAAGCTAAGGACTGTGTTGTGTGGATTTCTGCCCCTTTGGCAGCTGGTATATTGACTTGTACATAGTAGGTGATCAATTAATTTTGAAGAATGAATGAGTGAATTTTTTTATAGAGCTAGATTATGTAAATAGAATCTACATAGGAGTCATTTATATGAGGAGATTTGTGAGTTTGATTATTGTCATCATGGAAGTGACAGGAATGGTTATCCTTTATTATTGATTTATCAAATATTTAGTTGCATGTACTAACAATTGCTAGTCACTGTGCTAAGTGTTCTGTGGGTAACCAAGATGAATGAAACAAGACTGCTGTCCTCACAGAGTTCACCTTCCAGTGAAAAGATACCCATAATAATAGTACACTCAAAACCATGATGAGGGCCACAATTAAGGTACAGAAGAAGTGCTATATTAGTTCCTTAGAGTAGGAATAATTCAGGTGTTTGGTGAAATTTGAATTTGAATTTGGGAATGTGATGAAGAAAACAAAGGCACTTAACAATAAGAAATACTTTCTACTGCAGTCAACAGAAAAACTAACAGTGGCCTGAATAAAGAGTAGCTAATTTTTTTTTTCAAATAATAAGAATTGTAAAGGTAGGCAACAGTCAGCATTGATTTAACAACTCAGCAAAGACACTGCTGACGTCTCCTGTGGTTCTCTTGGCTTTTTCTCCATGAGTAGAAAAGGCTGCCCAGCTCCGTCTGTCTGCTCTCAAAGCAGAAAGGGTAGGTGGGTGTGTGTGTGTGTGGGGGGGCAGGTGAAGGTATGGTTATTTTCATGCTTTTCATTAGAGACGCAGAGGCTTTCCCAGAAGCTAAAAGTAGACTTTTACTTACATTTCATGGGTCAGAACAGTGTCACATGGCCAACCTTAATTATCATGGTCCCATCAAACTATACTACTAAGGTGGTAAAAAACAAACCAAACCAAACCAAAAAACGACTATAAAGCAACAAACAAAAAAAGAAACTAAGGAAGGTTTTCTTTAGTTTTACTAATGAGAATAAATATAGAAAGCATTTGATCAATAAATTAATCTTTCAGAATTTAGTAGATAACCACTCATAATCTTTAGATTTGTTTATGGTTAGAGGATGATATTGATAGTGTAGTTTTCCACTGTAGCATACTAGCAAAAATATAACATAGATGTCTATAGTAAACAAATGATTACAGATGCCCAGGAAATGAGGGTTTTGAATATATTAACTTTCAACTCCAAATCAAGTTTTAATACCATCAGCCTAGAGAACTTGCATTAACAGTTGGGTGATCGCTTGTCTTTGTTTGAGAAAATATAGTTGTCTTTTTTAAAGTTTCCAGAAGGATCTTCTTTCCATTATTTCTCTCAGATGTTCAAATGTTCATGGTTACCTTTGTTGATTTTGTCCACAGAGGGGATTTATAATGAAGCATGTTTGCTATTTTTAAGTCATTGGACAAGTGTGATGGAGCAAAATGTGTTCACAATTTATTACCCTAGTATTAGAGGGTTTTTTTGTTTGTTTTGTTTTGTTTTGTTTTTAAGTAGAAGACTGTATAGTCCTTTGTAGGAAAGGAAGACTAAAAATGAAACAGATCATGGAGGGCTGATAGATCCGATCACTGACAGAACAAAACAAGCAACAAATAACTCTTCATTTTTTTTCAGCATCCCTACCTCTTACAGTGATTTTCTTCTTTGAATGTTTTTTGTTGTTGTTATTTTGTGTGTGTGTGCTTTGTGGAAATACTCTAACCTTAGACTTTTTTCTTCTCCTGACCTCTTTGGAGACCATCAAGAAGGAGTAAAGACAATCAGCTCTTGGTGTTTGGTATCCACCAGTGGCTTTCAGATATTAGTGTTCATAAAAATCCTTTGGGAAGCTTGATAAACATGAAGATATACAGACCTATAGATTTATTCAGTCAGGCAGGAGCGGAGACCGGGAATCTAAAAGTACGCTAGACAATTTTGATATAGGTGGCCCCTGGAGTCCACTTTAAGAATCAGGTGTAGACAGTAAATAAGGTGATGAGGCAGTTAAGAAGACAGCTCTCACACTAGGTCTTTGTGTATCTCAGCCACTTCTGGTCTCTGTAATCAGGGTCCTCCAAAATGAGATGTGTGTATCCTACATGGTTTACAGGATGGGCATAATGAAATTCTATTTAATTCATTTAAAAATTTTACCTTCTAAAATTGATTTCTTGTTTGTGGTTTGTTGTGTCTGTGTTATATTAGTAAAGTTGTATATATTTATAATTTAGAAATAGATAGGCTTTTTCTAGAAAATGTTTTACCAGTAGTGGTGTATGATCAAAAAAGTTTGGAGATCTCTGCTCTAAATGATTTACCAGACCAAAATCCATACCTCTTTCCTGCTCTTTGCAAGGATTTATTGTCTTTAATTGTTTGTCATTTAGGTATCAACATTAGTCAGTGCTTATTTTACTAGCATATATACACATACACAGAGCATAGAAAATACTGAGAGGAGGAAAGGGCTTTGCAATTTATGGCAGGCAATAAGATTTGTGTACTAAGTTTAGTTATCTGATCTGATACTTTATTTTTAAAAAAGCTCTAATGAGAGATCGAATCAACTTGACTTTTATCTATCAGGTTATGGCCATCACTTCAACTATTAGTGGAATTTGCACACTCATAGACTCAAGAATGGATATTTGTAAACATGTAGATTTTCTAGAGACTGGACTCATTCTTTCTCTTTAAATTTGGTTTTAACCTATTCTCTTCTTTTCCCGTAGGAACCTTTCCTATAAATTTTATCTATTCAAATTAAAGAAATGCACAATTTTCACTGCATACAATTGTATTTTGAAATATTTTTATGTAACAACTAAAAACACTGATTGCCACCATAATTATGAATATAATTGATTGGGTAAACTTTCTTTTCTTTTTTTATTTGGGGCTAGCATCAAGTTTTTGCCTCTTTACATTTTTTATTCATTGAAACAGACTGTAGGATCCAAAGATGCCACATCTGTTATCTAGAGGTTCTTTTAGTCGATATTTCTAAACATAAGACCATTATTACGTTTTTACAAATTTTGTCTTTAGCATACACACCTATACACACATATATAACTAATCTATTTATTCAGTTGAATTTTCAGTAAAGGAGAAAAATGCACACATAAAATTGCTGGTTTGAAAAAATTCAGCAGTTTCTGTCAATATTGTCAATCTTTTAGTAGCCATGTAGCACAGGCAGTGTCTGAAGATCTGAAATGTATTTTGATTTCTTGTTTTAAAAATTTATTTATCCTTTCAGTGTTATTTTTTCCCTGGTATTTCTCAGAATTTTTATTGGAGGGGACTGTGTGAATTTGAGAGGATTAACAAAATTGGAGTTAAAATGATAATAAATATAACTAACCACTAATAGTATATATTGAACCTAAATATACCAGGCCCTGTGCTAGGTACTTCATGTGTATTATCTCATTTAATCTTTACAATAACCCAGTGGGGTAGGTGCTTTTGCTATTATGGCCACTTTACAGAAGAGGAAATGGAAGCTTGGGGAGATGATAAAACTTGCCTAGAGTCACTCAGCTAGCAAGTTGAGGAAGAGGTATAATTCCAGGGTCCTGGGGCTCTGTTCTTCAGCAGTGTGTATATATATTCTGCCTAATAATATGTACCCTCTTACTGCGACTGGGTATATGTAATAAAAGGGGAGGATTTGGATCTTTTGTAAGATTGGGTATTGAGAGTTGGGATGGGGGAAAAAACTGGTCTTATTTCACCCCAAAAGAGAATCCCAGTACACAGCTGGGCCATGCCTTGTACAACTCCAAAGAGCATTATTCCCATTGTATTTTGTGTGAATGCTGCCTTCTAGAGTTGTGCAAGAGTGGTGATCCTGGCTGGGAGCTTCTGTCCCAGGTACAAAAAGTTGCAGAGTTCATGTGTTGATAGCTAGGGAACTAGGTGGAGGGAGGGCCACCAAGACTTTTCACAGAGGAAACTGGTCATCTGGCACTTGAGAGGCTCATGTAGCTTCTCAATTCAGAAACATTTTATTTTCACTTTAAAAACCTACTTTTACCCATAGATTCAAGGTGATTAATATTTCCGTATCTCAATTTACTCCTCTATATAATGGAAGTGAAAGTTGGTTTGTGTACTATATAAATGTTGGGTACATTAGTGAGAAGAAATCTTCAAGTGGTTGGTTCAGCCACACCTCCCTGCCCCGTTTAGACATAATGTCAGGTAATGAATAAGTTTAGCTTTAGATCAATATTTTCCTCAGTTTCTAAAGTGATAATCTTTCAAGAATTTTTTGATGTGATTTTGTCAATTTGAGACATCTGGAACCCTGTCTGTCCCCTCATTTTTCTATCCTCCATGCCTGGGACATCGTAAGGATTCAGTGAATAATTATTGAGTAATTAAAAATTGGTCAACCATTCCAAACCTCAGTTTCCTTATCTACAAAATGGGGATAATGGTGGGAATGCCATAAAATCCTTAAGATTTTATCATTTTTCAATGATATCTTAACGAGCTTAGAGTAGTGCCTGCCACATTGTAGGCACAAAATGAGCTAGCTGTTAGTGTTCTTCTTCTTCTGCTTATTGCTGCTTGTTTCTAAAAAAATTACCCCTGGCTCTGACACTTAAAATCTGTGTTCCCTTCAACAAACTAGTTGAGCATTCTGAGTAACAATTTATTTTTCTGTAAAATGGAGATTCTAATGCCTATTTTGTAGATTATTGTAGAGATTAAATTAGATTCAGACCTAACAGTTATTTAATGCATACTGTGTGCCCTCACTGAGTTAGACACATTATCTCATTTAATCCTTGAGGTAGGTAACATTGTTCTCATTTCACGATTTAGAACACAGGGCTCAGAAAATAGAGGTTTCTAGTATTAGGTCACATAAGGTAGCAAGTAGCTGGTGTTTGTCTGATGCTGCTCACCTATGCTTTAGAGTGTCTGAAGCCCTCTAACACTGTTCATATTTGAGGGCCATTATTTGTGGCCTCTCTTTCTTTGGGCCAGAGAGCTGCAACAGAGCAAGGCAGCCCTGCCATAATTTGCTCCAATTAGGGGTTTAAATACATCATGATGAAATAAACATTTGAGGGAGACACATTTTCCCTAAACTTTCTCTTTGGTTTTAAAGTTTTCAGACCCTTTTTTTCTTGCAATGATCAAAAATCCAAGATTTCTCAGGTCAAGAAAGATTAAAACTGTATGTTCAAAATTTGTAATGAGGTCCTTTTTGCATAACATTTCCTATTTTGTGAGTTTTGGTCTGTTATTATGTTCACTTATTAAAAGCATCTACTAAAGTAGGAGGTCATAGTTAAGGATCATGCCAATTTATTCATCGAAAAGTTTTTTTTTTTAAAGAAAAGAAATGACCTATTATTATGTCAATTCTAAAGCAGCTAAGTAGAGTTTTTATGAGTGTTAATGTTTTGCCAGAGGATCATAATTTTGAGCATATCACATATGCAGGGACTTGCATGTAAAACCAACTACTATAACACTGTTTTTACCTGGGGTGTCTTAATTAAAAAAAAAAAAATCCCTTCCTAGCTTGAAATATTGTTACCCTGAAAGATTCTTTCATGGTGGAGCTCATCCCAAAGTTATTTGGAGTTTCAGGTTTAGAGTTAACTGTGTTTTCCCATCTAGTGAGAAGACGTGGCTCTCTTATTTTGGTCTGTTGTACCTAGGGTTGTGAGCTTTGAGATGGTTTGCCTGAGAAACCATGAGATACTAACACAAGCACTATATTTTTGAATTAGTATTGATTGACAGGTATGTGTTCAATGTAAACAGTTATAAAAACAGAATTTGGGTTTAAGAATATTCTCCTATATGATATTATGATTGTTTCACATTAATCAAAATAACAAAAAGGGGATATGATCTTTTTGTAGTGAGTTGTAAATTAGAATACTTAATTGGGAATAATTAAATTGTATTTTTATTTGAGTTTTTGTTCTCAGATGCTACCATTTCAAAAGAGCACAGTTCCCGTGAAAGTCTGAATAAAATTCACAGAGTAGCATCAAGGACCTCTGAGCCCAGGAAACTGAGTTTGGCAGTGCTAATTTGTATTAAAGTTGTTGTTGCATGACAGCCGGAAAAAGATTTAATGCTTGCCACCTGAATCAAGGCACGGAACATTGGTTTCTATAACTGCCATGAATTTGAATCGAGGCCAGTATCTCTAAATTTGAAATAAACTGATACTCTGTCTTGAAAGAAGATACAGGCCACTTATGTTGTGGAAGGTATTTAGAAAATAGTATTTCAATTTAATTTTTTAGCAGTGTATACACACACATGCACACACACATACATGCATATATATATATATGTATATATGTATATATATTTCAAAATGTTAGTGCACTGCAGCACAGTGGCTTGCTGTCAGAGTCTCACACCGAAGAACTAAAAAATTCCTGCAGCCATTTATTATCCATTTTCAGCTAGGAGTTGGGAGTTCAGTTTGCACCAGATTCCAGGTTTGGCATTTCTCCTCTTACCATGGAGGAGCTGCTCACTTCATCAGAAAGTCATTATCCCTCTTGGATGTCACTATGGTTCAAAGTATTACAGTATTGCTTTAGGAATTTAGATTTTAATCCTGCCACCCTGCTGTGGTAAAATCTTAAAGCCAACAGATGCAAAATCCATTCCTATGCCTAGCACAATAAAAATGATGATGATGACTATAATTCATATTTTGCATTTGGAAAAACATCTTTCATCTCTGAAGAGGTTTTGTAAACGGAACATGCATCTTGAGACTACTTTATAGAAAGTGATCTTGGAGTCCGATATGGAAATGAATCCACCTCTGGAGTGAAATGTGGTAACCATTTAATTATTTTTAACAGGGTACATATTAAGCACAGTTGTGTCTCTATGCAATAAATGTTTTGTGGAGGAATGCAATAAATTACATTTTGCATTACATTCTTCAGACTTTATTTTTATTCTTACTGAAAGATAATTTTTTTTTTATGATTAGAAAAAGTACTCAGAGGGTTGTCTATTTAAAAATAAATCTCTGTTGAACTCTTTTGTCAAACCGAAAAAGATTCCTTTGAAGTCAGTCACATAGAGATGTTTCTCAGGTGTTGTTACAGCATTATGCATCTTACTTCATCGTCGGGGTGGGGGGTGGTAAGAACACCAGCAGCATGAATGTCTTAATGGACAGAACCAAAACACACTCAACTCTTAATTGTACAAATGCGAATAGTTCCTAGCCAGTTTCTCTTCTCTTTACACTTTCTCTTTAAATGATCTCATTCATTTCTAGGGCTTCATGTAGCCTATCTATGATGATGGCTTGTCAAATTTTATCTTTACTCCCCATCTCTCACCTCAGTTTCTGTTTTATCTTTCTAACTACCTTATGGTCTCTTCTCTCAAGATCTCTCACCAACACCTCAAATTCCAAAATAGGAACCCTTAAAATAATGCCTTCATCTATGCTCTTTAAATAACTAACCTCCCACTTCCGTGCTCTTAACTTTTGTTAAATATGCTCAAGCCTTGCTGGTATTTGAGACCCCTCCAGCTCCTCTTCGAATTCAATTAGTTCCTAAATTCTATACATTTATCTTCTTCATGGTTGCTTGCATCTGTCTACTACATTTTATGAACCAGCCAATGGGCATTTTACTGGTAACTGTAGAATAAAGGAACAGAAAGAAATCAAAACCAAAATCACTCAATTTCCCACTTGCTCATATCACTCAGATTGTAGGCAGAGTTGGAACTATTAGCTAAATTAAAGCTTGTGGGTAACTTGCAGTTTTGATTTATTGTTCTGTAGTGACAGGAATGATTTAAAAGATTGAGGCTATTCCAGAAAGGATGTATGTGTGGTTTGGCCTGTTGTATCAGTTCACATCATGGTATGTAATTATAAGTTATGTTAAGTGAAGATGAAATGAAAATTGTTTTTTTAGATGTAATTTGAGAAGAACAGTTTCCCAAATACTGAGCTTTAGATGGTTGAACAGCATATTGTCATTTCACAAAGGTATTGAAGGGCATTTTCATTGTCTTAAACTAGTGATTATATTGAATATATTCTCCATCAGAGACAGTAAAAAGAAATTCCTCAAATTCTATCTTAGAACATTTTGGATATATATATACCTGAATAAATTTTCCTTGTGAAATTTTGTGTTTTTTTTAGACTACTGAAATACTCTCACTCCTTACTTCCCCGAATAATGTGTGTGTGCTTTATGTCAATGGAATGATAGTCAAAAGGACTGTTTACATGCCGAATATTTAGAAGGTGGAATACTCAATTGTGTTACATCATTCATTTTTAGATGAATGCTTTCATCTGACATCAGAGGCTTTTGTTTTTGTTTTTCCAACAATAATCTTAAATGAAAAATTTTCCTTTTTGCCTGGCACTATGTAATATGTGCTGGGTTTCCTTCTTTTCCAATAATGGCTATAAGTTAGTGATACTTTGCTATATTTATGTAATTTAGAAAAACTTATTGAATGAAATGGAATTATTAAGTGTTATACAGAAAGGATTCATTCATAAGAGAAATTGTTAGATACAATTTGGTTTAAAATGAAGCATAATTGGCTAGATTCAGTGAATATAACTCATTATTTGTTGTCCCATGTTCCAAAAGTGGGTTGTGCATTGTTCAGATGTAATCCTGGCCTGTATTATAATGACTGAATCTTGGCTATTTTTGGTTTCAATCCCTGCTATGTCTTAGAATTTTGCATGGCCTTGAATGCAGAGTGTAGAGTCTTCCTCGTATTGCTCTCCGGGGATTATCCACTTGGATTGGAGTGATGAGCTTGTATAACTATTGTCACACTTTTAGTGCTTCTATAAGGTGAAAACGCTCAAAAAGGGTTAACTAAATACAAAAAGGGAAAGGGAGGAACTGTAACAGAGATCTGTTGTTCTTTTATCCACATTTTCAACAATCCTTGGAAATGTGACTGTGTAAGTTGAATAAGTACCTATACAGTTAGGCTTCAGTTCTCTCTTTCTTATCATAGATTGTGAATAGAAATGATATTTATAGCAGTTTTTTAGTTTCTCCTTGTATTTACAAAATTCTTTTCTGAAACATGATCAGAGAATTGGATAATATTGGGACAACTGGAATACAGTTGTGTTTGCATGTACTTTTGAGAGATGGGAACTCCTTCAAAAAAACACAATGGAACCAAAATAATGTCTTTATTGTTCGTTCTTAACAGAAGCTCCATTTTCTTTTGTAGGGTGGAAATGGTTGACGTTAATTATCCTTAGTCATGTGAATATTCTGTGAATTTTTGCCCCATCTTGTAAAAGAGTTTGAGCAAGAATGGCCACCAAATTTACAGCTCCAGTTTTGTCATTCCTAAAGTCCTAGGAGTGCAGTACATGGTTTAATTGCTAAAGGTGACTGCATCAAGGGATTTTTCCCGCTTCATGTCTACCTGTCTACAGTTAAGACCTGGGTATAATGTGCATAAAGATGTATAGAATTGGAGGACCAAATTATGTCTACTTGCTCATTAAGAGAGTTCTTTAAATTATAGTAATGATTATTAGTTGGTATTTATTGTAGTCATCTGGAAATGATATATCAGAATACTGTCCCAGCCAGATATGCTTATAATCAGACTTAGATAAACAAGCAAATAGTATATATGGCAAAGAAAATGGGAAACAAGAGAGGAATCCTATAGATGGGCTGGGTAACATGGTTTTTTACATATACCAATGTCTCATTTTTACTTGTTAGTTAGTTAGGGCTTGAGTGATGTCTTGGAAGAGAGAAGGTGCAGCTACCCAGTCTAGAGGCTATGGAACATTTTTGAAAAGTCTGAAATCTACCTTTATTACTAATTTGTGACTTGCAGTTATACAATTAACAGAATGAGAGGACTTCTGGTTATTAAAATAGCTTACCTTGTCTATGTTAAACATTCCTATGCAAATTAGAAATTTTGGTAATTTAAGGAGTAATATTTGTGCTTGTTTTCTTTAATGAATTTATCTAATGCCCCCAAAAGTATGTCATGTTTATTAAAGGAATTCAGCTTCCTTTGTAATTCTCAGTGTAGACATTCTGAGTATGAGATTTTTTTTTCTGTGTATGCCAGTTAGGGATCATGTTTGAAAAAAAACAAAACAAAACACCCGTAGGAAAGTACACACTAATGAAAGGAAAAGAAGGTAGAAAAAAATGTCTTCAAAGAGTTCAGGCCTATGGGAGTGCAAACAGTCAATTTCTGTGTGCATTTCATAAGACAGTTTAGGATTCAGATTCTGAACTTGGATGACAGAGGCCTGATTCTCCGTAATACATGGAAGTAGCTTGGAAGAAGCTCTAAAGTTCTGTCATGCCGTGGGTTTGTGAGTGAGGATAGATTTACATGATCAAGGATGTAAATGGTTTTGAGTGAGTCGTTAGTCATAGCGTCCATGATGCTTTGTAATTGACATGGCTTCTCCTTGTCATTCAGACAGACAGCAGTAAGGAAGAGGAGCTGCTGCCATTGTCACAGGAGCCCTCACAGTCCGTGAACGCTGCGCTGATGTTCTGAGCTCTCTGCGCGCCCACCGGACTTTTTGTGTGCAGCTGTGGTTTTGGATGCTTTGCATCACTTTTGAAATCACGGCTGGAGCTCCAGTTTTAAACTGCCTTCTCTCATCTTTATGATTTAGAGGAGAGAATATGAGCAATGGGTCTTCCCCCCCACCAAGTGAATATAGATCTGTGTTTTAAAATTTAAGTTGGAAATGTTCTCATGTCATTCATTATGGCTCAGCCTTAAAAGGCAAATTTCTAATGAGGAGAAAGGAAAGCGTGTTCTCTTCAATTTAAAATCCTGGGTGCCAAAGAAGCAGGGATATTGACACATTCTAAAAGATTTGGAAACAGCTAATTTCCTTTGACCATCAGAAAGTGTGGAGAAAGGAGAAAGGGAAACCTCTGTGCATTGGTTTATGTGCGCTGATGTCATTGGGGTGGGTGATGTTTTTGGTTCCATTACAAATGTCAAGTATATTTTTTAAATGTGGCCTAAATCTAAAGGCAATGCTAACACAAATCAAAGACTTTTTTTCATTAAGCCTTTCAGTTATTTTTGGTATCATATAGGACATTTTAAATAGTGGCACAAGTTGCAAAAATTATTTGAAGGTTAGAGATAGTAAGAAAGTTAGCAGAACCACTGTGTGGGGTTTAGTAAGAGCACTATTGAAGCTTTAATTGAACTGTGCTATGGGAATGAAGGTCGTTAGCTTAGCGTGGATATGATTTTACTTTTTTTTTTTTAAGGTGGAGAAATGAATGAGGCATGCATACATGTTTTTCACCTAGGCCAAACTGAAGACTTTTCAGTGATGTAACCCATTAGGATGGAGAAGCTTTTCTGTGGAGCTGCCCCGCGGTGCTGAGAATAAGTTATGAATGCTGCACTGTTTCAGCGCAGAGAGCCTTGCCGGGAAGAGAGCCGTGTGCCTGGGCCCCCGCTATTGAGAAGATGCCAGTCAGGGATGAAAACGTCTTTCATGAAACTATAGCTAAGTTCCCTGTGACACATTACCATAAAGCAGAGAATATTTTAAAAACCAACAGTGTGAAAATAAGCACAATACCTTAAAAATGTAGGAAGGCTTTATTTTAAAGTGTACACGTGAAGTGAACTAAAGATACAAAGGTTTGTGTCGGAATGATTTTTTAGTGAATTGGTCTAAGCAGTTTTCCTCCTCTCCTGTCCACAGCTCTGATTTCTTTTGCCTTTTGGTTATAACTACAAAAGATGTCTCCTGAAACAAATGCTAGTGCATGACATCAGGACAAGAAATGCTCGGCCTAGTCCAATGTGTTTAAAAGCATCAGCTGATTGGAAAAAATGTTACACTTTTCAGGATGGATTAAAAAATTCAGGATGATCTCTGAGAGGACGGAGTCAAGTAATTAAAAAAAGACAGAAGGTTTTTTAATTACTATTTCCAGTCATCAGAGACATACCAAAATTGGAATTGGATTTTCAACGTTAGCGATATAGTATTTTCTCTCAAATGGCAAACATGCTGTGGTCTTTATAAACAAACAAATAACAGTAACAAAAACAGGACAATGTAAGGTTAATTGTAAATTTTGAGTTCTGAATCATTACTCTGATTTTAGACAATTTAATTTTGTGAATTTACAAGACTGAAGATTAAAAAAATGTATGTCGAAAATAATTTTAATGTCTTTGGCTCCTCTTAGATATTACGATGACTTAATTTGGAGTGCTGCCATGAAAATTTCTATCCTTGGGTAAAGTACATATTAATTAAAAAAAAAAAAACTAAACATTTTGTCATGTTTCAACATATGTGAGGAACTGGTATCTTTTTCTCAAAATAATCAGTATTGTAAAGTTGATTATTGTTATTAATTTTCACTCAGTTCTCTATAGAAGAAAATGGAAAAAAAGTAGAGTTTCAATTAAACGTATCAAAATGCCAATATGTAAAATATTCAAATCAGATTTAAGAAGTCATTGATTTGTGATTTATTGCCAATTATATAAGAATTATCTCTATATATTAGAATGAAACCTTTTCTTAGTTAAATTTTGGCTTGAAGTATTAACCATTATGTAACAGATAGTAAACATGTTTCAAGAAAGGTATTCACGGGCCAAAGGAATTCTTCGTGCATGGAAAGGAAAAACATTAAGGTGAACTGAAAGGGGCAAGGACTTTATCTTGTAGGCTTAACACAGGAAAGGCCAGTGGGTATCTTGACTCTTGTCCTATGGCAGTTTTAGGTGCACTGTGCTTTCTCAAGCAGGAAAGGGGAGTTTGTGAGAAGGGAAGTTTGGCTTATTTAGCTATACCTTGAAGTCTCAGAGTTGACTTGGACCAGCAAAAAGCAACTTCTATGGTGCACTTTATATATGTTGCCCTCTGGAACTTGTCATTAGAAATGAGAAGAAAATGATGGAAATGGGCAGACCTCTCATTTGTGCTTCATAATTGGGGTGCATGCTCATGAATGGCTTTTTCTTCGGGGCAAGAACACAGCTGCTTTAATATTAAGACAAAATGGGGGAAAGTTTATAGATGCAGAAAGTTAAGCAAATAACTTTGACATACTTTTTCCCAAGTGAACTATGAATTTCACTGCAAAAAGTATGGGCTTCTGTTTTTTTGTAGCTACATTATAAATCTTTGGGGAATTTTACAGCTGTTTATACCATCTAGGATACTTTGGAAACAACAAAATTCAGCCTTCCTAGTTGAGCATTAGATATAATTAATCTGATGATTATTTAATTGGAAAAATGATTCTTTTAACCCTACAAGATTACACTATTTGCATGTAACAGCAGTACTTTGTCAAAGACAAGATTCAGTAGGACTTTTTTTTTCAATCCTTCATCTTTTAATATAGAAATTATAAAATTTAATTATTTCTGTATATGTCAGTAAGATAAAAACAGACACATGCTGTATGTTAATGATCAATTATCTAAGATGGAATTAATAATGGATAAGAACATGACCAATTATAAACAGTACCTGGCACATAGTAGGCACTCAATAAATATGTTGAATGTATAAGAAAATGGATGTCAATAAATCAAAACAATACTTGTAGGATAAAAAAAAAGCTTGATCATTTTCATAGACCAAAGTGGTTTAAGGAATCAGGAATACTACTTGTCCATTTTTGAACCATAGAACAAAGGTACATATGTTACTGGGTCCAGTTATTTGCAAATAGTGACCTATTACTTTTAATCATTTACCTTACAAAACAAGAGCTTTCTATAATTTTTGTTTAAATGAAAAAAAAAAAATGATTCCCACCAAATTGCCTAAATAAACCTTTTTGTAAAATAAAGTAAGAATTTTTTAATAGAAAGTCAGATAAGGCCGAGAAATGCAGGTGCCAGCAAATACTAGTGCTACAGGTAGGAAGGACTCTAAGGTACACTGGACTGTGATTGGACATTGCATTTGTGCATTTATTGCAGGGATGAAAGAATTTTATTTAGTAGAGAGAGAACCGTCACACCTGATCTTAACATTTCCTCTTACTTGGGACCAGGAATTGGTAATCCAACTGTTTGAAGAAACTGCAGATCTTCATATTCTAAGGAACTAATCAATACTTTAAAAAAAAATGTAGTGGTTGATATTCAGGATGTTCGTCTATGAATGTGGATTTCATTTTCTTTCCTCCGAGCTGATGGAGTGACAGAGCATCTTCACCGTTAGTTCACAAAGAATAGTTATACCTACCTCTCCCTAGATTGGCAGAATAGTCAGATATCTTTGAGTTTCAAAAAGAATGTACTTCTTTTAATAAATCAGTTTCCATGGTGTGATCTGGACAGTACAGTAGATTTCTGCTTTTGTTCAGTTAAGTTTTGGTCCTGTCTATATAGGACTTTCTTATCTTTACATTGAAAGAGGCTAAACTAGATGATGTAGGGTCATACTAGAAAACAGCATGTTTCAGATAACTCAGAATTCACAAGTTACTTCAGAAAATGTGAGGAAAGTGAGGATATTATGTGCAGGAATGATGAATTATGTCAACAAAATAGTGTTGGTAAACCAAAAGCCAAACTTCTGTTACATGAAAAATATTTTCCTTAATTTAATCCCAGTAGACAACTAACAGTTTTGGATGTACCCTATTTTACACATAATATGTTTTCAAATACCTTTTTATTTTAATTTTATTATTATAAATAATAGCAGTACAGCCATTTTTAGAAAAGTGAGGTTGTATAATACATACTACTTGACTTTTTAAGGATAAGAATATATTATGATTAACTTTCTATGATACTTTCTGCTTATAGTACTTTATATAAATACTAAATATAGCTTATTATCTTACATAATACTAAAATAACAGTATTTTATTTTATGGATTTTCTACTTAACCATATATCCTTTCCCACCGTATAGGAATAGACTTCTTACTTTCTAGTCAGATTGTTCTCCTCACTGTCCTGTGAACACAGCATACATATTTTTTTCCTCTGGGCCTTCACTCATGTTATTCTTTTTTCCTTTCTCCTTTGCATGTGAAAAATCCAACATGACTTTTAAGACCTGGGTCAACTTCCATCACTTTATGAATTCTCTCCTGATAATTTGTACTTTCATTAAGCTCCCTCTCCTCTACACACAAGTTTGACAGGTGTCTACACAGTGCCTAACCTTGGATTATTAATGGGTTTTTTTTTTTTCGTATACATTTGCCTTTCCTTCTCACTATGCTCACACTCCCATGAGGGTGGTGCTTTGATGTTTCTTTTGTATCCCTCATAGCGTCTAAGCCACACATTAAAAGTTCAATGAAATCTTATTTGATTGATTAAACTAATCTAATGGCTAAAAGCAATTATACCATTTTTTTTTTTCCAAGAGGAATGTTTAGAATCCAACCTTTTACCTGGTCTGTTATTATAAGAGAAGAATGAGAAAATCTGGTACTTAAATAAATAATACCTTTCATATGGTGGCCCCAGATAGTTCACTAATGGGGTATATCATCTTTGGGTGTTACTAACCACAGTGACAACCACCAGTAACTAAATGGACTGGACATTTATCTCTTTTATTTGTAGTCTTAATAGCCACTCCACTCATATTCCTTTTCTTGTGTTCTCCCAAACTTCTTTAGGGTTTACTTAGTCTCTGAAATACATAACTTGCACCCCTCAAGAAGACCTTTTCAACTTCAATTTCTGTTTTCCCCTAGATTTATTTGTTCTATATCTCCAACTGTGAAACCCATGAACACAACTCCAATAAAAATCTTCCTTATCGTCTATCCTAATATTTATTGAACACCTAGTATATAGAATGCTAGAGATCACAGCAAGTAGATAAAATGGAGAGGGACATTCCAGGCTCAGAGACAGGAAAGCCATAGGGGACTCTATATAGGTGGGTATGACTGGAGACATTTAGTCATATGACAGGAAATGAGGCTGGAGATCTATAGTTTGGGAAGTCATTAGAAACTCATCTTTCATGCAATGGATTTTGAACTTTATCTTATACTCCCTGTCACATTGCCTGTGACTTGGATTAAACTGAAAGCTTAATGATCAGCTTAGGAGTTAGCTGGTTAGAGACTAGAAGGAAAACTGGTATAGTGATGTGGAGGAGAGAGGAAGTGAGATGGGAGGAAGGCTCGCCTCCTACACAGTGTGAAGCTTCTATGGTCCTCCAGGCAAGAGGTGGCACCCTGATCAAAAGCAGTATGGAAAGGGATGGATTTAATAAATTCTAGAAGGTAAAAATAGACAGAAATTAATAACAATGGATGTGGGGTGAGGGACATGGAGGGAGTCATGATTAGCAAAGGTTATTGATGCAATGGATTGTATTTCTATTTCCTGAAACAGGGAATATAGGAAAAGGAGCAGATTTGTGCCAGAAGTTGATGAGTCCCAATGTGGATGTTTTGAGATTTAGAACTTCTATTAAAAATTGAAATGACAGACACTCAAATGTTTGCAGACTGACCCAGAATATGAAAATAATTGCAAGTATTTGATAAGCAAAGCTTGTTAAATGATTGAATGAATGTAGATTAGCAGTCAATTCATTACATTTTAAATGCTATTATTGACTGGTAGTAATTATTTTAAAACTATAAAGCACAATAGGTTGCATTCCAATTATTATACAAATAGAAGAATAAGTAGTGGAAACAGTTCATTTTGTGCTTAAAAATTTCTAAATAGGTTAATGCAACCATGTATAACCCTGTACTTAAAGTTGATTAACCTGAGTGATACCATTTTCCTCTTCCCCTGATTGCCTGTTTTGGAAATTTCTTAAGAACAATGGAAGGCCACCAGTGTCTAATCCAGTAGGTAAAAAAATAAACTTGAAGAAAAATGACCAATAAAAACTTGAAAACTAGGAGTGAGTATAGTTTTTAAAGAGGTGATTGGAGGATTAATCCATTTGAATTCAGTGTTTGTTCTTGGTCAGATTTATTACTGCAGGCTTCAGTGAGATAGGTACAGGATGACTCTATGCCTTTCTATGGAGATATAAATGTGATCACTTGTGCTGAGGGTTGATATTCTTGATGTTTTCTAGGAAAGCCCATCTGTTTAATAGCATTGTAATTCTGGCAGTCAATTCCCATGTAAGATGCAATCTGGAGACTGATAATTTCCCCTCTAAGACTCCCTTTGCAGTCTTACCTCTGGGGGTGTCAAGATTCTCAGGTCGAGGGATACCTGGTGTTTTGGTAAAATATATCCTTGGTGTCTTTAGCTGTCTGTCCGTCTGCCCTGTTTCCCCAGCAACACTTGCAGCATCTTCCTTTGTTGCCGTACAAGGTACCAGTTGTCCTGACCCTTTTTTTATATCCTTGTGAGGGCAATGGAGACTGAATGTAGGTAGAATTCTTCCCTTTTGCTCTCAAAACTGTAAAAATAACACATACCATATCCAGACTATAGTTACTTTTCTTCTCTTAATTTGCATCATTCAGATCATAACCCATGAAAAGTTCAAAGAAATTTGATTAGATTATAAATGCCATCCCATATATTCAACATTACAAATTATCTTTCAGGGATAGTTAAAAAATACTTTCTGTTACATCCCCCTTTGGGTTCACAGTAAGGCATTCATTGCCTTGCTAATTTCACCAGGTGTAGCATAGGTCTGACACTCAACTCAGCCAACTCAGAAGTCTGATTTTGTCAGCATTCAGTACAGATCCCCCCCATTCCCCACCCCACCCCTCTCTCTGGTGGGCTCACATTTATCACATTCATGAGACCAATAAAACCAGAACACCAAATTATTCATTTGCAATGATAAGTATAATCACACAGATGGAATGCATGTCTTAACAAGACCTGGCATTCTTTTCTGACATGGAGAACTGGATCGCACTCCCAAGGGGCTCAGGGAGCATGGAGTCAGAATGGGAGAGTTGGATGAATCAGACTGTGACTGTCTGGTGATGTCATCTCCTCAAAGTCGATAAACTGAGGCTGGTTCTTCCGGAATAGTGTGTGGAAAGGCATGCCCAGCATTTGTCTTTGTGGCTCTCATTCTCTAGTAGTACCTGGGGTTGAGGATTCTTTTCTGAGTGTTATATTCTTTCTTTAGGTCATGGGGTAATAATGAAATTTTGTTTTGTTTAAGATGACTTTGTCTACTTCTGTTCTGATATATTAGTTATTGTTATGGTGGAATTTCCTAGATCAGTTTGATTTCCAGGGGTTTGGAGGATGTCACTGTTTAGCCTCCAAGTAGAGGCAGTGTTTATAACTGAGGTAGTGAGAGATGATCAGCTCATGCTGGCTCACTGCTTGTCCCAAGGCTAAGAACCACTTCTTTCACAGAGCCTGACATGCATGGAGCTGACTGGCAGGTAATTTGCTGTAGTTGTTATTTTAGAAGTATAGGGGAAAGTAGGAAGCCAGGGAGTGCCATGATTGTATTTCTGTTCCAAATATTTGGCACAAGCTATTTTATATCTTCATAAGAAAGCCATAAATATTAATGAATTATCCTTACTGAAAAAAATTATAGGAAAACCCATAAAATCATGAATAGGTGGCTAAATTCAGGATAAAGGAGAGGAATGAGTCCAAGACGACTTCAGGGTTTGAATAACTAGAAGAATGTTGATATGAATAATCAAAAGGAAGCTTGAGATATGGAGCTGGTTTGACAAGGCAAATGATGGTTCTCTTAGGACAAAGTTGCTTTTGAGTTGACAATGGTATATGAAAGTAAAAATGACCACTAGAGTCTTCAAGATAGAACTGGAGCTTTGTGTGAGAGGATAGGGTTCCATACATATGTTTGTGAAAGACCAGTTTTAGAGGTTTGAGTACAAAGAACAAAGAAACTGCAAGAAAGAAAGCAAAAATGACCTTTCAAGAAGGTTTGTGGCAAGTATTAGAGTCAGAAAATCCAAGGAGGTGAGATATTCAAAAGGAAAATGTAATTAAATGCAGTCAAATTCCCTGATTTGTGTAGGGTTAGGAGATTAAAGGAGGTGGGGAATTAACGGGAAAATGTAATCAAATGCACAAAGGGAAAGGGGCATTTTGTACCTAGATATGGCCACTGATAACATTGATAACAATGCTATATATGACAGTCATGCTGTATTTTTTGATTAGTTCAACTGTGTGTTATTTTCCATTTGAAAGGTGCAAGTGTGGGCCTCCTTGCTTTTATTCATTCCCTGCCTTTATTTACCACTATAAATTGATCATTCTCTGCAATCAGTTTTCATTGAAAATGATTTTAATTTTGAATGAAGATGAAGTTCGTTAAAAAAATAAAAGCATTAGAAAATTAAAATATTACCTTTTGTAAGTCTGGTATATCTTCATGGCTCCATAGATAAAGTCAAACTTTGATGAGTAAAGTGGCAGTATAAATATCTTTCCAGTTTTTTTGGATATTATCAGGTGCTCTGTTTAATTAAGCACTTTGTTAACATAAACAGGATCTTTGCTTATCATAGCCCAGAAGGAGTTTGAAGAGGAGGATTTTTAAGTTAAATTAATTACCTTCTGCCCCAGGGAAAGGGAACTAACAAGTTTGGGGAAATATCCTCTTTGAATTTTGCAAGTGAGAGAGGTGATAGAGAGGCTGGGTGCTCTTTGGGGGAGGGTGGGGGAAGGAGGTGTGGAGAATGAACATGGATAGTTATTTATTATTTTGCTTGAAATACTATATTGTGAATTCCCTGAATACTGTAAACATATAAGTACTTATATTTGTACTTAAGTGCACACTATTGAGGAAAATTTTGGAATTGCACAGTACTTCACTATTCTCTGTGTTAGAACAGAACAGATAGTAGTCAAGTGACTCTGTATATTAAATCTGTATCCTGTTCAACAAAGAGTTAAAATAGGTTAGTATCACTCATACCTCTCAACAAAAGACAAAAAAATGATCAAAACTACAATAACACTTCACCAAACTCTTGTAAATTAAAGGTTAGAGCACAAAAGTATTTTCCCTTCATGAAAAATGTTAATTAAATGAATAAAAATTATTTGGTATTAAAAAAGCTAATTTTGATGATGTTTGCAAGATAAATTTGTTATTGGGACCTTAAAAAATTTTGATTGCCATTCTAGTATTTATATTTTAAATATTTAAGCACTTTCAGTTCCTTGAATCATGATTCTCTCTTTGGAACAAGTGTCATTTTACTAATGAAACAAGTAACTCTTGGGAAAATGTTATAAAGAAGTTAGGAAAAGAAAGGATTGTCTTATAGGAAACTGAAGCAGGAGGCAGCTCAGCAAAGTAGAAGGAACGTAGGTTCAAACCCTCGTTCTGACATTGGCTGTATGATTTGAGGTAAATTATTTAACCCTTCCACCTCTAATTATCATTTGCAAATTGGGAATAATACCCATAGAAGGATCATTTAAGAATAACGCAAGATGATATATGGAAATACGCCAGATCAGTGTGCGCTGATCTGAAGAAGAGAAATCCTGCTGAGCGCTTCTGTTCATGGAAAAACCGACCATGAATTAGGAACCAACCTTGCAGGACAAGACACCAATAAGGAAGATTTTAATCTTGTCCTTGACTCTTGTAATCTCAGCCACAGTGTTTTTTTATTTCTCTACTGCTTTCTTTTCACTTGCATTGTCTTAGTTCACTTTGTACTCAAATGTGAACATTCTGAAAACTGTTTTTCTTGGCTGGCCTTCATCTCTCCTCTCTGTCTGGATGACCACTAAACCTACAGTGAAACACATCATACCTTGACCAGATTTCCTGATGACCTGTTTGACATTTGACATCTACTGTAGATACTCAGCTCTTCTAAATTAGCCCTTCTAACTCCTTCCCTTCACTAAGGGCTTTTTCCTTTTTCTATAACCTAGTAAATGGTTGAACTATCCATCCTGTCACTCAAGCTGAAAACCTGGGACTCACTTTGACTCTTCCTTGCATCCTATTTCTACCTCCGATTTGCTCTTCAGTCTGCCCACTTCTGTTTCCCATCACGATGGTCCTAGCTCAGGCTCTACCATCCTTCATCCAGATAACTGGAATAGCCCCCTAACTCCGTTCTTTTCTTCCTTTCCCTTCCTTTTTAAAAATTTTCACTGGCTCCCCCTTGTGTATAGGATGAAGCCAGGTTCCCGGCTTGCTATATAAGATACTTTCCAATCTGTCTGCAACCTAGTTTCCCGCTTTCTATCCTGCCTTTCCGTCCACCGTGGACTCTTCGTCATCCATAGAGGATCAGCTGGTGTTCCATAAACACCATGTATTCTTTTATCATTCTCTAGGTTGGCTTATGCTGCTCTCCCTGTCTCATGTTTGGTAAGAGCCAACTGCATTCTTTGAGGAAGAACTGAAATGCCAGATCTTTTGCGAAATATTCCCCACTCTTGCCACTTACGGAGGAAATAGCAACTCTTCCTCCTCCTTTCCCTCATAGTACCTGACCATAGCCAACATAACACTGGGCTGAGGGTGACGGCATCCCTATCTGTCTCCCTCATTAGACTGTTTGCTCCTTCAGGGCTGGAACTACATCCTACTCGGCCTGATGGTGCCGGAACGTAGTGGATACTCACTTAAAATTTACTTTTAAGTTTTGTTTTTAAACAGTATTTTTTGCTTCTTTACTATCAATTATTGACTGTGGTATAAAAATAACCAGTTGAATTTTTTTTCTGTAACTTGGTTTACAGCAGGAATACTGTTAGGAATTAGATGGGGGATTATTATAAATGTTGTATTTCTTGTCGAGCACAGTTTCATTTTGTAGATGATTATCCACTGTATGGTTCTCTTCCTGAAGTATTTTTTCTAGTAATTACATGTATATTTTTCAAATTATTTTCCTTAATATTTTGGAGGGGTAGCAATTTTAAGTTAAGCTTTTTATGTTTTGTAAAGATGCTCCAAAAAAAGCACATACTCAGGGAAAAAAACTCTTTTAATGATGTATTTCCTAGTACTAGTCATTCTTCCTGTTGTTTGGTTCTGTGAACCAAAAAATCAATTCCTTTTTATCTTAACCTTGTTTAGCTTGGTTTTCTGTAATCCAATGCATCCTGAATAATACAGCTTAGAATTATATAAGTACTGCATAGGCTCTGGGGATTTGAAGAGGAATAAGATTAAGCCTGTGTCCCCAAGGTGTTCATGGTGGGTAGGGGTGAAGCAGACAGGAAAGTCCATAGTCACCACATGGTGTAATGAATCCTATAATTGACATTTACACATAACAATCAAGTATCACGTTAGGATACTCTCCGCTGGGGAGAATAGAGGGAGTGGCACAGGCACTGTGGTATAGAGTTGAGTCTTAAAGAATGAGTTGATGGCAACAAAGTCTTATCCGGCTAGTGTCAACAGCCTATGACAAAATATTTTTACCAGTTTTTGTCCAAGTCAGACAAGTGTTAACTAATATTGATCAACTTGAACTTGTTCTCTACCAAATGTTTAGTAGAGATAGAGATCTATTTTAATGACTCTTGCCAAATTGAGGTTTAAATAGAGAGAATTTCAGGGCTCAGAATGATTAAATATGCTATTTTGTTTAGCCACTGTATTCTTCCATGCTGTATTCTATCTTATTGCCAAGATTAATGCTGTAGGCCAGCTCATTTTCTGATGATGCTGGATAAACAAGGGTGCCGCTGCAGTCCTGTGCATGTAGTTATGTTGCAGACACAGATTTCTGTGAGTTGTTACACATCTAGTGCAAGTATATGAGTAGAAGTTCAAACTTCAATTAGTTGAGTTTATGGAGCACTGACAGTGCAGGGCAATATATGAGGCATGTAGGAAATTACAAAGGAAATAGGAAGCATAGTCTTTGTTCATATTGAGTTTATAATATAATGGAACAAATGTAAATGGAGATACATGATAACAGATAAAATAAACATAAAGACATAGTCATAACCAGTTACAGATGGATAGAGATATTTTCACAAGTGCTGTGGGGTTGGGAAAATGATTGTGGTGACTGTTTTCAGCTGGAGTATATCAGAAGCTGTTTGTAATACAGGATGTAAAACTTATGCAAAAATGTTAAGGACAGGAAGGACAAACAAGGATTAGAGTGGGAAAATCATTCCGTGAAGTAAGAATGAAATGAACAAAAAAGAGGTCATTGGCAGACTGTTTTGTGGATGGCAGTAAGTTTTGCTTGAAAAGCTGAGTTTTTATAGGGCACAGATTTCTTTTGGAAAACCAACCATATTAGAGTAGGCTAACTGCTATACTAAACAAACCTGAATATCAGTGATGTAATACAATCAAAAGTTACTTCTCACATCAGCTCCCAAGGTTATCTCCCTGTGTGTGTGTGTGTGTGTTGTGTGTTGTATGTGCAGTCATTCAGGTTACTTCCAGATAAGAGTCTTCTTCATTCAAATGATGAATGGGATAGAAAATGGAATATTACCAATGGGAAGTGCATGTGATCCCAGCTTGGTAGTAACCCTGCCCACATTCCATTGACCAGAATCCAGTCACACGGCCATACCCCAGAGCAAAAAGACTGGAAAATGTGATCTAGGTGGGTGCCCAGGAGGAAAATGGCAAGACTTAGGGGAAATACATAGCAGTTTCTTGCTATCAGTTCTATGCTAGTTTCTTCTGAATCTAGACCATGTCCTTATTTTTCACCTGAAGTTTAGGTTGGTCTCTTCGATTTTCCCAGTGAGTTTAGATGCCCTGCCATCACCTCAGAATCACCACTCTCCTTTCTTGACTTCATTATTCATTATTTATTTTAGCAATACATTTTTCATCCTTTTATTACCTTAGCATGATATCTTGGAGACAGTGTTCCTTCAGAATGTCTCTCCTGTCTGTTCTTTCTTTTCTTCTTTCACCTAATGCGTGCTCTTATCGGTGACTTCCTCTTATAATGATTGGACTAGTATAATAATTTCCTACCTAGCATTCCACTCTGAATATTGCTACTAGATAATCACTTTCTTCTTCCTACACCCTCACTCAGTAACCTCTGTTTTCCTCTCTTTTGTGTGAAGATAAAATCCAGATTCCTCAACCTGTACTTAAAGAACTACTGTTACTTGCCTCCACCTCCTTTCCAGCCTCATTTCTGACTACTCCTCACAGAAGCCCTCTATACCAGGCAGGTTGGTCACATTGGTCTCTGAAATTTGAGAATGCTAATTCCCACCCTGGAGTCATGAGGTTCTTCTGAAGAATGTGCTATTCTGTACCTGTCTGGAACAAGCCCTGGCTTATATAGTATATAACATATTAAGCCTTCTACAAACACATTGACTCCTAGTGGTCTTTGGCTTCTGTGTTCTACTCACTTCCGTGGGCACTTGGTTATATATAGCTCAATTTTGCTATAAAAGTGTTTAATGTGGGCCTGTCCTCCATATTGATTGTTAGGATCATATGGGCAGGGACTATATCATTTATCTTACAGCATACAGCTAGGCACAAAGTGATCACTAGATACTGAATAAATGATTGCTGCATAAATGTATTGAATGGAGATAAAGGCACTTAGGTGTGGAAATAATCATTTGGATAGAAGTTTTCATTTGGTCCAAGAGGCAATTGGGAGCCATCAATGGCTTCTGAGAACAGAAATCAAAAATTACTTAGGGAAGAGAATTCTTGTTGTGTATAAGATCCTATCAAGTTGCAATAGACAAATTTTATAAAGTGTTAGAGATGGAGTTAAAGCCAAGAGACTGCTTTGTTCAAGCAAACAATGCAGTTGTCCTGTGCTCTACAGGATTGGAGAAGGACCTAAGCCAGAGAAGAGTCCTTGCAGGTTTTCTAGTTGTAAAATGGTAGGATTGTGGTCAGCATCACCCAGTGGGCCTGGATATTGAAAGCATTTACATGAAACATAGGATATAAAAGTAAATGTAAAAATTAGGGGACTTCTTGACACCTGGAAACCAAAGGAGAGAGATGGCTCCCCTTAAATCTGATAGCAATATAATATTGATGGTAACAGATACTTAGAATGAATGCTAATTTAAGTGAATATAATGTGTCAATTTAATACATATTCAGTTTTAGGTTGCAATAACACTGTCAAATACAGATATTCTGCAGACATTGGCAGATTCATATATTTGAAAGAACTCTGATGCAGAGTTAGGAGACCAATGATCTAGTCCTCAGTTGCTGTCATTGGGGTTTGTGAGTTGGGCAATTCATTCAAACTCTCTAAAATAAGTGGGTTAGGCTAGATCATTTTCATGGGGCATTGGTCTCGGGCAGGTGATCTGTGATAAAAGGGTTCCACAGTTATATAAATTTTGGAAATATTGCATTTTCCAGCATTTTTATGAACATTTTTGAACATGCAGAAAATTTGAGAGACTTTTACAGGAGACACCCATATAGCCATCATGTAGATTCTACATCGGATATTTTACTACACTTGCTTTATTATACATCTATCTTGCCCTCCCTCTATCCATTCATCCATTCATCATTCCCCCTTATTGTTATTCATTTGTAAAATAATGCTGATTTAGAAAAGAAAACATAATAATAATGAACTATAGGGTTACACATGTGGTCATTACTTGTAAAGAATTTAGATTGCTGATGTCTGAAACCTTCAAGTCACCTTAAACATTCTGTCTAGTACCATCAGCTTCATCCTTGAATCACCTATTTTATACCCCACATTCAGTTCATCTTTTTGAGTATACATTTGAAATATATTCTCAACACTTTCACCAAACCCTGGGCCGAGCCGCCATTATCCTCCACCTGGATATCTAGTCCCTTGCTTTTACCTTTGCACACCTGCAGTCTCTTCTTCACCAAGAAATCAGAATTATTTTTACAAAATAAAAATCAGAACAAGTCACCTTCTTGCTCAGAGTCTTCTGATCATATTAGTGTGGGCTCCTGAGCCCTGTATGCTTTGGTTTCTTGCCCTCTCTCTGATAGTATTTTCTACTGCCTTTCCCCTTGCTCACTCAGCTCTGTCTACTTGTTTCTTCCTCAGGGCCTTTGCACTCGTCTGGAATACTCATATGGTTCATATCCTAAACTCATTTAGGTGATCACCCAATCTCAAATAGTTATTTTTTGTTTGTTTTGGTCACTCCATTTCTTTATCTTTTTTTCTTTACTTCAGTACTTGTATATTTATTTGTTCTTTTTTTCTCCATGAGTAAAAGTAGAGTTGCTATCTATTCTAGAGATATAGCACAGTACCTGGCACACAGTATGTCCTTAATAAATATTTGTTGAATGTATAAATGAATTGAATATAAATAACATAGACATAGATGACAAATAACATAGACTCTCCACCTGTGTAGTGACTTTCAAAATTTACACAGGTAACCATGATGAGTTTATAATAAATACTGGTATTGTCTAAAATTGCCGAGTGCCCAAGTATGACATGAGAGTGAATTTATAAAATGCTAGGTAAAGTTGTCCTTTTATTTTTCCCATCTGTATTCGACTGTGAGGAAGCATATGGTGTGTGTGTGGGGGGGCAATCCTTGATCAAGTGTGATAGAAAAATCACATGCTGGTGAAAATTGCATGAAGTGAGTTGGTGCTCATTCTAGGAGCTGAGAATCACAGAAAAAGGTAAAATAAAATCTGGTAGAAAAAAATCTCAATATTTTGTTAATTAAATCAATAATTAACAATAAGAGTTCCAACCAGTCTTAATATATTTTTGTGAATTTAAGTCATTTTGTATTCAGGTATTGACTTTATTGAGCATGGAGGAAAGAGTTCCTTGTATAGGTGTATATATATCACTACAACTTGGGCATTTTAATAAAAAAAATTTCATTCATAATTTTCATTTCATTTTTTGCTTAAGACATCAGAAATTCCTTTCTTTTTGTGCTTTAAATATATTTCAGTTTAGCCCTTTTTAATCCCTTTCACCTTTTAACTACATCCACAAAATAAATACTTATCAGTTACCAAGAAATTGGAATGGAAGCTCAATTATGTCAAAAACTAATGGGTAATGCTAACACATAGTAACAGCTTCTTTGCAATATTTATTCTCCTGATGATAAAAAATAAGCCCAACAGCCATTGCTGCAGAAAGAATTTAGCTACAAGTTTATCAATTTGAGCAGGCCAACTGCACAACTAAATGCATGTGAAACTTAACAAATCCCTTGGGGAAGCTGACTGTAAGAATTTTCTAGTCTGTGTCGAGTTACTGAGGTGCGACATGGTGGATTGGACTTAATGCTTTAGGCAAGCACAATCAAACAGAGACAGTTTGAGATTTTTCTGGGTGTATGAAGGGATCTCTGGTTGGTGTCTAAATGAAGCTCTCAGAAAGGAATATAACACCATCATGAGCTCTCTTCCTTGAATATTTTGGCAGGTTATTTGGTTTAGAAGAAATCCAGGTAAGATTTTCACAGTCTAAGTTTTATAACAGTTGAAAGATTTAAGATTATGGTTTGTTTCATGGGAAGATGGGAAAATACAAGGCATTTTCCCTTACATTTTACTTTTCAAAGGGGAAAATTCAAGAATAGTGTCGGCGACTTATTGGAATTACCTTGGGCTATGGCAATTTGATTTTGTGGCCTTTTAAAGTTGACCATCAAAACTAGTTTTAAGACCTCATCTACCCCAGAGTTTCAGAATGGTTCAGATTAAGAGAGGTACTGTTTTAAAGTGGTTAAGTGAGCAGGGTCTTGAGCTAGATTCCCCTCATTTGAATCCCAGTTAAACTATCTTCTAAAGTGTGATGTGCAGCCCAAGGCAAGTAACCTTGATTTCCTCATCTATAAAATGGGAATAATACTGATTTTAGGGTTGTGTGAAGATTAAATGAATTAATAAATGTAAAGCCTTTAGAATAGGGCTTAGTGCTCAATAAGTGTTAGCTATAATAACAACAAAATCAATAACAGTAATAATAATTTCAAGTGTTGTTATTCTGCAATCACTGACTGCATCTATTGCAATTGCTTGGGAGCCAAGTCCTACAGTGTCACAGTCCCTCAGCTGCTGAGTAATTGGCTGATTGCAATCAATATGAAAGATAGGTTTGAGAGTCAGGTCGTCAGCCCCTGAGAAAGTTGGAATCCCTGTCAGACAAACTTTCCCACCTAGGGAAGGTCTCCCTACAGAGGAAACTTGTGAAATCTACACAGTCAGAAAACAGGACCCTTTATGTCTAGAGGAGAGCATCAGGCAGACTTGAGTTCAAGGAGAACTTGTTCTAGCTGTAGAGACAGTGGAAATCTTCTCAAAGTTGTCAAAGCAACTGCTCCATGGATATCGCGTGGCTGTCAGGTCTTGAGGATGCTGAGAGCTTTTTCCCATTTTTTCCAAACATTAGCTTCCATGATAGCATGGAAGAGTCCTCACTGTCACTTCAGACCTTTCAACGAGGACATTTCTCTTGTTTTTTTTCTAGTAACCTGGTGTCATGGGTACTGATCCCCAACAGTAATCTTCCCACAGAAACCCTGCCTCTAACCCCTAACCCTGAAGCATAGGCAGCCAACCTGAGAAGCATGGGACACTCTCTTCCTGACCTGATTGGCTGACCTGAAGGCAGGGAGCCACTGACCTTGACCCCAGGCCCCCGCCTTCTCTCCTGGCTCTGTATCATTTACCACTTCCCTCATGTCCTCTTGCCCTCTGCATCTCACAAACCCTGCTTCTCTTTGTCTCTCTCCCTTGCTTTTTTAAAAAAAAATTACTGTATTTATCAAATTAAAAAAAAACAAAAGAAAACCATTTCCAAACAAAATAAAACAATGGCAAAAACAAATATCCTGAAATAACTTGTTTTTGCAGTCCTGTGCTTCCCACCATCCCAATCCCTTTAAAACCTTCCTAATCCGAAAGCTCTCAAAGAGATGGAGAGGAGGGCCTGGAGGAAGTGAAGATGAAGGGAGAAAAGTTGGGGCCCAAAGATGGTGACCATATAATTTATAGTCCAAACTGGGACATTTTTAGAGGAAAGTGGGGGCTGTTAATAATTATCTAGGACAACCTGGAATAAACCAATTACCCTGGGCAAATGGGCCCTGGATTCACTCTGGGTCTAAGGCTTTGTAGAGACAAGCAGTTCTTTCCCCACCCCTCTTCCTTCATTCCTCGCATCAACAGCAGCAACACCAGCGAAACAATGCTCTTTTTTTTTTTTTTTATGTAGTTGCCAGGGGGAGGATCAACCATGGGTTACCACCACCTGGTTCTCTAAGAGATCAGGTCACCCAAAGAGGTCTTAAAAAGTCTGCCAACTGCCAATCAGCAAATAATTGAGAAGTAATTGTTACTACTTTTATTTTTGATCAAACAAGACTAGTGAACTCATTTCTCCTTTCTTTCTCTCTGTAGGGGACAGCAGAATGGGAATTCAGTGCTTTGTAGTTCTGCAACATTTCTTAACTAGAAAGGCTGAAAAAAAAACTTTGTTAACATAGGATGATGGCTGCAAGCACTGTTCCTGTGTCCTGCAAATGTGGCACATCCTGGCAAGTTGAGTTGAAAATAGTTAAAACATTTATAATTCTAATATTAGCAAATTAATTTATGCATGGTTTGTCTTTCCCCTATTATTACAAATAAGTGGAAGGATTCTATCAATTAGTAATTAATTCTGTAAACACAAGTTCACCGTACTTGAGCTTAGAGTAAATAAGCTCAAGTTATGACTTTTTCTGTTTGCCAACTTTTACCTAAATTTGTAGTCAGCAACAACATAAAATTACAGAGCTCATCAGCAAATGTTGTGGTAATTTTAAATATTAATTTAAATAGATGGAACTTCTATTCCAAGCTCCTTAAGTGTGAATAGTGGATGTCATAGAATGTAAGAACTGTACAGGGTTTTCAATAGGTGCCAAAGGGCACAGAGGAGCCCAGAAGCATTAGCCTAAATCACTATTTGTCTCACTTTAATTTTGTTGCATTTCTCAAATATTAGTAAATGCTACTAGGCTCTGGTAGGTAAGTCATTTTAAATTTTATGTTTTAATTTCAAAATGACAGCCTAAATCACTAGTCCGACCTGCTATTATGAGTAGAATCCCTAATTTAATTAATTCACTCAAAATCTTCAAAGGTTATGAAGGATCCGAAGCATATATGGCTTCATATTGCATAGTTTCAACTGTGGAATTTAAAAAAGAAGTCATTTTGTTCAGCAGAAGGCCTTTTTATTTGTTTGTTTCTTAGAAACAAGTACCATTATAAATGTCCTATACTTAAAACATAAGGATACTTACCCTTTAACTTGCACTTTGTGGAAATAAAGATAAAAACCCAGAAGAATAGTTCATGTTCTAGTAGAGGGGTCAGCAAACTTTTCCTGTAGGACCAGATAGTAAATGTTTTTGGCTTTGTGGGCCATATGATGTCAGTCACAACTAGTCAGATGTTCTATTGGAGTGCAAGGGTAGTCACAGATAATATGTAAAAGGGTGAGCATATGTATTTTCTAATAAATGTAATTTACAACAGGTTTTGGGCAGGATTGGTCCATGGGACATGGTTTGCTCATCCCTGTTCTAGTGTGATGCTATGTCTCTAAATTTAATATGAACAGAGATGAGAGTCATATTTGAAAGTTGTTTTAATAAAGAAAAAAGCCTTATATAATATCATTTATTGAGGAATTGGCTATAATTAAGATATATTCTTAATTAAAATAATTCTAATAAAATGCCATAGGGAACAATAGAATACTTGTGACAATTATCCCAGCAACATTATTTGTAATAGCAAAAAAAAGGAAACAATCTAAAAGTTAATTGATAGGGAACTAGTTAAACAAATTGTGGAAAATCTGCAGTTGAAAAGAATAAGCTAACAGGGAAATTTCTCCCCAGTACCTTTACTGAGGAATTAAAAAAAGCAACTTATAGAATATAAAGTACAATACCATTTATGCTAAACAAACAAAACCAATAAATACTGCATATTCTTCGTGTATACAAATACATAGAAAAAAGGTCTAAGGGAATGCATACCAGCCTAATAACAATTTACCTTCTGGTAAGCGTTGGATTTAGGGGTGTTGGTCAAAGGTCAAAGTGATTGTGAAACCACAAATCTGAAAAGAATATTAGAGAATGACATGCAAAAAAAAAGCTAGGCAAACATGTAAATTATGAAACAGTATAAAGAATGAGGACTAGTGATTTTTAAGTTTAAAAAATGTAGTTATGAAATTTATAGTCTTAATAAAATTTTGAGGATTTCATAGGAAATGAACATTAGGTAAGAATTCTACTTCCAATGGAACAGGCACATGATTTATTTATTGCATAGGCCTTGGGTCTACAGAAAAACCTTTGAACATTATGAAGTTTGAGAAACTCAATAACTTAGCAAAGGTAGTAGACTGACCACAGTGGTCAGCAATTTATGAGCTGTATGTCAATGTTATGGTCAGTCTGGCCTTAGGAATTTACACCTGTGCTAGTGCCGCACTTTGAAACTGATAGGGAAACTTATCTTGCAGGGTTCTCCTGTTTCAAGTGAAATCTGAGGATTTGATGCCAGCATACCTTAATTTAGCCCAGTCACATTATTTTAAAATGTGACTGTTGTAAACTAATATAGTATGTGAGTCCAGAAATAGGGTGGGCAATAGGGAGTGAACAAGACTCTTATTTATGATTGAGAGCTGGCCATATTTTCAACTTAGCAAGTATTTATTGAGGACTTACTATGGACTCTTCAGTGTATTAGGCACGTGACTGATACAAAGGAAATGGTGCATGACAGCCCTTTCCTAGAAGGGCACACCCCCTCATTGGGGGAATACACAGAAATTAGAGAACATCAAAAGACATCACATTTTTTAAATGCCAACATGAATCCAGTAATACATACAGCAGATCAGGGGACCAGGGTGGGCTGCAATAGCTTGTTAAGAGACCTGCATCTTGGTTTGAGCCTCATTGCAAAGCTTGAATAGACAGGGAGACAAAAAGATTTCAAGAGGGAGAGAGCTTGTGAGCTAAGACAATGAGTCAGATACCGGCCTTTAGGCATCTCTTCTGGAGTGTGGTGTAATGATAATGATAATAACAGCGGTGCTGCTGCTGGTAGTGATGGAACCATCAGTAGTCGTATTAATGGTAGTAATAATAATGCCACGGTCATATATTTTGACCAAGAGTTTTACGCCAGGCAAGGGCAGTGTCTTATGTTCCTTATCTTACTCAGTCCTCATTAAGTCCAAGATCATAGTACAACTCTTTTATCCCATTATACAGATGAGGAATTGAGGTTTAGAGAAGCAGGGTAAGTTGCCCAAGAATACTCTGCTGGTGGGTACCAAAGCTGGCATGTAAACGCTTGCTCTCTGACTCCAAAGTCCCAAAGCCCCCAAGGCCAGGCTGACCTGGAAGACTACCATAGTCTACTGCTGGTTTTGACACTAAGTAACTCCCTGACTCATTTTTCCCTCTTCATAAAGTTAAGGTGTTGGACAATGTAATCTCTAAGGTCCTTACAGTCACCCTATGATTTAGTTACCTTATTAGAAATTACAGCCGATAATTACACTGTGAGAATTAGATTAGATGACACAAGAGATAATGTATGCAACAGTGTTGGGCACGTAGTAAATGCTCAATAAAATTTTAGAATCTAGTAAATAAAATGTTATCATCATCTCATCATCAGCCAGTCCAGCTAATTGCTGTGATATTTATTTTACTTGACATATCCTATTGTGAATGAGGGAGATGTTGCAGAGTTAGGATGAACCTCTTTATTTATGTTCCGTGTGGAGACTTGCCCTAAAGATGTGTGGGTTTTTTTAATTAATTTAGATTTTTTTTTATTAGATAAATTGTGGGTTTACAGAATAATCACTCAAAAAATACGGGATTCCTATATCCCACCCTACCACCAACACCTTGCACCAGTATGGAACATTTGTTACAATTGTTGATAGCACTTTTTAATAATTGTACTGCTTTTTTTCAGAGTAGTTACATTTGTTACAATTGATGAAAGATTATTGAAATAGTATTATTAAATATTATCCATAGTTTACATTAGGTTTATTTTCCCCCTATACCTCCCTATTATGAATACCTTGCATTAGGGTCCTATATTTGTTGTAATTCATGCAAGACCATTCTTAATCTTGTACTAACTATAGTCCTTCATCTATAATAGGGTTCCCTGTGTTGTATAGTTCTACATTTTATCCTTCAAGTTTTATTCTCGTAACATTTACACCTTAAAGTATTCCCTTTTTAACCACATTCACCTGTACAGCTCAATGCTGTTAACTATACTCACAATAATATGCTACCATCATGACGAAGCATTTCCAAACCTTTACCATCAGCCTATGTAGAAAATCTACACAAATTAAGCATCAACTCCCCATTTCCCTAAACCCAGTCTATCCCCTGGTATCCTGTATTCTAGACTCTAATCCATGAGTAGATATAATTAGTTCGTAACAGTGAAACTATACAATAGTTGCCCTTTTGTACCTGACTTATTTCACCTGACATAATGTCTTCAAGGTTCATCCATGTTGTTGCATGCATCAGGACTTCATTCCTTCTTTTCACAGCTGAATAATATTTCGTCACATATATATACCACATTTTGTTTATCCATTCATTGGTTGATGGATGCTTGAGTTGCTTCTATATTTTGGCAATTGTGAATAAGGCTGCTATAAACATTGTGCAAATATCTGCTTGAATCCCTGCTTTCAGTTCTTCTGGGTATATAACTAGTAGTGGGATTGCTAGATCATATGGTAATTCTAAGCTTCTGGAGGAACTACAAAACTGTCTTCCATGGTGGCTACACTATTTTGTATTCCCACCAGCATTGAATGAGTGTTCCTGTTTTTCCACATCCTCTCCAACAATTGTAGTTTTATGTTTTTTTAATAGTGGCCATTCTAGTAGGTATGAAATGGTATGTTGTTGTGGTTTTGATTTGCATTTCCTTAATAGCTAGTGAAGTTGAACATCTTTTCATGTGCTTTTTAGACATTTGTATTTCCTCTTTGGAGAACTGTCTATTCAAGTCTTTTGCTCATTTTTGAATTGAGCTGTTTGTCTTCTTATTTTTAAGTTGTATTTCTTTATATATTCTGGTATTAAATCCTTATCATACATGTAGTTTCCAAATATTTTCTCCCATTGAATAGGCTGTCTTTTCATTCTCTTGTCAAAGTTCTTTGATGCACACAAGTTTTTCATTTTGAGGCGGTCCTTTTTACCTAGTTTTTCTTTCATTGCTTGTGCTTTGGGTGTAAAGTCTAAGAAACCATTTTCTTATATAAGATATTGAAGATGCTTCCCTACATTTTCATCTTGGAGTCTTATAGTCCTGGTTCTTGTATGTAGGTTTTTGATCCATTTTGAGTTTCTTTTTGTATATGTGTAAGATAGGGATCCTTTTTCATTCTTTTGCATATGGATATCCAGTTCTCCTAGAACCATTTGTTGAACAGACTGTTCTTTCCCAATTGGGTGGACTTGGCAGTCTTGTCAAATATCCATTGGCTGTAGATGTGAAGGTATATTTCTGAACTCTCAATTCAGTTACATTGGTTAATATATCTATCCTTATGCCAGTACTGTTTTAACTATGTTTTTAATATAGCTTTGTAGTATGTTTTAAATTCAGGAAATGTATGTCACCCAACTTTATTCTTCTTTTTCAAGATGTTTTTGGCTATTCGGGGCCCCTAACCCATCCAAATAAATGTGATAATTGGCTTTTCCATTTCTGTAAAGTAGGCTGTTGGAATTAGTTAATACATTAATTGATTTTCTTATGTTGAACCACTCTTGCTTGCCTGGGAGAAAACCCACTTGATCATGGTGCATAATTTTTTTAATGTGTTGTCGGATTTGATTTGCAAGTATTTTTTTTTTGGGGGGGGGATTTTTCCATCTATATTCATTCGAGAAATTAGTCCGTAATTTTCCTTTCTGATATTGTCTTTATCTGGCTTTGGTATTAGGGTGATGTTGACCTCATAGACTGAGATAGGCAGTGTTCCCTCCTCTTCAATTTTTTGGAAGAGTTTGAGCAGAATTGGTATTAATTCTTTTTGGAATGATTGATAGAATTCACTTGTGAAGCCATCTGCTCCTGGGCTTTTCCTTGATTCAATCTCTTTACTTTGATTGGGTTGTTGATGTCTTCTGTTTCTTCTAGAATCAGTGTAGGCTGTTCGTATGTTTCTAGGAATTTTTCCATTTCATTTAAATTGCCTAATTTGTTGGCGTACAGTTGTTATGTACTCATATGATCCTTTTTATTTCTGTGGGGTTAGTAGGAATGCCCCCCTTCTCATTTCTGATTTTATTTATTTGCATTTTCTTTCTTTTTTTCTTTGTCAGTCTATCTAAGAGTTTGTCAATTTTATTGATCTTCTCAAAGAACCAACTTTTGGTTTTGTTCATTCTCTCTATTGTTTTTTCTCTTCTCAATTTCATTTATTTCTGCTTTAATATTTATTATTTCTTTCCTTCTGCTTGCTTTGGGATTTGTTTGCTGTTCTTTTTCTGTTCCTCCAGGCTTGCAGTTAGTTCTTTGATTTTAGCTCTTTCTTCTTTTTAATGTAGGCATTTAGGGTTATAAACTTCCCTTTCAGCAATACCTTCGCTGTATCCCATAAATTTTGATATGTTGTGATCTTGTTTTCATTCATCTCAAGATATTTACTAATTTCTCTTGTAATTTCTTCTTTGACCCACTGATTGTTTAGGAGTATATTTAATTTCCAGGTATTTGTGAGTTTTCCAGTTCTCTGCTTAATATTGTTCACTGTCTTTATTCCATTATGATTAGAGAAAGTGCTTTGTAAAATTTCAATATTTTTAAATTTATTGAGACTTGTTTTGTGACTCAACATGTGGTCTATCCTGGAGAATGATTTATGTGTGCTTGAGAAGAATGTATATCCTGGTATTTTGGGGTGCAGTGTTCTGGGTATGTCTTTCAGGTCTGATTCATTTGTCATATTATTCAAGTTTTCTGTTTCCTTATTGATCCTCTGTCTAGATGTTCTGTCTATTGATTAGAGTGGTGTATTGAAGTCTCCAGGTACTATTATAGAGATATCTAGTTCTCCCTTCAGTTTTGCCAGTGTTTGCCTCATGTGCTTTGGGACACCATGGTTAGGTGCTTAAATATTTAAGATTGTTATTTCTTCTTGGTGGGTTGCCCCGTTTATTAATATGTCTTTCTTTGTCTCATGACAATTTTGCATTTTAAGTCTATTTTGTCCGATATAAGATGTTGATCTTAACCAAGGGGTAATCTTGTGTGAAGCCCTCTTAATTTTGAAATTTAACTGCATATATATAGTATTTGACAAAGTAGACGTGGCTTTCTAAATGGAACAGTACCTATAAAGTTTTCAGATGTCAAAGTGAGAAATGGACAAGCCAATTCTCTTTCAGACTAACTTTGATCCAGGTTATATGGTAAGGTTTATGTTTATAAATAATCATGAGAAACCAATACCTTCTAAAGCAGGGTACTACTTTTTCTACTAGTTTGTTCAGTAGCTTTGAGTCTCTACATTCTGCTTATGCATGGAAAATAATTTAATTATAGTGTATTTATGCCCTTCTTTTCTTTCCTTTTTTTGGGGGGGGGGAGGGCGGCGCTTTCGCCACTTTAATGTTACCGACAATTGCAGGCTGTGAGAGCTGAGGCAGCTTGCCCAAGGTCCACTCCTGGTTAGTGACAGGGATGGAGGAAGAATTTTTTTCTTCAAAGGTTTTTCCTTTCTTTCTTTTTACTTCTTCTCCCTTTTTACCCTCAAGCAGTTAAACCCATTTCTCCAAATGAAATCTTATGCAGGAGCTCAGTACATATAACATTTAGAAGTGGCACTGCTCAGGTTGAGTGGTGCTGGGGGCTGTGCTTGTCCTTACCTTCTTTTTCCTCCCTATCCCTTGATCCTCCTTCCAACATCCTGGCCTCAGCAGAGGATGGTTAGGAAACTACTATGCATAGCATTGCCCTGTTCTTCACAATTCCACTGATATAAGTGCACTGTGAGTTTTATTATTATCAGATATTTGTTTCAGTGTTTTTCTGTTAAGTAATAACTTCAGTAGGGGTACAATATGGCAGAAAATTGAGACCTCTTTTGGAATTTAACAAAGTTTTTTTCTGCTGTCTAATCTAGAGGTTAGATTTCTGATACATGTATCATTATTGCAATGAAGGCGTGCTCTACTGGTAGAATATAAATGAAACTAAATAAGAATTTGTAATTTACTAAATACTTGGAACCAAGTTTCTTGAAAAATAATATGATTCTGTTTTATGAGTTGTGTGTCAGATTTAGACCCTGCAACAAACTAAGTTCTATCAGGAAAAATATGTGATATTTTCAGACCCAAGTTCATATCTTTTGAGCAACATGTTTATATATAAACAGTGACAAAACATTAAACAGACCCAAGGTCCCTAATTTGCTGATTAGTATCATAAGCGATGGTATTCATCTAAGTGTTCTTGGAGACTGAACAGTTGGGGTAAATGGGTTTTTGGATACAAAATGTTCAACACTTTTCAATGTAGCAAATTCTAGTAGTGTACTCCGCCCAATTTGTGTCCCTTTGCTGTGAAGACATAGTGAT